>NC_042620.1:128601595-128905333 GCF_901001135.1 Rhinatrema bivittatum | reverse complement strand
TCTTCAATGACTATCTCCTGGACTCACAGATGGCACAGATGTCTGTGCCATCTGTGCCATCTGTGCCATCATGGAAACCTGGCTCAAAATCTCAGACATAGCCCTGATAAATCAACTACCTTCGCACATATATGACATCTTCTCACTTCCCAGACAAAAAAAAACAAAAAACGAGGAGGTGGCCTACTAGCAGCCAAAAAAGAGCTCAGGCTCACCCTACAACCTGTCAAGACTTCCACTAAACTTGAATTGGGTCTCTTCAAATCCAATCAGCTTCAAATTCTATTAGTATATGCCCCCCCAGGGCTATTGGACACTGATGTCTCCCCACTCATAGAATCCATAGTAAAATACATAAACACAGACTTCCCAGCTATGATCCTGGGAGACTTCAACCTACACGTCGACTCCACACTGACCTCATCCAATTGTGAGGCCTTCCTCATCACCCTCAGGGCCATGGGCTTTAGACAAATAATCGACAAACCCACCCACAAAGCGGGACATACCCTAGACCTCATCTTCATAAACTCCAGCCTATCACATCCTAGCGCTCTGGACTGCATCCCAGTCCCTTGGTCGGACCACTCACTGATATCCACCACTCTCACGATGAAAGAATGCCCGACCTCTCCCCACCCCCATCATACCATCCACTTCAGGAAACTTACGCGTCAGATGTGCTCAGTGAACACCTATCCAAAGAACTCCCAAATTTGGATGTTTCTAACCCAAACTCAGCCCTTCTCACCTGGCACAATATCACAGAATCAATAGCCAATAAACTTTGCCCCCAAGCAGTCAAAATAATCAAACCGACCCTGAAAAGAAAACAACCTTGGTTCTCCCCTGAACTTGAGAAGATGAAGCAAGACCTCAGACACAAGGAATGCAAATGGCGAAAGGCCCCCTGCAACAGTACGCTGTCCGATTATAAATGTACCCTCCACTGCTACAGGAGCTCCATCTTACATACAAAAAGAGACTTCTACGCCAGTAGAATTCAGTAGAGACTTCTACGCCAGTAGAATTCAATGCTAGGGCCCTGTTCTCTTATGTCTCCCAACTCACAAAAACCACCGCCCCAACCATCCCAGATGATCAATCTCAAACCAAGGCAAACGAACTCGCACTCTTATTTCAGAAAAAAGTTTCCAACATCCTAACACTCCTCCCCACCAACACTACTTCTCCTCCTTTACCGTTCACCACCTCATCTTATGCTGGAGCTAACCTCGACGCCTTCAAACCCACATCCTCCTTGGAGATCGAGTTCCTACTAAAGAGACTGAAACCATCTAGCCACCCGTCAGACCACATCCCAATAAAACTACTGTTACTGATACCAGACACCAGCTCCAAACCATTGGCCAATATTATAAACTGCTCCTTATCACAAGGAATCTACTCAGACACGCTAAAAATGGCCACCCTCAAACCACTCCTAAAGAAACCAAACTTAGACACAAGAGAACTCACCAACTTCCACCCTATCTCTAACCTCCCTTTCGTTGCCAAACTTATGGAGAAACTGGTCAATACTCAACTCTCTGATTACCTAGAAGACCACAAAATTCTATACCCTTCTCAATATGGCTTCCGCAAGTCGCTAAGCAGCCGAGATAGAATGCCGCTGGACCCAAGATCTTCTACGATACACCTCCTCCACAGTGCTCCCCCCCCCCCCCCACCACACATTTAACACATTTCAGACAGGTGTTGTTATTTTATCGCAGCTGACCATATTCTTAGTCGGCCGCAATAAAATATTTACATCAAATTGACTAATATTGACTTTCATGGCATGCATTTGTCACATGCATGCAAATTGCATGGAAAGAATGTCATTGTAATAGGGGAGGGTATCTGGGCAGGTAGAAGCAAAATATCAAGTATATCACCTTCCATTCCTGGCCAAAGTCATGGAAAAGATTGTCAATTCCCAACTCTCCGATTACCTTGAGGTTCACAACATCCTACACCCATCTCAATTTGGCTTCCGCAAATCGCTCAACACAGAAAGCCTCCTACGCTCGTTAACTGACACCTTACTAAAAGGCTTGGATCATGGGCAATCGTTTATTTTTGCCATCCTTGACATCTCCGCTGCCTTTGATACCATTAGCCATAAAATCCTCTTGGACTGGTTAACCGATATTGGCATAACTGACACTGCCCTACTCTGGTTCACATCATACTTAAACAATAGAGCCTACTCTGTCAAAATCACCAAATCTGAATCCTCCCACATCCATTTGACCCAAGGCATCCCACAGTGTTCCTCCTTATCCTCCACCCTCTTCAATATATACTTACTGCCTCTCTGCCATCTCCTCACTGACTTCGGCCTCAAATTTTTTCTATACGCAGATGATGTACAAATCATCAACCCGATTAAAGAATCCCTTCTCAAAACCCTTAAGTTTTGGGAAAGCTGCCTCACTTCCATAAACACTCTCCTTACCAATCTCCATCTAGCCCTCAATACTTCCAAAACCGAACTCCTCATCATTTCTAACCATCAGAACCTCTTGCTACTCAATCATCAAGACCCTAATCTTACCACCGACTTCTTCCCATCTCATGTGCGTGATCTCGGAGTCTCTATAGACAATCAACTCACATTTAAAAAGCACATTAACACCACCCTAAGAGAAGGCTTCTTCAAGCTCCACATTCTAAAAAAGCTTAAACCCATGTTACATGCACATGATTTCCACACAGTCCTACAAGCGACCTTACTCTCAAAATTGGATTACTGCAACTCCCTACTCCTAGGCCTCCCCTACACTACCATCAAGCCCCTCCAAATACTGCAGAATGCCATGGCGCGAGTTCTGACTAATACCCGTAAAGCTGATCACATCACCCCCATTCTCAAGGAACTGCACTGGCTCCCCATCCCGGCCCATATTATACATAGAACCCTCACTATCATTCACAAATCTCTCTACAATCATAACCTCTCTTGGCTTGACAATGCTCCTCATTTTCGCTCATCCAACTGGCCATCTAGATCAGTCCATCAAAGTACCCTTATCACCCCTTCACTCAAAACTGCACACCCTTTCTTCCACCAGGGAACGAGCCATCTCCATAGCAGGCCCATCCCTCTGGAATTCCATGCCCCTTGAGCTTAGATCGGAAGTCTGCACAAAAAAATTCAAAAAAGGCTTGAAGACTTGGCTCTTTAATCAAACCTACCCAGATCTGAACCCTTTTTAGCCTCCCTCCCCCTCTCTGTACTCAGCGCCAATTTTGCACCTTGTTTGCTCCCGCAGTTTGCTATTATATTTTCAACTTCTTTGTATACTGTTTGATGCTTATTGTTTGATGCCTACTGTAATCCTGTAGATAATGCCTTATTAGCCCTGGACAATTGTTCCCAGGTTTTTGCGCTATCCTTTTTCCTCCCCTTTTCTCAGAGCTCATCTCTTCCTCACTGCCCCTTCCCTCTTCCTGTTCATTGTATTTCTCCTCAGTTTTATGTAAACCGCTATGATGCTTATTCGAATAACGGTATAGAAAATCATTAAATAAATAAATAAAATAAATAATACAGCTTGATGCATCACCCCCTTAGATTGTAAGCCTTCTGGGGATAAGGAAATACCTACACTATCTGAATGTAATCCACTTTTAAGTACCAAAAAGCAGATAAAAATCAAATAAATAAATAAAATACAAATATTACAACCACTAGAGCTCGATGTAGACAAAAAAAATCCACATTAACATAATACATAGAGGAATCAATGGAATTTCAGTGGGAAAACACTGACGAGCAATATTATGGAAATTTATTGGAGAATGTAGAGAATTAAGATGTGGGACATATACTGCTAGAAAGACATTGCAGTCCATGGTAAGGCATCAATAAACATCCCACAGTTTTTCAGTGTGACATTTTCTGGATCATATTCTCGCCCACTACAAAATTGCCAGTTCTTTTCTACAATGGTCTGTGTGCCCTTCCATAACTTTGTTCCTTTATCAAAACTAAACTGATTAAGGTCCTGAGTCACTTGGGCTTTTCTCCTGTTCTCCATCTAAGGGGGAAAAAAAGCTTAGTGAATTAGACCCTATATAGAGAGTATCTATGCTTACTATTCTTAGGAGGAATCTACATGTGTGTTACTCAAAAAGCACATCTTATTTTTTAATAGCTAAGGACACTTGAAAAATGCACTTAATATATCTATCTGATATGATCTTTTGGATTAGAATTAAGCTTCCAGCAGGTTTCAGGGGATATTATGAAGCTCCATTTTTATTATTAATTCATATTTGCCTTTACTAAAATTAGCAGTTTTAAAAGCTGACATATAAGTTATTCAGGCAAAGTAAAATCATCATGGTTACATGAGGTAGTTTTCAAAATGATTTATGAGCATAAACCCGTTTATGGACATAAATCAGCTATTGAAAATTATCCAGAGGAATGTGTGGGAAAAAATATGTATGTAACTTGATTTCATGCATATTTTTTCCACCCTTGTGATGTTCATTCTAGGATAGCATTATGGTGGAGAAAGCATTGGTGCGTATACTTTGGATTTTTGAAAGTATGCATATACATCTACAAGAAGAAATTAATTTCCTGTGTATGTGTTCATGCATGTACTGGCATTACCCAGGAATTTTCAAAGAAGACTTACTTACATTAGTCTACTTTGAAAATTTGGATTATTAAATGTCATAGAGCAGGGGTAGGCAACTCCAGTCCTGGAGTGTCACACATAGATCTGGTTTTTAGGCTCTCTTATTACCTTCTCCTTTCTACCCCAGTTATAAGACAGGCCAATGACCATAGAGGTAACCTAAGTCCAGCCATGGAAAGAGGACAGGAAACACAGAACTGATTTAACACTTACCAAATCATTGATCTCAATTTTTATTGATTATTTAAAGTTAAATGTTTATTTACAGATATGATACCGATAACAGATTTAAGAACAAGTGACCATATTCTATGGCAGGGCTAGGCAACTCTAGTCCTGCAATGCCACAAATAGGTCTGGTTTTCAGGATATCCAAAATGAATATGCATGAGATATATTTCTATACAATGAAGGCAGTGCATGTAAATATACCTCATTTATATTCATTGAGGATATCCTGAACACTAGACCTGTGTGTGTCATGCTAGGACTGGAGTTGCCTATCCCTGTTTTATTACATTTAATACCTACTCACTGACCCTGGGCTTATTACACAATATAGTGTGATTTCAGAAGTTATGTGATACCATTATTTGGCTGGAAGATCTTTAATGAGCATTGGATACTGCAGGGAGTTGTGCTGGTGACTCAGTGACACTCAGATAATGCCCCAGAACTGTATTACAAGGAACTTTGCTGCTCATACAGGCTGATGCAATACCATGCGCTGTAGGCAGCGCACAGCTTAATACGTGATTGGACGCATGTTTTGGACACGTGTCCATAACCCCTGATGCAATACAGCAATCAGCATGTCCAAAACGGGCATCCAATCGAGCGCTTAGCTAATAGCACTCATCACATGTAAATTCCGTGCAGATGAGGCTATTAGCTAATCTCTGTGATTCAAAAAACGTCCCATGCGGCCAATGCACCCATTGCAATACGGCAAAGTTTACTCCAAGATAGACAGTAAAGGCCATGTATCTTGTGCTGGTATTTTGTGCCGGTGGCGGGGGGAAATGGACACTTGTATTGAGTGTTCATTTTCCCAACCCGCACTGACAGCCGCCTCTTCTGTGTGCCCAATGCCAAGGAGGTGGTAGGCATGCACAATTTTCCCTAGCGCCTCCTTTTTAGCGTGACCCCTCATTTAAATAATGCATCACATGCCCAGGAGAGGTGTCTGGGAGCACGTTAGGAGAACGGGTGCTCAATCATGAGTGCCCATTTTACAGGAGCCGATATTGCATCAGCTTGAGAGTGCTTTATTTTAAATAAGATGTTAAACCAATATTCTGTCTACCCTGTGGGTAGATGGCAATTTTCACAAAAGTAGGGATGTCAATACAAGTGTTCTAGCTCAAATCAAATAAAGGGGATACCAGACAAATGTTGAACTTCCCTTTACAGAGAGAACCAAATGGATTTAGAAATCCCGCACTCATTTTGCTAGGCATATCCTTTATATAATTAACTATACAGAGAAGAGCATTATATACTTCCATGAAAATGATAAAAAGAATAATTTTTGACTCAACCCATAAGACAAATGGTGGTGTGTACTTGTATATTTTACAATTTTAAAATCAGAAAATGTGGGAGCATCCTTTAAACTTTTATTTCATGTGGAACTAGCTGGGCTGGGCTGGGCTGCATAGAGAGAGGAATATCGAGTAAGAAAAGGGAAGTGATTATTCCCTTGTACAGGTCCTTGGTGAGGCCTCACCTGGAGTACTGTGTTCAGTTCTGGAGACCGTATCTACAAAAAGACAAAGACAAGATGGAAGCGGTACAGAGAAGGGCGACCAGGAAGGTGGAGGATCTTCATCGGATGACGTACGAGGAGAGATTGAAGAATCTAAATATGTACACCCTGGAGGAAAGGAGGAGCAGAGGCGATATGATACAGACTTTCAGATACTTGAAAGGTTTTAATGATCCAAAGACAACGACAAACCTTTTCCATAGGAAAAAAATCAGCAGAACCAGGGGTCACGATTTGAAGCTCCAGGGAGGAAGATTCAGAACCAATGTCAGGAAGTATTTCTTCACGGAGAGGGTGGTGGATGCCTGGAATGCCCTTCCGGAGGATGTGGTGAAGACCAGAACTGTGAAGGACTTCAAAGGGGCGTGGGATAAACACTGTGGATCCATAAAGTCAAGAGGCCGCCAATGAAGAGTGGATGACTCGCCAGAATGATGGCTACTGCCTGGAGACAATACCCTTATTCAATAAACGTACACATGCTTACTGTGACTCCAACATCGTTCTAGCTTCAACAGCAAGAGGAAATGTGGAATAAAGGATTTGCACTCACAAAGAGGGGAGTAGCTGGCTTGTTACGGTGGTTACTACCCCAAACCAAATAAGCCTGATACTTCAATTTCTATGCATATACAGCATAGTTCTCTGCTTCAACGGCAGGGGAGAAGAAAAAAGGGTTCGCACTCACAAAGGGGGAGTAGCTGGCTTGTTACGGCGGTTACTACCCCAAACCAAATGTGCCTGATACTTCACTTTCGATGCATATCCAGCATGGCTCTCTGATTCTACAGCATGGGAGAAGAATAAACTGATACTTCAAGCATATCCAGCATAGCTCCCTGCTTCAACGGCAGGGGAGAAGAAAAACAACCAATAAGGGCTGTATAACATAGTCTGGGTAAAACAAATAAGCATGGGTGTAGCTTGCTTATTGCGGCGGTTACTACCCCTACTACCCCTAACTAATCAAGCTAGATATTTCACTTGGATGCAGCTCCATCACTGCTTTCTACATTAATGGTGGGGGTGGAAGGGAAATAGAACCAAGAGCTAAGAGAAACAGATAAGTATGAGAGAAAAAAATGTGTGAAGCTTGCTGGGCAGACTGGATGGGCCGTTTGGTCTTCTTCTGCCGTCATTTCTATGTTTCTATATATAAGAAAATGATTTTAAAAAGATCTGTTTTCAGTAATTTAAAAGAACTATACAATGACATAATATAATCTATCATGCAATAAAACACCACAAACTATCCAGATTGGCAATTATACTGTAACTCCCACAATCCGCTGTATCCCACTACAAAAATAAAAAATTATTTATGGAAGGATCTTCTTATTTTAGGGTATATAAGCTATAATCTAAGGGGTAGATTTTAAAAAGTGAGCGCGCATGTTATAAAATCGGGGGTCGGCGCAAGCACAATTGTACACCTTGCGCACGACGAGACCGCGCTGAGCCATGCTGCCTTCTCCCGTTCCCTCCCAGGCCGCTCCAAAATCGGAGCAGCCTGTGAGGGAGCTTCCATTCCCCCTAACCTAAGCTTCCCAGCCATACTCTAACCCCCCCCTCCAAATTCTTATCATACCTTTTGCGCCTGCCTAGAGTCAGGCGCAGGTTGCATGCGCCGGCAGCCTGCCGGCATGCAATTCTCCAACACAGCAGCAAATGGCGGCTGTGTCGGAGGCTTCTGGCCCCACCCCCAGACAGCCCCGTTAGTAAAGCCCCGGGACTTAGATGCATCCCAGGGCTTTACGCACATCGCCAGGCCTTTATAAAATAGTCCCGGTGCATGTAGAGCTTTTAAAATCCGGCCCCAAGCTTGCAAAACCTCCATTATAATCATAGGTCCCAAAGCCATACAAAAAAGTGTTTGTTCTTTTTTTTCAAAACAATTTTTTCAGGGAACTGAAAACAGTCCAAATTCAATGGCACAATTTTGCTATAATTTGTATGTGCTGCTAAATTACCATTGAAATGCTTATGTATTTAGTTCAAGTTAAGTTTATTGTGGTCTGTATTTATCTAATTAGACATTAATAGTGAATTAAAGTTTAGGCATAATGTTGAGCATCTTATTTCTATATTATGATGCATATTATCTTGGATTAAATGTTGCCCCTTCACTTGTTGTACCCTGGCTTTGGTGAATTTCTTATTCAGAAAGATCGGTAATAATTCCAAATAATAAACAAATATAAATAATGAAGATGGAAATCCTCATGGTATTAAACACAGTGTTTTCATGTGATATGCCTGAATTAAACGAGTTTAATGTCCACAACCCTGGCATGTCAAAGTATTGAATGTCCAAGGGCTTTGAACGTTCAACTCCTTGTGTTCAATACGATGAGTATTTCCATCTTCATTACTTTTAGTAAAATTGTGCCATTTAGTTTATACTCTTTTCAGTGTATTGAAAAAAATTTTGTATAGACTTGGGATCTATGATTATGATGGTGGGTTAGGAAGCTTAAATATGGTCTGTATGCCCTAAAATCTGATAATCCTTATAGAAAGAAATGTTCATTTTCTAATGAGATATAGCAGATTGTGGATGTTGAAATAAAATAAACTATTCCATTAGGGTAGTGGCCCTAGAACTTCTCTACTAAAGGAGGGAACTTTTCAAGCCAGCTAGTCAACTAGTAAGGAATTAGCTAGCTAGATAAAAGCCTTGAGAAGCTAAATTTAAGGGTTAGGATTAAGTCAGAGACAGAAAGTTAGCCAGTTAGCCCACTAGTTCTAATTTTCAGCACCAACTGGCTAACATAGGGCTGGATTCATCATTCTTCGCAGAATGATGAATCCAGCGAAAAAAGGGGGGGACAAAGGGGGGGGCAGGCCTGCGAAAGGCTGCAGCCGTTCGCACCCCGGCGGTGTGATTTTGCCGGCCGCAGTGCGGCCTTTCATGCAAATAGCACTACCATGAAAAGTGGTGCTATTCACCACATTATCGCCAGCAGCGGTGATGCCGGCGATAATTTCACATTATCGCCGGCAGCGGTGATGCGGCTGACTTCTCCCCTCCCCACCCTGTCTCCTCCCTTCCCTGCCCCGACTCCTCCCCTCCAGCTAATTAACAACCCTTTCTCGTGCGATAGGGGTTTATCACGTGCGATAACTGTTTAGAAAATAGCCCCCATAGATGGCCAAACCTCAACACAAGAATAGTAGACTTAAGTCTATCCAGCTATACCTGTTCTTCCTGTAGCCTATGATCCACCCTCACACTCCCACATGATGTGTCCAAGTACAAGTGCCATGACCAAACTCCAACTGCCCAAAATTAAATAAAAAAAAATATCCTACAGAGGACCTTGATAGCCTCTCTTACTTGTCCAATTCTAAATAAAAAATATCTCCTGTGCAGCCCCTTACTCTGCCTTCCCTTTGTTAAATAAAAATGGCCCTTTCACAACTCCCTCAAACTCGCTTCCCACCCACTAATGCTGAATAAAGAAAAGTCTTCCACTTAGACCTCTTATCCCTCCACCTACCTGCCCAATGCTGAATAAAGCAAATCTCTTGCACAGCTTCAATGCTTCCTCTGCTCCGCTGGATACTGGGCCATTAGAAAGTAAGTAAGTGTTCTCCTGCCAGCTCAGCATTTTGAACTTTTGGGGGTAGGAGGCTGAGTCATGAGGGGGCTAGGTGGACTGCTAGAGGAGACCTTTATTTGTCTAAGATCAAGTGGTTGGGAAGCAGGATGGGGTGGATTTGTGGGAGAATGTTTTCAGGATTTGGCAGGTGGAGGGGGAGTAATTAGAAGGGCTGTGTGGACACTTTTTTTGTAATCAAGGTCGTGTGGGTGGGAGGGAGATTGGGGAAGCTATGTGGGAAACTTTATTCAGCATTGGGTAGGTGAGAGGAGGGGATCTATGGTGCTATGTGGAGGACCTTTTGAAAATTCAACATTAGGTCAGTAGGAGGGGATCAGAGGAACTGTGTGGGGAATGTTTTCTCATCCAGCCAAGGTGTGTGGTAGAGGGATCAGGGGTTGTTCGGGAGACTTTTATTAAACATCAAACAGGTGGAAGGGGGGCTCAGGGCATTTCTAATTCGATAGATCGGGTAGGCGATGGAAGAGGGTAGGATTCATGGATAGGGTAGGGGGGGATTCATGGCACTTGTAATTTGAGAAATCAGGTGGTTGAGGGTGTTTTCCTACGGATTTGGGTACTAGGACCTGTGGTGGGTCACATTTTCAGCTTAAATCTAGTTGGTTATATTATAGCTAGCTAGGTTAACTTTAGGAATATTTCCAGCTACAACCTAGCTCACAGGAGCTAATTTTTCAAAAGGAACGTGGGTGCAAAATTCAATTCAAATTCTAAATCCATGGACACAGTGAAGGAGTTTGCTCAATACTGAGGGTGCTCAAGATCCCACAGCACCCACAGAGCTGGCACTTATGACCTAGCTGACTAGATAATGACTGAAAATTCACCTAAATCTTATCAACTCAAAAATAGCTGGTTGGATCTAAGCTAGGTGCCTTACCGAAAATCTGGCTCAGAGAGGGTTAGTCATGTATCTGACAGAACATGCACTGTTTCATCTCTGAGAGAAGGAACCAATGACTCACCCTTGATGCAAGTTGACTTATAAAAGAATATGGAGGCACACGCTCTTGGCAATAGCATGGATATCAGGGTGACCTCTATATATAATGCAGGGCATGCTGATGTTGTAGAAATCCTAGTCTGAGATAACACAGATGAAAGTAACAGTAATGCTCCACAATAAAGTGGGCAATGCCTCGTTCTCAGAGCCAAGAAAAACAGATACCCACAAAAAGATTAAATCAATGCATTCTTTCTCATCAACTTCATTTTCTTACTATCCTAAGGCCCTATTCATTAAGAAATTTTTTCAGCTCAATAGAGTCTGAAATATCAAATCTTCCCATGTGCTTTGAAGGACCCCCTACCTGGAACAAATGGAGCCTGGTGCTGAAATGGAGTGTCTTTTCTCCTTGGTTTTCTAGGCTGATCATCTGCCTCTGTTATTATCTGCTGCTGTATGGTGCTTGAGGACTGCTGATTATCATTATATTTAAAAGAAATTGTCTGTCCACTGCCTGTAGATGCAACAAAGTAAAACAAAGAAAATAAACTAATAAACCTTTTATTTAAAAGGAAAAAAAATATATATTTTTTTTACATAAAATGACCCACCGCTCTGAAAAGGGTTACTAGCTGATTCCATGTTATCTGGACAGTCTGAATCTTGGTTATACTTCATTGTATATATGGCCATATAGTTCTCTTTTTCTTAGAAAATGAGAACTGTGCATCTGTAAATGCAATTGGATAAAAGCAGCCCTGGCTCAGTCTCTCCAGATAACAGAACTGCTTGGTAAACCCACCACCGGGAAAATAAAATAAAGATGTTAAATGAGCAAAATCAAGCAAAGCACAAAAAAGCCAAAAATAATGATTAACAAAAGAAAAGGCTATGTAACAAAGCTGTAGACATTATAAATTGTAGATTTGTACTGTGAAATTAGAAAGTTAATACCCACATTTTTTCACTAGTTTAACCGATGTGATGTTCTCTAGAACACTGGTATAAAAAAAGCCAATCAATCAATCAATCAATCAATAAATAAATAAATAAATAAATAAATAGTTCTCTGTCCTATAGTACTGTAATAAGAAGATCTTAAAGCCTCCACAACCTATGCGGGATAAACCTTGAACCTTACCTTCTACTCTCAACCCTGATATATCTTATTGATGGATACCAAGATGCAAACATCAAGATCATTGATTTTTGGAGGGAGGTTTAAATTAAATGTTAACTATAGGAGGGGCCTGAGTAAGATAGCAGACATAAGTATGCATGGTCCAGGAGCTCTGAACCACTAACCGGCTATTTCATCATGGGCTTTACTTTTATGAAGCAGAAAGCCAAGAGGAGGCACAGTACTGCATCAATGGTCCCCTCTCAGCTGATGGGTCCTATTGATTCCTTTTTGGTTTGGGGATTGGCATTTGAACCTAGCTGGAGTGATGAACCAGTCAACATCATTCCTTCCCCTTATTGAGGCCTCTCTAAGCTCCAGGGATAGATCTCCACACAACTGCTGAAGTTGGTGAAATCACTGTAGGAGCTCTGGTCTAGAACACTGATTAATGTCATCAGATGCCAGCAAGCCAAAGCAGGAACCCATGCAGGACACTGGAGAACTGGAGCAGTTAGTGGGAGGGGAGAACCTGTGACTGGGACAGGAAGAAATGATCTTTCTGGTCTCTCATTGGACCCTCTTGAAGGGGTAAGAGTCAGCTGCCTGATCTGTGGTAGAGATGAGAGTAGAGCGGGGAGAAGAGATGCCACAACTGCCTTTCTAGCCATGGTTAGTTTTGCCCTCTACCCCCACCCTAAAACTACTCAGTGTACTGGTTCCTGCCAGTGTTTCTCTGAAAGCTGTAAGGGCTGTGGTGACTTGAAATGTGGCCTCTTTGACTGGGACAGTGAAACAATTGAACACTTTTTAAGAAAGAAGAATTGATAAATTACAGATTTAGGGTGTAAAAATATCTTCAAATTCTGTTAGAAATATAGAACAAAGAAATATGATGGCAGAAAAAGACCATACAGCCTATCTAGTCTGCTCAACCACACCAACTAATTCAGCTTTACAATCCCTACCACCCCCCTCAGAGATCTGCTGTGGTTTATCCCATGCTTTCTTAAACTGGGATACTGTCCTAGTCCCCACTACCGCCATGGGGACGCTGTTCCATGCATCCACCACCCTCTCTGAAAATAAATATTTCTTTAGATTATTTCTGAGGCATCTCATGATTCCCATGTTTTAGAGCCTCCTTTCTGGTGAAAGAGGCTCACCTGCTGTGCATGAAACCTTGGAGGTATTTAAATGTCTCTATCATATCTCCCCTATTTCGCCTTTCCTCTAGGATATATAAAAATTGCCAAACTGGGTCAGACTGAGGGTTCATCAAGCCCAGTATCTTGTTTCCATCATGTTCAGATCTTTATGTCTAACCCATATGCTTTAGAACAAAGACCCCTGATCATATTAGTAGCCACCCTTTGGATTGACTCCAACTTATTTATATCCTTTTGAAGGTGTGGTATCCATAATTGTACATAGTATTCCAAATAAAGTTTCACTAGAGTCCTATACAAGGGCAATATCACTTCCTTTTTCTGCTGACCATACCTTTCCCATGCACCCAAGCATCTTTGTGGATTTTGCCATCACCTTAGCCACCTGTTTGGCCATCATATGATCATCAGAAATAATCATCCCCAGATTCCTCTCTTTTTTCATGCTTAGAATAATTTAACCCCCTATACTGTACCACTTCCTTGGGTTCTTGCAACATAAAAATAGCTTTGCGATCGGGGGCGCTCTTGCGCAACGATCAAAATGGCCGCCTAAGTGTGTAGCTCCGTTCGAGATTTTTTCATTATAGGAAGGAAATACTACTTTTTGTGCGTCTCCAGCTTCCTTTTTTTGCCGATTCAGCTTCGCGAATGTCCAAGCTCCCGATGGCATCCAGTAAACCCGGGAAGATAGAAGCGGCGTTTGCGGCGTCGGCAGGCACTAAAAGATCCAAGGCCGACCCTCCTTCCCCTGACAAGGCCCCGCCAACGAAGGTAATGGCGTCTGCCGATGTTGTTCTCACCGAGCTGCGCCAGCTAAAAGAACTGATAAATGTTAATATTGATGCTACTAATGCGATACGAGGGGAATTAGTAACAGTTTCGGCTAAACTGGAGTCTTACCAATCCCGACTCGATGATGTGGAATCTCAAGTCTCCTCTTTACTGTTAACTACCGCCTCCGTTCCTCAGATATCTAAAGAGATGGCGCAACTTCAAAATAGTATTGAAGACTTATCTAACAGGAACAGACGAAATAATGTTTGCCTACTTGGAATTATGGAGGGAGAGGAAGGCAATGATATAACTGGCTTTCTCGTTAAGTTGCTTACCAATAGCCTCAGCGTAGATTTTCAATATCCGCTGGAAATCGAGCGAGCACACCGAGTTCCATTCAAGCCACCTTCTAATCCCAAATATCCAAGACCGATTATATTTAAATTATTACGCTACCCTCAAGTACTGCAAATCCTGGCGGCTGCCAGAACTCAGGCACCTATTCAATATCAGGGCCGTAATATAATATTTGTGCCAGATCTGGCTAAAGCTACTGCGGAGCGCCGGAAGGCCTTTTTGGCGATGCGGCCGAGACTTCAGCATATTGGAGCGAAATATGGTCTCCTGTACCCCGCACAGATGCGTGTTACCTACAACAATCAAACGCGACTCTATCAACAGCCCCAGGCTCTAGAGGATTTTCTTCACACTATTGATATTACGCCTGCTATGGTGACCTGAACAATTAATGGCTTCTACGGAGGTCATGATACTAGCTGGAGACGCTATAAGTCGTTGTAAGCACAATTTTTTTTTTTTGTTCATTTTTCCTTATCCGGAATCATGTTTCATTATCTTTCTCGAGCGATAAGTTCCACTTGGACTGGCCGTTGGTCCGCCTAGGGGCCCACTAAGTTATCCCTCTGGGGATTCTACCCTTAGCACCGATAGTGCTAACACCGTTTAGGTCTCTCTTGTCTTATCCTCTTTTTCTCTTCTTTCTCTCTGTTTCTTCTCCCTCCCTTTCTACTCTTTCCAATTCTGTTTTCCCTCTTTCTGTTGCACTTGTGCTTTCTCTTCATCCTATTTCTCAGACGATATCAGTACTACGGTATCGGATATTGCTTGATTTCCTTTTTTCTTTTTTCTCTCTTTTTTCTTCTCCTTTTTTTGCCATATGACTAATATTAAGGCCTCGTTTACAGTGACTTCATTAAATGTTCAAGGTTTTTCGCACCCCATCAAGCGAAAAAAAATCCTCACTTATCTCCAATCTTTGCATTCTGATATCGCCCTTATACAGGAAACTCGATTAACATCTACTGAGGCTCAAAAACTAAAGCAGCAATGGGTAGGGCAAGTTTATTTTAGCCCTGCTGTCCAAAAAAAAACGAGGAACGGCTATTCTCCTACATAAAAGACTAGACGCTACGGTGACCCAACAAGCCGCGGACACTGATGGAAGGTGGAATCTCATCCAAGCATCCATTAATAATGACATCTATACGATACTAAATATATATGCTCCGAATCTGGATGAACCTTCATTCTTCCATGATACCTTTGCCCGCCGTTTAGCTCATAATTCTACATCTACCATAGTTGGAGGAGACTTCAATCAAGTCCTGGACCCTTTCATAGATAAGAAAACATCTGCTCGTTTGACTATCTCTAAATCCAGCAAGACACTCAAGCATCTTATGTCTTCTATTGGCCTATCGGATCCATGGAGACTTCTGAATCCTGCTGAAAAGGAATACACCTTCTTCTCTTTCCCACACTCTTCCTATTCCCGCATTGACTTTTTTTTAACATCTCATCATCTCATACCACAAATTCAATCCGCTTCCATTGCACCCATCTTAGTATCGGATCATGCGGCTATTACTCTACAAATTGACTTGCAATCTCCAATTATGGCGGACAGATTGTGGAGATTTAATTCTTCCTTACTTTCTGACCCGGAATTTCTAGACTACATCAGAGACAAAACTACTGAATATTTTTTGTATAACTCTTCATCTGAAATTTCATTGTCCACTCTCTGGGACGCTTATAAAGCCACTATACGTGGTGATATCATCAGTTTCTCTGCTCATCAACGGAAATTACGAAACGCTGAACTTGATCGTCTCCTACAATCCATCGTTTCCCTGGAAACAGCACATATTCGTTGTCCGACGTCAACTTCATTAGCTGAGGTGCTTAAAGCTAAATTTCAATACAATCAGCAGCTAAGTGCTTCGGTTCGTTTAAATGTTTTTCACTCCAATGCTTTATACTATGCGGAAAACAACAAAAGTGGTCATTTATTAGCTACCTATTTGAAAAAACGAACTGAAAAAAAAACGCATTACCAATCTCACATCAGCCACAAACCATACTTTGACTCAAGATGCAGATATCTTACAAGCTTTCAGGGACTTCTATGCAACATTGTACCAAAACGAGGTTGATGTCTCTGAAGCTGAACTGCATTCCTTCTTTTCTTCACTTTCGCATCCCTCAATTTCTTCTACTCAACATCAAGAGCTCGAATCTCCGATTACTGCCCAGGAAATTGAACTTGCCATCACGTCCCTTCAGACCGGGAAAGCCCCCGGTCCGGATGGCTTCACTACAGATTTCTACAGGGCTTTTAGTCAAGAACTTATTCCATACTTACAAAAAATGTATTCTATTGCCCCCACTCAACCACAGTGTTTTCCCACATTTTCTGAAGCATGTGTGGTGGTTCTCCCAAAGCCAGGCCGTGCAACAACGGAGGTTGGAAATTATAGACCCATCTCTCTCTTAAATACTGACTATAAAATCCTCACTAAAATATTGGCCACTAGATTGTCTAAAATAATGCCACATCTCATTCACCCAGACCAATCTGGTTTCATTAAAAACAGGCTCATCGCCAATAACACCAGACTTTTTTTTCACATTCATGAAGCGGTCCACTCAAGTCCTCTCCCTGTTATTGCGGTATCACTAGATGCCGAAAAGGCTTTTGACCGCGTTGAATGGTCTTTCCTCTTTTATGTCCTCCACAAATTCGGATTTGGCTCACAATTTGTTTCCTGGATTCAGCTCCTATATTACTCCCCTTCTGCATTTTTATATATTAATAATCGCAAATCCCCGAGCTTTTCACTCCATAGAGGAACTAGGCAGGGGTGCCCCCTCTCTCCGTTGCTTTTCAACCTGGCTTTGGAACCCCTTCTTATTGCAATACGTCAAAATTCTCACATTACAGGTGTCTCTATTGGATCTGAAACTTATAAACTATCAGCATATGCTGACGATGTATTATTATTCCTTACTAACCCTGAAGTCTCATTATCTCATTTATTGCAATTAATCAATGTATATTCCTCTTTATCTGGATATAAGATCAATTGGCACAAGACGGAACTATTACCCCTTAATGTCATGGGCTCTATGGTTGACTTATCTACTTCTGTCATACAAAAGGTCCCCCAATGTATTAAGTATTTAGGTGTATACTTTTATACCAATCCTACCTTAACGATTTCTAACACAGAATCTCGTATTTTACAATCCCTTAAGGACTTAACTTTGGGTTGGTCTCCTCTTCACTTGACGTGGTGGGGGCGGTTAGACACTATCAAAATGGTGCTCGCACCGAAAATCATTTACGCTTTGTCAATGATACCGGTTTTTTTCTCCCCCGCTTTTTATCAAAAGGTAGACAGAATCCTTTCCTCCTTTTTATGGAAAAATCGAAATCCGAGAATTGCCTTGACCAAACTAAAACTTGTTAAATCCAAAGGGGGAGTTAATTTCCCTAATTTTCATGCGTACCACCAAGCTTTTATGCTCCAACAGGCCTATCATCATTTTCAGGAGGATACTGATGATTGGGAACAACCGAGGTGGCTAGCCATTGAACGTTCCCTTTTGTCTCCTATCCCACTGTCATGTTTTCCTGGTATGAAACTTCCAGTGAAATATGCCACTAATCCGATACTGAATTCTTTACACGCAGCTTATTGTCTCTTTGATTCCCTTCGCCCTCGTCAGATATGTTCTTGGAGCCACTCCTGTATGGCCCCCATTTGGTACAACTCATTGTTGCTCATTAACGGTAGTTCTTTCCTATGGCCACTATGGCATACTAAAGGAATATGGTTTTTGTCTTCCATTTTAGAGGATGGTAATCTTCTTCCTTTTTCTACTCTACAAAGCCTTTATGGGCTCCCTAAAACCCAATTTTATGCATGGCTACAGCTTAGGAATGCATTATCCTCCACCCCATTTTTATCCAATCCACTTACTGCTTCTCCATTTCTATTACAAATTTTTCAGGAGTTTGGGACTAAAGGTCATTTAGCTTCCCGCTTATATAAGACTATTGTTGTAACTAATATTAATAAAAATTTTACTAAATTATACCCAATTTGGACACGGGATGTAAACGTTTCTATCACTGCTGCTGAGTGGAATCATCTGTGGTCCATCACCACACGCATCTCACTATCTTCCAGTTTGACGCAGTCCTCTTTTTTCTTTATGCATAGAGCTTTTTGGACTCCCTGGCGGTTGCACCGAGCTGGCCTGCTTCCCACTCATCAATGTTGGTCATGCTCTACCCCCAATGCCACATTTGAACATATGTTTTATTCTTGCCCATACATACATACGTTTTGGTGCCAAACCTGGTCTATTATTTCCTCAATTCTTACACTGGATTCTCCTCTTACATTTGCTATCATATTTCTCCGGGGATCCAATCACTCTTTCCATCTATCCTTACCTCACCGGAAATTGATGGATTTCCTCTGCGCTGTTGCGCTTCACACCATACTATCAAACTGGAAGCGTAGTGATTTGCTATCCGTGACTTGGTGGTGGAACTCAGTCTGTATGTATTATAAATATGAAAAAGCAATGGCTATTAAAAGTCATCGATTGGCCTCGTGGGCGCAGGTATGGAAACCTTTAGAAGATTATATTCTTGCTAAGGTACCTTGAATATTATCTGGTATACGAATCTGTCATATCGGCTTCTTCCTCCTCTTTCTGCTCTGATCTCTTCTCTTTTCTTTCCTTTCTCTTTTACCTTCTTTCTCCTCTCTTTTCTTTTCCCTCTATATCCTCTGCTCCTCTAGTCTCTCTTCTCGCTCTTTTCTTTTCCTTTACACCCGCTATCTTCATATTCCATTTACAGCTTCGGTAGGAAGCATTTTTGATTCATTTTGAACTAGTAATCACAGCTGTTTAGTCAGAGTTACCATGTTGTACACGTTTTGTTGGCAATGTCTTAATTGTCTGTTATAGGGCGTGAATTTTATGACCCTCAACAATTCATATCGGTTTCGTTATTTATGCTCTTACATCTTCATTTTCTGTTATCAACTGTATATATCTGACCAGTTTGTGTAACCATGTGACGGCTGTATTGTGAAACCTTTCTTTCAATAAAAATATTGAAACTAAAAAAATAGCTTTGCATTTTTTAGCATTGGATCTTAGCTGCCAGACCCTAGACAATTCCTTGAGCTGTGCTACATATGTCCTTATTTTCCATATCTTTCTGGTTGTCTAACCTGTTGCAGATTTTGGTATAATCAAAAATATAAATCTTTCCTGACAATCTTTCCACAATGTCGGTCACATAAATGTTGAAAATAACCAGTCCAAGGACCAATCCCCTTGGCACACTGCTAATATCAGAATGAACTCCATTTATCACTAATCTTTGTTGGCCCCCTCTCAATGAGTTTTCAGTCACTTTAGGGTCCATATCAAGGGCACTCAATTTATTAATAAGTTGCCTATGAAGAACTGTGTCAAAGGCCTTACAAAAAGCCAAGTACATCTTATAGGAGCCAATGGAGATTTTTTAACAATGGTGGAATATGTTCTAGCCACAGATCCAATTCTCTGGTCACTCTATGAAAGAAATTGATCATATTCATCTGACAAGACCTATTTCTGATAAAACCATGCTACTGTGTGGAGAATATTACATCGGTGTAGGTATTACTGACAGCGCTGGCTTAAGATAACTTCAGCTTGTCTCAAAACATGAGATGTTGGAAAATAATACATGGAAATGTAATTTTGGTTTTATGAAGTTCCCTAAAATATTAACTGCTACTCCAAGAACTATTTTCATAGATATTTGACTATCCTTCTGGGTCACTGCATTCTAGAATTCAATATCTTCCTATTTTAAGGCAGTTGAAGGTGGAGGTAGATAAAACAAATGACTACCAGACACAACCCATGGTGTTGACTTCAACTTGACAAAGCAAACACAGGAAGAAGTGGTGGCCAGAATTACTTTGTTAATTTCCTTCGCTTAAGAGCCAGACAGGAACTGGACTCATGGATTCTTTTTCATAATAAGCATGAGTTGCTTTTTAACCAGAAGGTATGGGTATTCCTGGACCTTTGTAGAATTTCTTAAGAAAAGAGGAGGAAATTTCTACTATTACACTCAAAGTGATTCACTTGAGAGTTGATTATTTTCTGAAATTTCCAGTTAAATGTATAATTAAAAATCAGTGGGTACCATTTGTTTTTTATGACCCAGTTCAACCTGGGAGGTTCTTGGAAACATGAGCAACTCATTTGACTAGTGGGATACATCCTAGGACACAGTAACAGTAATTGTAAAATCACACTTTGCTTTCGCCTCTACATCTAAAGCTTTTTTGCTTTTTTTTTTAACTCTTGAACTTTGAAACAAGGAACTTTAAAATCTCTGCCTTCTGTATCTGAAATCCAGAAGAGGAATGACTGAGAATAAAATGATCGTTGGCAGCTCAAAGTGCTCTTAGTTTCACTTTCCCTTAAGAAAAAATGATGAAGTCAATCCATGTACTGCCAGCTGGGATAGGCTGGTTGAAAAAGTGCTGAAACATGCTTGCTTCTGCTTTTTCCTTGTCCCTTCCCCATCTGGCTTTGCTCTGCCTGACTTTGCTTTCTCCATAGACTTTAATGGGACCAAATGAGCCAAAAATGATTTGGATTTTTCAGGAGACTGTGCCCGTTTGATTTGGATGACACAAATGTCAGCTCATTTGGATCAAATTTCACATTCATATCATTAAAATGAACATCCTTACTAAGTTAAGCTAAATGAAAACATCACGTTTTTCACTTAAGATCTATATTTGGCAATGGCAATTTTTATTTAATAGACTGACTTTCAAGGACATCAAATATGTGTACAATAAAATCTCTTCAGACTGTATACATTTATAAACAACAGCAATTATGTACATAGAATTAAATCAATAAAATAAAGAATCAGAAAAACAAAAGTGTTAAAAAAATAACATTTCTAAAAAATAAGCATTAAAAACAACTGAATAACTTTAAAAAGAGGGTTAAACCTCAAATACATTGGCTAACAGCCAGGCTTTTATTAACTTTCTGAATTTAGAGTAGTTTTTCTGCATATGGATGTCCAATGGCAGGGAATTCCTGTAGTGGAGCATGAAATTGGAAAACATCTGTGTCTAGTATACTCCAATCCTAGCATTCTAGGGGAATGGAATTTTAATAATTCTAGTTGTGAGGATCTCAGCATTCTACTAGAAGTAGAAGGAACAAAAAAATAGTTGAGGTAAGCAATGATCCCTCTATTGTAGAGCTTACCAAACCTGTCCTGGGAATTCCACAGCTAGCTGGATTTTCAGCATATCCAAATGAATATGCATGAGAGAAATTTACTTATTATAGAGTTTCAGTATATGCAAATTTCTCTCATGCATATTCATTTTGGATATCCTGAAAACCTGATTGGCTGTGGGGTCCCAAGGACAGGTTTGGGAAGCCCTGCTCTATTGTATGCCCTATATATCACACAGATAAAAGCAAGTTTTGCTCAATAGGAACCAATGGAGATTTTTTTTTTTTAAATAATTAACAGTTTATTGGAGTTTCATAATATATAATACAAATCCAAAACCATCATATTGGGGTAGATATTGGGGTAGAGTTTCATAATATATAATACAAATCCAAAACCCATCATATTGGGGTAGATTTTCAGAAGTACACGCAGGCGTACATGTGAGCGCGCTACCCGAGGCGCACACATGTATGCCTGATTTTATAACATGCACGCGCAGGCGCGCGCATGTTATAAAATCAGGGGTCGGCGTGCGCAAGGGGGTGTACAATTGTGCACCTTGCGCGTGCTGAACCCGCGCCAAGCCGCGCTGCCTTCCCCCGTTCCCTACCCCCCACCCCACCTTCCCTTCCCTTCCCTCCCCCGCCCTTTTTTCCCTACCTTTTTCTTTGTTATTCTTTTGTTGTAAAACTTACTTCAGCCCTGGGGCTGAAGTAAGGCCGCTGTGCCGGGAGTCTCTGACCCTGCCCCACCCTGCCTCTCCCTGCCCCTTTTTGCAAGCCCCGGGACTTACACGCGTCCTGGGGCTTTGCGCGCATCGCCGGGCCTTTTGAAAATAGGCCCGGCACATAAGGCAATTTACTCGCGTAGAGCTTTTAAAATCCGGCCCATTATGTTTACACATAAATGAGATTAACATTCCTTATCTCCCCTCCCTCCCCTCTACCCCCAGAGATCTCATTATAGTATAAGCAGTGAGTCAGTTGTGATAACTTGCATCTCAATGCATATCCCCCAAGAAAGTAATGGTATAAAAAGACAATTTTCCTAGGATGGAGAAACATTCTGAAAAGATCTAAACATCCCTCTGTCAATAAAAGGCAAAATAAGGCCTAAGACATCATAGTTATCTTTGAGCATGTAGATCTAGAAAAGGCTTCCACACTGAGAGAAAGGAAGACATTTGCCTATGTTTGGCAGTGTTAGGGAAGCTAAATTACAGTACGTATGTATTCTTTCCAAGACATCTGAAAGACAAGGCAATTTCACATCCTTCCACCTGACTGCTATCACAGTGAGCTGCAATGAAGACTTGAGCTCAGAACGTCTTAGTGTCTGTTCAACTCTGGTATTGGGAGATTGAGCAGAGCCGATTCAGCAGTTGGGGTCAATGTGATTTCGAAAACTTCATCCAACCAAGAAAACACTGACTTCCAGAAAGTGACAACTCGGTTACAGGTCCACCAAATATGGAAGTAAGACCCAGGCTCCCCACACATTCGCTAGCAGAGATGGGAGTACTTTGGGTAAATTCTGAGCAATTTCTCTGGAGTGAGATACCAGCAAAATAGCATGTTATACCAGTTTTCCTGTAAATGCAATTTGTTCCCATCCTTTTTGGTTTAATTTCCATCCCAAATCTGCTTCCTACTGTAAAATATGGATAGGGGGCTGTTGCTCTGGGTCATTGAGCAACTTATAAATTTGGGAGATGGCGCCGCGGATGAAATCACAGTTCGTATAAAAGTATTCAGAAAGGGATCTACTGCTTCGCAGGGAATTCGATTTCATCAGAGTGCTTATGAAATGTGTGACCTGTGCATAGACTAAAAAGTTAACAGACTCTAGTTGGTAGGATTGTTCTAAAACATCTTTCGGTATGAGACTACCCTGGCGGAGTAGATGTCCAATTGTGGTAACTAATTTCCCTAGTTTGCCATGTATGAAATAAGTTAGTCTGGTATCCCACCGGAAAAGTTAGATTGTGGAAGAGAGAAGACTGGTAAAAGAACGAATGATCTCCTACCAGCTTTATTCTCCATTGAGACCATAGTTTTAGGGTAGTGCAGGTTGTCCAAGGGAGGCACTGTAATGGTTGCCAAGACACTCAGGGTTGCCAAGGTAGAGCTTTAATAGGCATCTCCCCAATCAGCAACTGCTCAATCTGCTCCCACTGCTTTAATGATGTCTGGCAGTTAAAATCTAGAAGTGATCTAAGCTGGGAAGCAGCAAAATACCAGGCAAGGTTGGGTACACCCAGTCTCCTCCTGCAGTCTAGAGAGTAAAAGGAGATGGTGTGAGATTCTAGGAGGACGGCATCTCCAGATAAAATCGAAAAATCTTTTTTCTGCCACCTGTGGAGAATATGTGAGGGTATAAGGATGGGTATAGATGAAAATGTTATAAGAATTTGAATAGCATACTCATTTTGACAATGGCTATTCGGCCAAGCCAAGAAAATGTATCTCTGCCCCATCTATCTAAGTCCCTATCGATGGTTCTCACTAGGGGGTTATAATTAAGGGCAAATAAATTAATCACTTGGGAGCCCAAATATATCCCCAGATATTTAAGACAGGATTAAGCCCAACAAAATGGGAAGCTCTCCTTAATCAAAGAGACTTCAAGGGTTGATAAATTAATATTGAGAATTTCTGATTTCTCAAAATTTACTTTGAAGCCAGATACCTTACTAAAATGTTCAAGTTCAGACTCCTCCCCCTCTAGGGACTGCTGTGGCTTTATGAGGGTAAACATAATGAAAGTTTGCAATTAAAAACTCCTAAACTTACCCCTTGTATGGAGGGAGATGAGCGGATCCGGGTTGCAAAGGGTTCAAGAAATAAAGCAAATAAAAGAGGGGAGAGCGGGCACCCCTGCCTGGTCCCTCTGCCTATAGTAAAATCACTTCCATAATCCCCATTTACTTTGCCTCTGACTTTGGGATGTTCATAAAGCTTTTGTAAGCACTGAAGGAAGAACAGGCCAAACACCATCCTCTGTAAGGGTTGAAATAAGAAAGGCCAATGGACAAGTTCAAAGGCCTTCCCTCCGTCAATGGATAGCAATACCATGGGAATCCAGTTTCTATTGACCCACCACATGAGATCAATAATTTTACGCACAGTGGGGGATAAACCCCACTTGATCGGAGTCATAACTAAGAGAGGCATATATATATTCAACCTAAGAGCCAATGGAGATTATTTAACAATGGTGGAATATGTTCTAGCCACTGAAATCTGGCTTCTACATTTTACCTAGACTTAATGTCACTATGGCCATGAATATATGGAAAGAAAGAATACAGAACATTTAAAATGTGAGCAGAAAAAGACCATTAGGTCTACCCAGTCTCCAATTTGTACCTACCAGCTATGCTAGCACAAAAGTCTAATTTAATCTATGGCCTTCTCCCTTCCTCTGCCACTGATGTCCCTTTGTGTTTATCCCATATGTGCTTGAATTCTGCCATGATTTTGCTACTTTAACCTCTACTGAAAGTCTGCTCCAGGAGTCCATCATCCAACCAGTGAAAAAGTATTCACATTATTTTTGAACTTCTTTCCCTTCAGTTTCACATGCTGACCCCTTGTCCTAGAATTTTTCATTTTATGGAAAATGCCTGCTTCTGTTACTAGTTAAAAACTATAACTTATTAAAGAAAGCAAAATAAAAATAAACATTAGAAATGTATTATAGGAAGGGATTTTGATTTACAGTGTGTTCTATTTTATTATGAATGTTGTTATGTAATCCTCATTGGACCTTTTTTGGAAGATGTGGAATATAAAAGGATTAAAAAAAAATACTTATTTATATTAAACTATATTCTGCCTTAGCAGGCACTTCAAAGAAAATTACATTCAGGTACTATAGGCATTTCTCTGTCCCTCACACTGACATCCTGCTGCTGAAATCTCCCATTCCAATAGAGTTTAGATTTAATTTAAACCATTTTAGTCATCCCTAGCTTTATATTGTCTACACTTTGAAATTAAAAAATGACTTATAGTTTCAGATGCAACTGCAGCCAGAGCTAATGATTTACTCTAAGTTTTGAAAACATCAAAACAATGTGGTCTCTTTATCCAATGTTTTAATTTTGCTCTTACTAGTTTCTTGAATGTAAAGCCAGATCCAACCTATGAATTTATGACAGAACATCATTATAAATGTGACCTCAAGTCAACCAGAATGCAGATGTGACTGAGTCATTTCATTTGTCTACTTGAATTTTGAACTGTCATATGCTCATACAGAAATTATACTGTTAGAATTTACTGTGAAAAAGGCCCTTTTCATCATACAATGTTTTCACAAATAAAACAGAAAATTCATAATAATGTATCTAGGGAGGCCCTCCTTGGTCATCCATTATTCCTTTATAATTATTGATTTATGTGCTCTGTAATTATCCTGTTTATTACGATACACTGATAAGTGTGGAAGTGCTGTACACTTTTATTGTTGGTGACATGATTAGTTATCTATTTTTGGTTACTTTTGAAAATATAAGTAAAATATTTAAAAGAAAACGGTGCAAAAATGCTTTAAGTGGTCACATTCTTTAAGTTACAATGATCTAAGAATATATATATATATATATATATATATTTATTTATTTAAAAACTTTTATATACCAGTATTAGTATGCATACATCATACCGGTTTACAATGTAACTTAAAAGGCAGAAATTACAATGAACAGGGAGGGCGAACAAGGAGGAGTATACAAAGAGCAGGAGGAGGAGGAATTAAAGCAATAAATAAAACTGCAACGGACTATTTACAGGAATATACATATAGCATGTTATAGCATGTCTTGTTTAGCAGTTTAGTGCAGTACAGATTATAATTTACTTTGGTATCCTGTTTGCTCAAATACACTCCTGTCCCAAATGCCTCCCCAACTGAGGTAATGAGGGATAATCTATCCACAATGCAACAGACAAGATTTGCAGACAAATAGTACTTAACCTTCATAAAGCTTGTGAAAACTAATGGGTTTGTATCCTAGATTCATTCTAGGATCCAATATCCATCTAAGAAGATGGCAATATTGTTAAGGCCTGCCTTGTTTGTACAAATGCACACCTAATGCCATCAATTCTGCAATAAAATGTCATTTACTACCCTCAAATTTAGAAATGCAATGGCCAAACCTGCCACCTGTAATAGGATTGCACTGTTTTTTTCTAGTAATGTTCTTCTTAGCATTCTATTGTGCACATTCTTGGATTCATCTAAATAGACACGAGTCTTAGCTTTTAAGAATTTGCTAGTGGAAATTTTAAATAGATTTAATATATAACACAAAGCACTTGATCTACATAGAAAAATGAAAGCAGATAAGAACAAGGAGGAACATGTAGTCTGCCCAGTTTGCTTGTTTTTTAAATGGCATACATGTTGTTTTTGATCACTGGTTTTCCTTAAACTTCTTCAAAACTAAGGATGCTTATCTTATGCCTTCCTGAACTTGGTTATTGTTTTTGCCCCACCATCTCTCCTGAGAGACCATTCATCATCCTTTGTGCAAAAATATTTTCTAATGCTACGCCATCCTGAGTCCACCCGCCTGGAGCCTCATATCATGACCTTTTGTTCTACAATTTCCTTTCCCATAAAAAATAATTGGTGTCTGTACATTTTAATATCTTTGAGGTGTTTGAATATCTCTATCATATCTTCTCTTTCTCTTCTCTCTTTACTTTAGCTTGTTACTGTACAATATAAGAAAGGCAAAGAACTGGGTGCATGACAAACATATCTAATATGATACGATAACCTGGCTCTATCCCCCTCTCATACTACTCAGGCGTGTGTAACCCAAGTTCTGTAAGAAAGTTTTCCTGCTGGAGCTTGGGAGCCCTGAAGGTGCTGCTGGGATTGGGAGCAATGTATATTGTGGATTAAAGAATGCTGGTAGCTAGGCAGCCACTATCACTCTCTTTCTCACTCTGTCTTTGAGCACCTTATCACTCGACAACACACTTTACTACCATTATATTTCTTCTTCTGGCACTCCATCGACCGAGACTCTTCTCCATATGGCAGCTGATGCAACAGGATGCAGTGACAAGGGTCAGAAATTGTTTTTTCTAATTCCACTCAGCATGAATGCCCACCTCCCCAGCAATTATACTTATAGATCCACAGAGCACATCAATGATGTCATCAGAGATGTGATACTGCAGCAAGCCTTAGCAGTGCCAGTGAGGGCAACCAGATTAGAAGCAGAGGTAGGTCCAAAACAGAATTGATCACAGAGCATAACATGGAGGCCTAACCACAGCAGGAACCTCACTGACAACTACAAATATGTAAGGTAAGAGTGAGACTCAGAAAAGACAGGTTCACCTGGAGTGTGGTTACAGCAGAAGACAGCAAAGGTGAGATTACTAAGAAAAATAGAGACAAAGGAAGGAATCCCCATTAAAATATACAGTATCTCCTCAAAATAAGGGAAGAGAAGGGGCAAAGATCAGAACAGATTTCCTGGGGCAAGCCAAGCATGAACAAAGGGATCCCACAATCACCATTTTGCCAGAAGTGAGGGCTCATTTTACTCACTGATCCCCATATCATCTAGCCTACAGCAAGGCTAAGAGTCATTCCGCATCATTCAGGGAACAATTATGTGGAGGATGCCTCAAGGAGTTTCAGCCCATATACAGGAGAAGAGTAGGACAGGGTTTCAGGCTGCCCTAAAGGTGGCAGCCCACATGTAATGACATGGGAATGGAATATCTACTGGCACGGGAATGGAAGCCAGAGTAGGCATCAGACATTAGGAATTTTAATTTCCTGAGAACCCTGGTGGTCAGAGAGGCATGGTGCAAAATCCCAACCAATATATGTGTGATGGCCCAATTAGACCATCTAGCTCTGGGTTTTTCTTCCTCCCTTTTACTTCAGGAACTGGCAGCAGGCTGAAATTATATGGTACAGTTGGTCCTGAGGGTAGAATATGCACATGCACATGTATATCCTCACAAATCATAGATGAACATTAACTAGGGACCTTTGTTTTCAGTTTTTAATTTATTTTTCCCAGGAATTTATTAGTGTTTATTACAACAAACAAAAATGGCAGAAAACCAGTGGAAAACAATGAGTCATTTTTTTCACAGATTTTTTTCTGTTTTTTTTGTTGGTTATAAACAAACTCCCAGGAAGAAAAGAAAAACAAAATAAAAACTGAAAATGAAGGTCCCTAACAATAACCATGGTGCATACCATAGCTATGCTGGTCAGGTCACAGGATCCTCCTCAATGAATTGGCAGCCATATGGCAGGGACCAGGTTCAGGCAGCCCTAGGCCAGCACAAATACCTGAAGTAACAGAAGGAATCATTGCAGAAGCAGGAAAAAGAATGCACTGATCCACATGGAGGATCAGTCCCTCAGCCCCAGATAATCTTCAAGACAACTGGGGAAGGGATTGCCAAGATCCTTATAAAAAAGATTGAGAAACAAAAGTATACTGATGTCTTTAGGCTACTGGAGGGCAGAAGGAAAACAAAAAGAACAGAAAAAGGAAAGAAAATAAATAGTAGGAGAGACTTAAAGATCCTCAAAAACATTGCTAATTGGATTAGTTTTTTCCTTCACCTAATGAATGATCGGGCACAAGGACTATTCCTAATGCAGTCCCATGGTCAGGTATGCAGACACGATCCTAGAAGGTATATAAAGATTACAAAGGTTGAATACGATTCATGTGAAGCATTTCCATAATAAAATGGAAGAGAACAAATACTTGTCAAGGGGCATTGGGTCATAAATGGATAAAACAAATAACTAATAAAGTTAATCATGAAGGCTCCACAAGTAAACTCTTTCACAAGGCAACACATATACAGGAGCAGCATGACCTATGGCTGTGTCACAAGATGTCTGTTGGTATTTTATCAAATCTTGCGCTACATGCACAATACAAGCATGCCTGCTGGGGTATGCAACATGCTACCTTACCACCTGATGCCCCACAGATTCAATCAAGAAAAGCATAGCATAGGCCAAACAGCGAGCTATTTTCTGGGAAAGCCCAATCTCCTAGAAATATAGAACAAATGGCACCCTTGTTGTGCTGCTTACCCCCTCTCATGGTTTCTTAGGATTTTTATACCATGGTTGGTACAGGTTTGCCAGTCTTTGGGTAGCTTAGGCTGTTCATACCACTGTTCTTAGTATCCTTTACTCCTCTTTTTGCACCTTTATTTATTTATTATTTTCTATTTATTTATTTATTTTCTGCTTTTCACACTTTTTTTTTCAGCGCTTCAAAGTGGGTATTCTTTGGGTATTCTTGCCATTGTTGCTGGTAATGGTTCTGAGCAACTAAACAAAATTACTGTGAAACTGAAGGTTATAATAAATCAGATTCACAGACTAAAGAATAACAAATAACGGACTGGATGGCATTCACGCCAGAGTTTTGAAGGAACTCAAACATGAAATTGCAGTCCTGTTTCTGGTGATCTGCAAACTATCATTTGAAGACTGGAAAGTGACAAAAGTGGTGCCAATTTTTAAAAAGAACTCCAGAGGTGATCCAGGATACTATAGACCAGGGAGCTCAATATTGGTGCCAGGCAAAACAGTAGAAGCATTTAAGGTCAGTAATTTGTTTAATAGATAATCATGGTTTAATAGGGGAAAGTCAATATGGATTTTACTAAGAACAGTCTTTCTTTACCAATGTATTAGATTTTTTTGAAGGTTTAAATAAACATGTGGATAAAGGCATTTGACAAAGTCCCTCATGAGAGACTTCTCAGGAAATTGGGAAGTCATAGCATAGGAAGCAATTTCCTATTGTGGATTTGGATCTGAATAAAAGACTGGAAACAAAAGATGGGATTAAGTAATCAGTTTTGCAAATGGTCATTAGTGGAATGCCTCAGGAATCTGTATGGATACCTGTACTATTTAGCATATTCACAAATAATCTGGAAAATGGAACAGTGAGCGAGGTGACCAGATTTGCATATGATACAAAATTATTCGAGTCATTAAACAGTAGAGATGTGCAAAGGGTTCGGGCTTCATTTTCAGCCCGCTGTGGGAAATTTCGTATTTCCCACGGTTCAGGCCTTTGAAATTCAGGGGACCCGAATTTCAGGTTAGTGTGCACTAACAGAAGTTAGTGCGTGATAACTCCCGTTAGTGCACGCTAACTCGAAAACCAAATTTTCCCAAAATTTCTGGAAAATTTGGTTCGGTTTTCAGGTTCCCCAAACCAGGATGAATTAGGCAATTTCATTGAAATGTCCTAATTTCGTTGAAATTGTCTAATTCATCCTAAATGATTGCTCATCCCTATTAAACAGCAGCAGATTGTGAGGAATTGCAAAAGGATCTTGTAAGATTAGGAAAAGGCAGATGCAATTTAATGAGGATAAATGCAAAGTAATGAATTTAGGAAAAAAAAATTACAACTATAGGTACACAATGCTGGGTTGTGTGTTAGGAGTCACCAAACAGAAAAAGGAGCTTGTGGATACAACCTTGAAATCTTCAACTCCGTGAGATGCAGTGAGCTTAAAAAAGAAAATAGAATATTTGGAATTATTTAGAAAAGAAGAGAGACTAAAACTGAGAATATCACAATGCCTTTGCATAGAACAACGCCTTGTGGTTTGTGTGCAGTTCTTGTCCCTTCATCTCTAAAAAGACATACTGTAGCAAACGTACAAAAGTACAGAGAAAGGTGACAAAAATGATAAAAGGGATGGAAAATCTCCCTTATGGTGAAAGACTAAACAGATTAGGGCTCTTTATCTTAGAGAAGAGATGACTGAGAGGGGAAATGATTTAGGTTTATAAAATCATGAGTGGGATGGAACAGATAAATAAAGAATGGTTATTTACCCTTTCAAACCATGGAATTAGCAACTAGCAGATTTAAAACAAATTGTTGGAAGTATTTTTTCACAGCACACAATCAAGCTATGGAACTTTTAGCTATAGAATGTGGTCAAGGCAACTAACATACGGGCCGAAACAGTACAGTGCGCTCTGACAGAGTGCACTGTTAGCCGGCATTTGGACGTGAGTTTTGGACGCGCTAGCTTTACCCCTTATTCAGTAAGGGGTAATAGCGCATCCAAAATGCGTGTCTAACCCCCCCAAACCTAATAGCATCCGCAACATGCAAATGCATGTTGATGGCTCTATTAGGTATTCCCGCGCGATACAGAAAGTAAAATGTGCAGCCAAGCCGCACATTTTACTTTCAGAAATTAGCGCCTACCCAAAGGTAGGCGCTAATTTCTCCGGGCACCAGGAAAGTGCACAGAAAAGCAGTAAAAACTGCTTTTCTGTGCACCCTCCGACTTAATATCATGGCGATATTAAGTTGGAGGTCCCGAAAGTTTAAAAAAGTAAAAAAAAAATTTTAAAAATGTAAAATGGGCCCACAGCTGTCGGGTCGAAAACCGGACGCTCAATTTTGCCAGCGTCCAGTTTCCGAGCCCGTAGCTGTCAGCGGGCTCGAGAACCAACACCGGCAAAATTGAGCCATTGGCCGGCTCCTGTCACATGGTAGGAGCACTGGATGGCCGGCGCCATCTTTAAAAATGGCAGCGGCCATCTTTCAATATGGCGGCAGCCATCTTTAAATATGGCGCGTCCCTAGCACCTCTTTTTTGATGGAAGAGGCGGCTGTCAGCGGGTTTTACAGCCGACGCTCAATTTTGCCAGCATCCGGTTTCTGAGCCCGTAGCTGTCAGCGGGCTCGAGAACCGACACCGGCAAAATTGAGCGTCGGCTGTCAAACCCGCTGACAGCTGCCTCTTCCATCAAAAAAGAGGTGCTAGGGACGCGCCATATTTAAAGATGACTGCCGCCATATTTAAAGATGGCCGCCGCCAACTTTAAAGATGGTGCCGGCCATCCAGTGCTCCTACCATGTGACAGGAGCCGGCCAATGGCAAACAAAAATGTAGGATAAAATACATTAACAAATGAATGGACGAGGTTGTAGGTTTCATATATTCTACATTACTTCCTGGTAATGACTTTAACGTGCTTTAATCATTAACCACCAGCCTCCATCCAATTAAACCAACAGTCTTTCTGTGGAAGAGAGCAAGCACAGGAAGAGAGCAAGCGCATCGTTTTCAAGTATGAGCACAGTCCATCTGTGACATTAAGTTGTGTTGTGGCTTTGTGAAGAGTGACATCCCCTGAAGAAAGACTGTTGTCTGAAATGTGGCCTCATCGGGAGGGCAGTAAGCTTTTTCAGACAGTGCACAATGAATTGCAACACCCATTGCTACTTAGCATTTAAGACTCTCTTGTTCTATGAAATAATTTTTGGACTGGGGAAATTTGCAAAGGTTTAATATAAGTTCAACACAAGCATAATTTATAAATAATTTTAAATCAGGTTAAAAGCATATGCACATTTTTAAGTGCTTTAAAAAAATTGAAAAAATATTTAATGTTGTTTTTGTATTACACGCAGATCACATTGGTTTAATTGGATGGAGGTTGATGGTTAATGATTAAAGCACGTTAAAGTCATTACCGGGAGGTAATATAGAATATATGAAACCTACAATCTCATCCATTCATTTGTTTATGTATTTTTTCCTACATTTTTGTTTAGCATTTCTTCAACTAAAAACTTTAAAAAAACAACAATTAAAAATTAACATATGTAGTTTGGAGACAAAGGTGTCTGGGACTATCCACTAACCTCTGCAGCATCAAATAGGTGGAATTCCAGTGGGTGCCAATATCGTGCATCAGATGATTATGAGGAATCCTAAATTCCTCCTGCCCTCCCTGCTTACTTTGAGGGATATTTCTGCTATTTTCCTGCACCACTCTATAAAGTCCTTAAGGAATATATTCCCATGGTCCTTGGGCCCCCAACCCCAGGGCATCCCTCACTTCTAGGAGCAGCAAGTGTGCAAACCAACAGATAACCTGAAAGCCCCCGTATTATATTGCCTTTCCCATAATTGTACCACTGTCTCACTGCCTGGAGACTCCTGCAAACCCTCCAGGATCTTTCTTATGGCTGATAAAATATTGCATGAGGTATGGTAGCTATCAGCAAAAATCAACTACACCCTGATGTTCTGTCTCTGCTAGAGCTGCTGCTTGCCCCTGCCTCAGCCTAGCCCCACCTGTGTGCCATCAGGGAGATGTAAGCATGCGTAGTATTTGTGCTAGCCCTGATTTCACTGGTGAAATGCATGCTACTCCGCTCTGCTTTAGTCAACTGTACTTGTTGCCACTACAGTACTAGTTGTATAGGGTATGTATGATCTTCCTACTAAATGTAGTCCTGGAGGGGGCTTTGTTATTAGGGGCTAACACATGCAGCAGATGCTTAAAGTCCATGTTCGCCACTACCTGCAGGGATTGGTCATCCAGGGCAATCATTACCCCGATGCTCCTCATTACTATTATATATGCTGCCTGCCACTTGCCTCAGGACAGCGCTATAGAACACCAACACATTTCTTCTTCTATGGTGGGTTGCCACTGCAGATGCATGATAGGAGGCTGCTAGAATGCCACCTGACCAGTGGAAGTTGCTGGGGGATGTTTGACAAAACTTTGTCCCCTTTTCAGCTCCTTCCCTCTGGCTTTTAGCTTTAGCTGCAGGAGTTCCCAGCTAGTGCTGCCATCCTCCCCTGATTCCAATGCTAATGGGTGCTTCTTCTCCAAGCAAGGCTGCATATCAGCATTCACCAGATGCTACACTTGCATCCCTTGATTGATATCCTTCCTGAAATGGATACATTGAGCAAGATGCAGGTCCTCCCTCATTTTAATGTGCCTCCATATCAGGAATGTCTTCTGTGATCTCCTCTCTATATCCTTGGGGTTGATGCTGACACTGGAATTGAAGTTGAAGGTGAACCCTGAGGAAAATACCAGGAGAATCACTCACAATTTCTACCTGCTCTTTCTCACCACTGTCAGTATTATCTATTTCCCCTATCACTACACTGGAGGCTAAGATGCTACTAACTAATCCTCCCAAATTTTCTTCTGTTACTAGCTCTTCAAGGTCTGATTCAGCAAATCACAGACAAGATTCTTCCTCAGAATCAGTTGGTGAAAATAGTGCCTTCACTGCCTCAAAAACAGTAACCATAGAAAATTGTGCTTATATTGTTGGTTTTTGGCATTGCAATTCTACTCCCTCTACCTTGCTAATGCCAACCTTGGATTACTCTCCCATCTTTTCCCTCTTCTCCTAAACAAGAGGGAGAGGAAGAAGAGGCAGTGGCACATGTTCTTCAAATTTAAATTTCTTCTGCCTTAAGCTGCCATTCTATGGCTAAAAAGTCTATTTTCAATTTGTGGGCAGGACAAGTGCCTTTTTTTTATTACTGCTACTAGATTGGGATAGATATGTACCAATCTTTCTTCCCCTGTCAAGGCTAACATTCCCTCTTCTCCCTTTTCCTGACGTGATATAATTTGTTGAAGTGCACTGCCTACTGGGGCAGTGCACTTCAACATTGATACTGTAACTGTACCACCATTCACAGTACCACTCACTGAATGGAGAATTGTATGTCACACATACACACAGAGACCCATATAGTGTATGTGTGCTGTGTTGTGTGTATTGCTGACTAACTCAACACATAAAAAAACTTAGTTAAACAGAGCCAAAAAGACTGGCAGCATGGTAAAACTCTTCTTCTTTTCAATCTGTCACAGCATGTTCACGTCACTGTCCACTGCTACAATCCCCACACTGTCTCCTACCCAGTAAAGAGAAAAATCAAAATCAGTGGCCATGCACTGACTCTGTCTTTCTGATTCAGAGAGTGAGACTACTGCAACAGAAATAAGATCAGAAGCAGTCTTTTACCAGTGCCAATCGAAAAGTTTCTAAGCTTCTTTAAAACTCTGTAGAAGTTCTCACAAATATGTCTTTCTCTGCCAATAGCTAGAGAAAAAATACAGGCATTTTTTGAAGATACTCAGACTTTACAGTGGGAGTAGTCAGCTTCACTTGATCCAGACAGCACCTATAGTCTATTTAAAAAGGTGCTGCACTGTGATTTGTCCTATCTATGGTTTCCTTGCCAACTTGCCTTGCCTTGGTTGTGAGAAGGCTGTGAGGTCACACAGACAATTGCTATAGCTACCAGTTTTGTTTTACTTTTTTTTTTTTTGCTCAGCAGTATACAGTTATAGACTTCAATGGGCCATAGCCTTGAATGGGAAACATTAAAGAATGAGATTAATACATTTTTGTTCATTTGTGGGACCCCTTTTGTTTCAGAGGTCAATGAATGAAACAAATATGGATTCATTTGCTGTGTTTTACCCATTTGTTTCAAAGGAATACACATCCCTAATGATTACCTGTTCAGTATGTGTATGTATGTATATATATTTGTAGAGACAGTATATGAATGAGAAACTAATTTTCCATTCAACTATTTTGTAAATCTGCTTTTTGAAATAGGTTGTAAAAAAGTCCTTTATAGACAATGTTCCAACATTGTCTATATAGAAAATGGAATTGCTCTTTTATGAGGAAAGGCTAAAGAGGTTAGGGCTGTACAGCTTGGAGAAGAGACGGCAGAGGTAGAAGTCAATAAAATCATGAGTGGAATAGAATGGATAATTGGAAACAAGTTATTTACTCTTTCAAAAAATGCAAAGACTGGGGACACTCACTGAAGTTATTTGGTAGCACATTTAAAACAAATCAAGAAAATTATTTTTCACTCAATGCACAATTAAGCTCTGAAATTCATTACCAGAGGATGTAGTTAAGGCATTTAAAACAGCTGGTATTATAAAAAGATTTAGACAAGTTTCTGGAGGAGAAGTCCATAAATTGTTATTAACTAAGTAGTCTTGGGGAATAGCCATTACTTATCACTGTACGTTAGTAACATAGGATGTATTTACTACTTGGGATTTTGCTAGGTACTTGTGACCTGGTTTGGCCACTGTTGGAAACAGGATACTTGGCTTGATGGATCCTCGGGCTGACCTAGTATAATAATGCTTATGTTCTTATGCTCTTAACATTGCTTTTATTTAATTTGCCATTTTGCAACTTACTTGATCTAAACCATGAGCATGTATTGCATGGCAAAATGATGTTTCTGCAAAGCTATATAATCATGGATATGAATTTTGAATAGCTTCTGAACCTTAAACATTCAGCTAAAATATTTGTGCCTGATTTTCAAAAGCATTTACACGCTTAAAACGTGGGTTTACATGCGTAAATGTACTTTACCCATGTAAATGGGCTTTTAAAAATTGCTACAATTGTATGTTACATTTGCATGTGTAACGCCTTGAAAAATTCACATGTCTATGAATTATTTGTTTGAATGGAAACAGAATCTGCATGTGTATTACATGGTTGGGTTTTGTTTTGTTTTTTTGGCACTTCAAAGCAGATTAAATCCAGGTGCTGTAGGTATTTCCCTGTCCACAAGGGGCTCACAATCTAAGTAGTTCCTTTAAACAATTAAGATTCTATGGATACATCACTGGACACTGGGGCACCATGTGGCCTTGGAGAAATAAACTAATACTTTTGAACTGAAAGATATACCAGACTTTCTTTCTTTCTTTTTCTCTTTGTTTTGTTTACCCACAATATACTGTACCAATTAAGCCTGCCTTAATGGTTAAAAAGTTTGCAATATCATAGACAATTTTACAGGTAATATCCTGTTCCTACCACTAATCTATGCAATGTCAACAGAAGAAAAAAAGCTTTTTCCTGAAACAGATTTCACTGAATGTGGTTTATTGTTGTTTAGACTATAATTAAATAGCATTAGTTCTTTGGCGCTGGAAAAAGTGAGTCGAGAAGAAAACTGTAAGTGCTGACATTTAAGGAAAATGTTTGAAATGCATACATAAATTACATTTAAATAAAATTCATATGAGCTTGAATGTCATATTTCTGTATATTTATTTCAATTTCTAAAAGCAAGTAATTTTCCAAACCAATTGCCTTTTGATGTCTCTGTAGAGACAACTGCTATCAGTATCTCTTGATTTTTGCCCATAAATTAATTTCCTTAGGAAATGAAAATCATTTTAAGAAATGTTTTAGCAATAATCACAACCTGTATACAAGGACAAAATTGTGCACCACTCAATAAAGGCAGGAAAGGCCAAGATGGAAATAAATTCCATTATTTCGTCCTGGTCCCAAGGTGCAGTGCTCTTTTTCCCTGCTCAAGAAATTTAAAAAAATAGATTTCTGCTTATATTTTCCACTGATAGACACTTTTAAATGTTTAAATTATTTTTTTGGATCTGCTTGTTATAGTCAAAGCCAGGATATGCAATTGACATAAAATCCCCCCTGTACCCCATGCACTTCATAATAGTTCAGTCCCTGGGTTTCCAGATTATGAAACTTTTTTCCAAAACTCAGAGACAAGTACAATTTCAACAGACATCTCTAGAAGAGGATGCTGACTAGCTCTATATCATTTGAATCTGTCCTAGTTTAACCTATACCTGCCAAGTATCATGAAGTCATATTAATTGTAACACTAGTCTGTGGTATGGGTTTGCAGTGCCTAACTGATGAAAACTAAAAATTCATAGCAAAGTCCCTTGACTGAAGAACTTAATAAAGACATGATGGTCTATCTACTAATCTGCAGTATTTTTCCTGTAAACAGCTGACCAGTGCCATTTTTTAAATGGTGGCACTGGATCTGGAGCTCTAGGGTACACTCCGTGCTTCACTAAACCACCAGGGATATTAGAGTAATGCAAGAGAAATGTCTGGAGCAGTGGCCTAAGGCCAAGTATGGATGTCTGGTGTGAGTGGGAGTGGGGCAAATTTGTATACATGGGAGGAAAATTTGGGACTCTGGGGGGATGGATCAGGATAAGATTTTTTTTTTGTTTACATTTTGACAACTTGGGCTGCCTCATGGGGTGGTGGGGTGAGTGGGACATGGGGTCTTTCAAGACTCCCAGGAATTTTACAACCACCAGGGGGGAGGGGTGTCTGGAGCCACACTGTCCCTTTAAGCAAGCAACGTGGGAGCATTGAGACATGCCTAAGTTCCTAGGGAAAGTTAGTTAATTCACTTGAGGAGCAGCTAACTTTCAATGAAATATCGCAGCTTACCAACATCACTACAATATTTCATATCCATATGCATGACTTGATTTGCCTGAATTTGAATACATTTATATCCAGATTAGGTCATTCACATGCCAATGTTGTACCAGCTTTGTTGGGGGGGGGGGGTAGATAATGTGCTCTATTATAAATAACACATTATTGGTGCATTAATTAATTTACCACACAGTAAATGCTGTTTACTATATGGTAATGCCTTAACATAGCTTAGTAAATGATCCTCATAGAAACTGAGCAGTAAGCAAAAGGACAACCTTTGACTATCCTGACCAACCACTAGTGATGGCAATATATGAGAGCCATGAGCAATAAAAATAACAGGAATAAAATAGCTCTGGCATTTTCTGGTCAGCCTTAGAGATTGCTGAGTACTGGCTTACCAGTTGCAGCATCTGGCAATTGTAATGTATGGATTTGTACAATTGGGAGTCGGGACTGGAACAAGATTCATCTGCAGGGCCCAAGGGATTAACAAAAACCAAAATATAGTCCACACTAAAGTTCTATTCTGAAACAGTAAAATCAAAAAGTTATTTAAAGTCCAAAAATCAGATAGGGAAGAAAAATCATCAAATAGTCCAAAGTGCAAAATAGGAGACATAACTTCGTAAACAGTTCACAAATCTCAAAAAGTTTAGTCACTCGTTCCTCACGCAGCCTGAGTCCCAAACAGAAGAATTTCCCAAAGATTACCACTAGGACCCTTTTCTTCCTGAGATCCCAGTGACAGACAAGAAACATCTCTTCTTTATCTCAAATTCACTGGCTTCAGACTTCCCAGGATGGTGTCTCTGTGGGTTACAGGGGTCCTAATCCTTTAAGATGGCCTTCTGCCCTTCCCAGAGAGAGACTGCTTTCTCCTGTGGATCACAAAACCCAGGCACCTCACTACAGCTCCTCTCCCTCAGCTCCCAAACATCTTACTCTCATCTTCAAGACTCCAGTTTCTCCAAGCAAAATACTCTTCTAATGTTTTGTGGAATCATCACAAAAATGCCCATCCCCTTTGGGAGAAGAATCCTCTTACCACTCCCACTACAAACGGACACATCCTGAACCTCCCATTGCTGAAAATGTCTTCATTGCAATGAGCAATATTCTACTAGTGATCGGGGTCCCACTTACCTCGGCAACACATAATAAGAAATGAAAATTAGAAATCGCAAAGGACAATTTTTTTTTCATCATACCACACACATAATTATAGTATACTACATTTCAGAAAAATATAAAAACAGAATTAGTGGCAGAACATATTAAGAATGTAACTCTCCAGGTGGAATACAGCTAGGGGGTCCATTTACAGCTGCTCTCTGGCCAGCAAAGTTAGCTGGATACACTCATCCAGCTATCTTAAAGGTAGCCTGATAAGTTTATCCAGCTAACTTTAGGACCTCTCTATGGCACAATCATTTATTTCCTGACTATTGCACAGTTAAACTGTACAACAAGATAAGTATGTTTAAAATGTTGGCTGGTCTAGCTTCACCAGTTTGGAAGTATTACATTTATTTTTTGCTGTCGAGTTCTAACTAAACAGTGTATTAGAGAAGAAAGATATCACAAACTCCTAATCATTAAAAAATACCCACTTTCTATTTTAGGTGTCTCAGATGTTATGATAATGTTCTTATATCCTGTTTGACATCTTTTAAGACAGTAGTGCCCTCCCCCTAGGCCAAGGCTTCCTAGATCTGTCCTAGTGATTCCACAGCCAGCTGGGTTTTTAGAAAAGTGAGATAAATTTACAGATAAATTTACAGACATTGAAAACCCTGTACATGCAGCTTTATCTCATGCATTTACTATGAGGCAGATTTTATAAAAATACGCGCGCTCGTACTTTTGTTCGCGCAACCGGCGTGAACAAAAGTACGCCGGATTTTAAAAGATACACGCGTAGCTGCGCGTATCTTTTAAAATCCGGGGTCGGCGTGCTCAAGGCTGTGCAAAATCGGCAGTCTGCGCGCGCCGAGCTGCACAGCCTGCCTCCATTCCCTCCGAGGCCGCTCCAAAATCGGGAGGGCCTCAGAGGGAACTTTTTTTTTGTCCCTCCCCCACTTTTCCCTCCCTTCCCCTATCTAAACCCCCCCCCCCCGGCCCTACCTAAATCCCCCCCCCCCTCACCTTGTTTGATGGAGTTACGCCTGGCCAGGCCCCGGCACAGGCCGCTGTGTCGGGGCACTCGTCCACGCCCCCGGACCACCCCGGACCGCAACACGTCCTCCCCCGGACACGCCCCCGGACTGCAGACACGCCCCCTGGACTGCCCATTTTAGCAAGCCCTGGGACTTACGCGCGACCCGGGGCTTTGCGCGCGCCGGCAGCCTACGCAAAATAAGCGCGCCGGCGTGCGAGTGCCCTGCGCGCGTAAATCCGGCAGGATTTACGCGCGCAGGGCTTTTAAAATCTACCCCTATGTGAATATCCTACAACCTCGACTGGTTGTGAGGGTTACCAGGGCAGGTTTGAGGTATATCAGAAACAGAACATAATGACAGCTAAAGAACTTAAGGTGCTTCTTGCTGCCCAATGCCAAAGACCCCAGCTGATCTCTTTCTTTCTCTTCACTTTGTTAAACATTTCTACCTAGCCTTTGAAGAATGTTCCTATATATTCGTTCCTCACTTTTGTTTTCCATTTTAGAGTATATTTCTTTTTCGGGTCAGTCCCTCTAAAGACTGGGGCCGTGGTGTTTCTTTCCCTGATTCTATCCGATACATTTTCAGTAACCCTGCAGCTTTCGTTTCATGTACGCTGGTTAACCAGTGGAAACTCGTACTCCATAATACAGAAGGAGAGATGTGGCAATACACTGAAAAATCGGACAAGTGGACAAATCGCTATGTTTAAATATGTATTTGTTTGATTCTTTATTTCTTTGTGCTATATTTAGCTCATGCCTTTTCACTGGTAGCTCAAAGCAAGTTACATTCAGGTACAGTAAGTAGGATTCTCAAAGAAAAGGTCTATAAAGCATTATTCATTTAGGGGCAGATTTTCAAAGGGTTATGTGCGTAAGTTACGTGCGTAACCCCGAAAACCTGCTCCTGCACGCGCCAAACCTATTTTGCATAGGCTCGGCGGTGCGTGCAAGCCCAGGGACGTGCGTATGTCCTGGGGCTTTGAAAAAGGAGCGGGCGGGGGTCGTGGGCGTGGCGCCGGTCCAGGGGTAGTCCATGGGCTGGGCCGGGGATGGCGAGTTGGCAGCTGGCTGGCGCACGCAAGATACGCCTGCCAGAGGCAGGCGTAAAAAGTCAAACAAGATGGGGGGGATTTAGGTAGGGCTGGGGGGTGGGTTAGATAGGGGAAGGGAGGGGAAGGTGGAGGGGGGGGAGAGGAAGAAAAGTTCCCTCCGAGGCCGCTCCAATTTCGGAGTGGCCTCAGAGGGAATGTTTTCCCCGATTTCCCTCCAAGGCCGCTCCGATTTTGGAGCGGCCTTGGAGAGAATGGGGTAAGCCATTGGGCTCTCTTAGGACTCGGCACGCGCAAGGTGCACAAGTGTGCACCCCCTTGCGTGTGCCAACCCCAGATTTTATAACATGCGCGCGGCAGCGCACGCATGTTATAAAATCGGGTGTACATTTGTGCGCGCCGGGTAGCGTGCACAAATGTACCCCGCGTGCGCTTCTTTAAAAATCTACCCCTCAATATTGAAAAGTGCTGAAAAGTTTATTTAGCGGAAAGAATACACATCATTTATTATATTACAACCACCATAACATTACTAAACAGTTCACACGGAAATTTGAACAAAGGAAATCACTGATGTTAATTTTATTTCTATGGAGAAATGTGTTTGAAGTTTATAAAATCTCCTTTCACTCATCCACCACATCTATTATAGATACAATAGTGACCAGATCATCTAAGCTCTCTAACACTGAGGATGTGCAGCTGAAACATGTTCATTTGAATCACTTTGTTTTTGTTTTTTGTCATTTCATTTTAGCTCACTTTAAATGGTTTTAATGATCATTAAAACCCATTTAGTGAGTGTGGACATGATGTAGTATACACTAAATCGTTTTAGTGCACATTAATCATTTCAGTGCACACTGAAACATTTAGCACATGCTAAAAATAATGAAAGCACACTAAACAAATGACATCACATCCTTACTAGAGTACCACTAAGACATGTGTACAGGTCTAGATTTCCCAGTACAGTTACATATGCAGTATTATAGAGAAGTCCTACATGTATTACATTTCATTTTATTCACTGATGTGTATATGCCATCTCTTTCTTTTCTGAAACCAATCACAGTGCTTCACATGCTTACATAGTAACAATAAATACAGCCAATATTAATAGCAATCACATAAACCTGACAAAAAATCCTGGCACTTTTTTCTTTTTTTAAATAAACTAAAAGAAACAAAACAACAAACGAAACAAGAAATATTTTTTAAAAAGAAGGAAAAAAAGCAATGTCTGTGCCCACCACTACTATTTACCCACTGAAATATCCAGAGTTATTCATTTCCCCACAGACCTCTATCTTATATTGACTTATTCCAGCTCTCCAGCTCAGAGCACGAGAATATCTGGCCAGACTAACTTTTTTTCTATAGCTCCTTGTGAGGGAGTATCCAAAAGACTCCCTCCAACTACCTTAAAACATAGACTAAAGCCATCTGCCCTGCTCCACCTTAAGGCACAGAGGTGCCAGAGTTTCTGAGTCCTGGGAGGTTCCTTTCTTAACAGTATAAAGATCAGGGCCCAGAACAGTTCGGAAGGCCCCAGGGAGCTGCTTCGAGCTCATGGTATGCCGTTGTCCATACAGAATATGTATGAACTGCTTTGGAACTTTAAAGGGAGGTGCGCTATTATTTTCTTATGCTATTTTCTTTGAAACTCCAGTAAATAAACCTTTTGTTCCTGATCAGATCAGCCAAGTCTTGCTGTGATTCTTGGCTGTTCTGGACACTGTGGCCGGCCCAACACTACACATGGTGGCAACAGTGGAACACAATGGCCTAAAGAGAGAGGGAACCACAGGAACAGACACATTGCTACAGTACAGAAGGAAAAAAAAAAACACACAGACTTTTTTTCCTTTTCCCTGTTTCCTGGGGCCTCCCTAGTTTCTTGCCTAAGAGGGTAGCCCGCTTGGAATAGATAGGGTTCAAGCTGTGAGGCAGGGCTGAACAGGCCAGCAGGATTTTTTTTTTCTTTCTCTCATTTTCCTGGACAGTCACTTGCCTAGCACTCCCCTTCCCTAAAAATGCAAGCAAATATAGAACAAGTAACACAGGTTCTGGCTACCAGGCAGCAACAGCTGCCAAAATGCTCTGCGGTTGCAGATAAACTAGCAGTTAGAGCTGCGTAAGCAAGTGGCTCAGCAGAATACCATACTAACTCAAGTGGTACAGGTGGTACAAACAGCGGTGACTAAATCATCTCCCTTGGTCACAGCCTTACTGAAGTTGTCTCCTGGAAAGGACCCCGATAGCTTCTTAAAGAATTTTGAGCAGACTGCTAGGCTGACCAGCTCGCCAGAAGACAGCTGGGTTGCCTATCTAGTAGAGATGTGAATTGTGTGATCGATTTTGACTGGGGGGGGAGGGAATCGGATCGTCGTGGTTTTGGTTTTTTTAAAATCGTGTAAATCGTAAATCAGGGGAGGGCGGGAAAACCGGCACACTAAAACAACCCTAAAACCCACCCTGACCCTTTAAAATAAATCCCCCACAGTCCCGAACTCCCCCAAAATGTCTTAAATTACCTGGGGTCCAGTGGGGGGTCCCGGTGTGATCTTCCACTCTCGGGCCACGGGTGCGTTAATAGAAATGGCGCCGGCGCTACCTTTGCCCTGTCATATGACAGGGCAAAGGTAGCGCCGGCGCCATTTTGGTTCCTGTCCCCCGACGTCACGAGCGCAGGAGGTTGCTTCCGGACCCCCGCTGGACTTTTGGCAAGTCTTGTGGGGGTCAGGAGGCCCCCCCAAGCTGGCCAAAAGTCCCTGGGGGTCCAGCGGGGGTCCGGGAGCGATCTCCTGCGCTCGTGACGTCAGGGGACAGGAACCAAAATGGTGCCGGCGCTACCTTTGCCCTGTCATATGACAGGGCAAAGGTAGCGCCGGCGCCATTTCTATTAACGCACCCGTGGCCTGAGAGTGGAAGATAACACCGGACCCCCCCCCCCCCCACTGGACCCCAGGTAATTTAAGACATTTTGGGGGGGGGGGGGTTCGGGAGGGTGGGGGATTTATTTTAAAGGGTCGGGGTGGGTTTTAGGGTTGTTTTAGTGTGCCGGTTTTCCCGCCCTCCCCCTTCCCCCGATTTATGATTTTTGATGATAAATCGGGGGAATTCCTATTGTATATCGCCTCTAACGATTTTTGATGATTTAAAATATATCGGACGATATTTTAAATCGTCAAAAAATGATTCACATCCCTACTATCTAGGTATTTTACTATTGGAGACTGTCAAGCTGCTTTCCAGACCGCAAACCTACTGGCACCATCAGGAAGTTAACCACCATTCTTCAGAGAGCGGGACTCACCCCAGAGACCTATCGACAATGCTTCTAGTCCGTCTTCCTGCAGCCGGGATAGAATCCAAGAAAACATTTCTATTAAGGATGTGCATCAGGTGCCCGATTGTTTGCGCTTTTGGGTTCGTGTGGCCGTGGGAAAATCTTGTTTTTCTGTGGATCGGCATTTTTTTTTTTTAGTAAAAAATCATTTTTCGGCAAAAAGTAATCATTTTAACAAAAAATAACAAAAAGTAACAAAAATAAACGTTTTTTTGTTAGTGCGCACTAATGGGAGTTAGAGCGCACTAACCCGAAAAATGATTTTCATGAAAATTCAGGGGGGAAAAAGTGTTCATTTCTCATTTTACCCGATATATAACGAATTAAGAAATATCGTACGATCCCACATCCCTAATTTCTATGGGCTTTGCAATGTCACCTGGAAATGGCTCACCTAGAGGAGAGGACTGGTGAAAAGGTCACCAAGACAATTCTCTTAGTGCAATTCCTAGATGGCCTCAGACAGCCCATATGGCAGTGGGTCTATCAACAACTGAATCTGATACTAGAGAAGGCCTTAGAAGCGGCTGAGGCATACTACCATGCTCACTCTATGCCTGAGACACCATGCTTCCCTGAGAAGTTATGGGATGGGTGTAAAGGCTGATGAGATCCTAACGGTAAGAGGCTCAAGCTGCCAGAAGAACTGACCCAAACATGAGTTGTAATCACTATTCTTAACTTGGGGAGTCCCCCATATTTCACTTGTGGAGAAAGTGGCCATTTTGCCTGAAACTGTCCACACTGTGAAGAAGAAGCTATGAACATTAATGCAGTGACTCCACTTTTTGTCATTTTGCAGACATTCCTCAGCAAGAGACTGGCACTTTTGTAATTTCTGTAGAATAGATGGCATTCCAGCACAGGATCTGGTAGATTCGGGAAGCGTGAAGACCCTCATTTGACATGAGTTGGTGAAATGGATCCAAATTGACTATGATAATGTGGTACTGTTAACAATATCCAACTTGCCAACTGGAGTTAAAGTATCATTTCGCCAACATAAAATAGAGGTGGAGGTTCTGCCATAATTCCCCTATCTCATCTTAATTGGGTTAGACTGCCAAAGTTTATAAATCTCTGACCCTGCTCACAATGGAGATGCCCACAACCAACAATGAGGAGTTACCATTCCCTGAACACTTCGCCATACTGGATATTGACTTGTTTCCTAAAGTCTTAAAAATGCCAACATCCCAGAATAGAGACAGGACAAGTATAGTTTTGCAGCTGAACAAGAGACCAAAGGGGAGGCTACCTCAGAATCAGAGGAAGAACCACCACACAGCTCAAATCTTATGCCCGACTCCTTTAATTGGGAAACAGGTAAATCAGAGGGCTTCAAATGTGCCTTTAAGTGGGCATGTGAGCATCTACAGAGGCTGGATGGTAAACCAGTTCTGGGAGCTTTGGTGACCTTGCCTGCTTCCCCATATTTCATAATGAAAAGAGACTTGTTATACTGAGTCATGAAAGGGACTGGTTGGGGGAGGGGGGGACTGATAGAGCAACTCCTAGTCCCCAAGGGCTACTGCCAAAATGTTATGCAACTAGCACATAATCACCTGATAGAGGGTCATTTGGGAGAGGATAAAACCTGGGAGAAAGTATTGGTACAATTTTATTGGCTGGGGTTATATAAACAGGTCCATTGGTTTTGCCAAGCCTGCCCTACCTGCCAGCTCACTAAGCCTGCTGTTGTTAGGATGGTACCTCTCATTCCCATGCCTATAATCAAAATCCCTTTTGAGCAGGAGGCCAGCAGAAAGAACAAATAGAGGTAATAAGCATATTCTCATAATTCTAGATTATGCTACCAGATATCCTGAGGCACTAGGGATGTGCAGAGGAATGGCATACGTTGCATTCGGAATTCATATTTGTCAGGGGGCAGATACATTGCCTTTGGCAAGGGGGGCCCCCGATACATTAATACGTTCATTCTTATTTGTTTCCCGGATAAAACTGAATTAACTACAACCCCCCACCCTCCTGACCCCCCCAAGACTTACCAAAACTCCCTGGTGGTCCAGCGGGGGGTCCGGGAGCTATCTCCTGCACTCATGCCCTCGGCTGAAGGTATTCAAAATGGCGCTGATACCTTTGACCTTACTATGTCACAGGGGCTACCGGTGCCATTGGTCAGTCTCTGTCACATGGTAGGAGCACAAGATGGCACCGGCCATCCATTGCTCCTACCATGCGACAGGGGCCGACCAATGGCACCGGTAGCCCCTGTGACATAGAAAGGGCAAAGGTTATCGGCACCATTTTGATTACTGGCAGCCGACAGCCCAAGTGCAGGACGTCGCTCCCGGATCCCCGCTGGATAGATACTGGAGCCACGGCAACCCCAAGACTATAGGATGAATGGATTTCTCCAACACAGTAAGTTCAATCTCCTTCTCCTTCTCATGGAGAGCGCTGGTGAGAAGCCGAATAGGAACTGTTATCTGGGAGATCCGCCCAGGTAGCAGTTCCCCATGGATAGAGGCGATCTACAGGACTTCAATGGCACAAGTAGGTATGCCCAGGAGGTGTACCAGGTCTTTCAAGATAAAACTCCCACCTGCTCCAGAGTCAATTAGAACCATGGTTGGAAAGGAATGGGAGTCCCAGGTTAGCATAACTGGTAAAGATAATTGAGGGGCCGAAGTAGTAGTGCCCAAGTTCAGGACCCCAACTGAACTTAGGCCCGGGAGTTTTCCAGACAGATAGGACAAGTCTGAAGGCAGTGGCCAGAAGCCCTGCAGTACAGGCACAAGCAGGAGTCCCTCTGTCGAAGATGTTCCTCCAGAGTAAGGCGCCCATGACCCAGCTGCATAGGTTCCTCCAACTTGATGTAGATTGAAGCCCACTACTAGTGGGCTTTGTGGAAGGAGGAGAGCGGGATCGCTCCATAGGTACATCGGGTGTACGAACTTCACGGTGACGTTCCTGGAGGCGGTGATCAATCCGGCCTGTCAAGTTGATCAGATCCTCTAGAGAGAATGGAAGTTCTCAGGCTGCGAGTTCATCTTTCAATTGGGATGAAAGACCATCCAAATAAATGGCTTAAAGACAATCTTCTTGCAACGCCAATTCAGTGGCTAGAGTCTGAAACTCAAAGGTGTAGTTGCTGAGGGATTTCTGACCCTGTCGCAAGCATAAGAGATGGGTACTGGCTACAGCCTGCCTGCCAGGATCATCGAAGCTCTGAAGAAAGATGGTCACAAAGCATGACAATTCTTGCAGAAGAGAATCTGAACGCTCCCATAAGGGAGAGACTCATGCCAAAGCCTTGCCTTCCAAACAAGAAAGAATAAAGATTACCTTTGTCAGTCCATCCTGGAAGATGGAAGGCTGCAGAGCAAACTACATATAGCACTGGTTAATAAACCCTCTGCTGAGAAGAGGGTCCCCATTAAAATGGGGTGGAGCGGGTAGGGCCAGCAAAGCCCTGGTGGGTGAAGCTGCGGGTAGTAGACTGATTATTGCAGATGTCAGAGCTGTGGTACTTGTGTGAGTATCCAACCAAGCGTGGAGACGTTTGACAGAAGAGGCCAATGCCTCTAGGAACCGCTGCTGTTCTTGTATCTTCAAGGCCAGGCCAGGAATGTCCTGGAGGATGGAAGGCTCCGCCAAATCCATGGCCTTGGCAATCTGTTGCACTGATGGTGGACCTTTGGCCTGAGGTGGGGTTGACGCTACCCGCAGGGCAAGCCCTACGGGTCCCTACCATCGAGAGGTGGAGCAGGCTAGGAGACAGAGGACAACTGGAGCTTCGCCAATACCAACCCACGTTTCCCTCAGGTTGAGCCCTTGGGTGCTGGGGCCGGCTGGACTTAGGTGGGCCTTCGTGTGATGACTCTCAGTTGGTGTAGACAAGGGTATGCCAGGAACCAGCAGAGGTATTGGAGGGCCGAGGATGGTCCAGATGAGGCAGGGTTCCAGAGATCCAGATGCCAACAGGAACAGAGTGAAGCAGGGGACGTCCAGGCAAAGATAGGCTGAAGCCTGAGAGGCCAGATCCATAGGATACTGAAGGAGAGTCCAAGGCAAGCTGGAGTCAGGGCAGGCAGCAGTAGGCAAGGTACCGGAAGCAGAGCTGAGGTAAGAGCCAGGAGATCAGATCAAGCATAGCCCAGACAAAGCGGGGTCAATACCAGAGAATCGGTCCAAGTGTAGTCCAGATGAAGCAGGGGTCAATACCAGAGAATCAGTCCAAGCGTAGTCCAGATGAAGCAGGGATCAATGCCAGAGAATCAGACCAAGGGTACTAGGAGCAGGCGAAGGAACAAGCAGGAACAGGAACCAGGAACAATGACAGGAACAGGAGTCAGGAACGATGACAGGAACAAGAACCAGGAATGAGCAACGAGCACATGAACAATCGTGGAGACCTGTTGCCAAGGCAGGGAAAAAGTGGCTGGGCCCTGCCTTTTATAAGGAGGCCCAGGGATTTCATCATCCAGGGCCACCAGCTAATTTCCCGCCACAGCCGCTTTAAGAGTGCTCGAGTCATGCGTGCGCCTAAGTCAGGGCCCAGAGGAAGCAGGACGGCGGCATCACTCCGCGGCCCACATGGGGAGACCCGCAGGGGGAATGAGGAACCACGCAGGAGTCAGAAGCGGCAGAAGTGGCTGCAGGTGCTCGGGGACGGAGGCGGCTGCCCACCACTGCAAGTGAAGGTGAACCGGAGCTGGCAGCTGGATTCCTGGGGTTAGTAGGCCCAGGCCTAGGCCTACCATGGCCGGGACGTGTAACAAAGATGGCAAAAATTGGGACTTACTGCTGCCCTATGTACTATTTGCAATCCGTGAAGTTCTCAAGAGCTTGATGGGCTTTTCGCCTTTTGAGCTATTGTATGGTAGAAGAACGAGAGGCATATTAGATGTGGCTCGAGAGACAAGTGAGGACGGAGGAAACCCTGGACACAATCTCATGAATTATGTCATACAGATGCAGGAGTGCCTGAAGAAAGCTGGGGAGGAAGACCACTTATGCATAGGGAAAACTCGGACTGCTGACACCTGGGTGTACAACTATCCCACGATTCAAAACATCTTATATCCCAAAGACCAGGTTCTCGTTGTCTTGCGTTCTTCAGAAATCAAGTTGCTCACCCACTGGCAAGGGCCCTTCGAGATTTTGGAAAAAATTGGCCCAGCTGATTACAAAATAGCCCAACTAGATAAAAGGAAGAAAACTTAGATGTACCATATCAACCTATGTAAGAAATGGGTTTCACAGGAGTGTGGAGTGATACAAGGAGAATCCAGCCCAGAGCTTGGACCTGTGACAGACCAGACACAGGTGCCATTTGGGAAAGGGCTAAAAATTTCCCAACTAGCAGACTTAAAGCGACTGCTTGAGCAGAATAGGGAAATCTTCTCTAGCTTTCTGGATCACACCCACTTAGTCCAACATGATATCGTTACACCACCTGGAATCTCAGAGACCTCGTGGAAGGAGGCTAACCAATGGGTCAATGCTATATCAAGGTACACATTATATCGCAATGATAGAGAGGATAAACTTGATGGGGGTGTGGCACTTTATGTCTGGGAGGTTATAGAGTCCAATAGGATAAAGATCATACAAGAGACTAAATGGTCAATAGAATCTATTTGGGTAGAAATCCCATATAAGTTGGGTAAGAGGGGGGATATGATAGAGATCTTTAAAATCATGAGAGGTCTAGAATGGGTAAATGTGAATCGGTTATTTACTTTTTCGGATAAAAGAAGGACAAGGGGGCACTCCTTGAAGTTAGCAAGTAGCACATTAAAACTAATTGGAGAAAATTATTTTCCCTCAATACATAATTAAGCTCTGGAATTTGTTGGCAGAGGATGTGGTTAGTACAGTTAGTGTAGCTGGGTTTACAAAAAGGTTTGGAAAAGTTCTTGGAGAAGAAATCCATTAACTACAATTAATCAAGTTGACTTAGGGAATAGCCACTGCTATTACTGGGATCAGTAACATGGGATCTACTTAGTGTTTGGGTACTTGCCAGGTACTTGTAGCCTGGATTGGCCACTGTTGGAAACAGGATGCTGGGCTTGATGGACCCTTGGACTGACCCATTATGGAAATTTCTTAAATTCATATGATTGTACTGCAACAGCCATACTGAATTCCAGAAGCCAGGTGTCACATTATTGAAACAGAAGTGAAGGAAATGCTCTGGGCAGGAGTCATAGAAGAATCTAATAGCAACTGGTCTTTGCCCATAGTCCTAGTACCAAAACCAGATGGCAGCGTTTTTATAGATTTTTTATGAGTCAATGGAGTCTCCAAACTGTATGTTTACCTGATCCCTAGGGTGGATAAGCCAATTGAGCACCTAGGAACAGGTCATTTCATCTCAACCCTGGACCTCACCAAAGGATACTGGCAAGTACCTCTTACACCAATGGTGAAGGAGAATACAGCCTTCTTGACACTGGTGGGACTCTTCCAGTTTATGGCCCTCCCGTTTGGTCTCCCTGGTGCCCCTGCAATATTACGTTGCTTGGTCAACTGTATGCTCTGTCCACACCAGGGCTATGCTGCTGCATACTTTGACAACATAGTGGTCTACAGTCCTGATAGGATGACACATCTGAGCCAACTTCAAGTTGTACTGTCCACTCTGAGAAAGGCTGGGTTGATGGCGAACCCAAATAAGTGTTTATTTGGAGGACAAGAGTCTAATATCTGGGCTATACTTTAGGGAAGGACCAAGTACACCTGCAGTCCAGGAAGATTGAAGCAATTACCAAGATACCAGTCTCACAAACCAAAAAGAAGGAATGAGCCTTCCTAGGCCTTACAGGCTACTATAGAAGGTTTATACCTAAGTTCTACGAGAAGGCAGAACCACGTACATGGCTCTTACTAAAGAAATCACTGAAAAAGTCCAATGGTCAGCTGAGACAGAGAAAGCTTTCCGGGAGCTTAAGGAAGCGATCTGCTCCAACCCAGTCCTAATAACTCCAGCCTTTACAGAGTCCTTCATTGCTCAGATATATGCCACAGAGATTGGACTGGAGGCGATCCTCAGCCAAACGAAGGATGGTCAAGAGCATTTGATAGATTATGCAAGTCAGAATCTGCTACCTCGGTACAAGGAGAAGGAAAAGGAGGCCTTAGTGGTAAAATGGGCTTTATAAGCCTTACAGTATCACCTCTTGGGACAGCAGTTAACTTGGTGACAGACCACCAAACACACATATGGATAAATCAGAGCAAGGAGAATAACTCCAAGGTAATGAGGTGGTTCCTAGCCTGCAACCCTTCCGTTATATAATTTAGCATAGAGCCAGAAAAAAGAATGTCAATGCTGAATTTTTATCAAGAGAAGTATCCCTGAGACAGGCAGGTGCTCACCCAATTAAAGGTGAATTAAGGGGGAAGGTATCTGAGGGAGTATACAAAAAACTCTCTCAAACCACCTTAAAACACAGAATAGAGCCATCTGCCCCACTCCACCTTAACGGTAAATAATCCACAGGGATATTTCAAAATAATTCTCTATCCATCTGATAGTTACATACACATAAAGAGAATAATTTATGCATATAATATGTCAATACAATAACTTTATTGATATCACAAAATATAAAATCACATCTCTTCTAGACAATGTTAAAACTCACTAACCATCACATAATACACCTACCATTCATACTATTAAAAAATTCCACCTGAAAACATAGTGACACTATCAATACATTTTTTAATACATATTTCTATCCATGTGTGCAATATGTACTCCACTAGTTATTACTTATTCTTGATTATCTATTACCGGGTACATCCGCAAGCCTTAAACTGATTATCTCATCAAACGTGTTTGAAATATATATTTTATATCGCTAAACATTCAAGTTCCTCCTCAATAATTCTTCTCTCTTAAATTCCTTTGCACACCACGGTCAAGTATCTCCCGATCCGATCAGGCTCTTCTCCAAGTTGCTTTTAGAAAGAACAACAATTTTCCTTCCGGTCAGTCCGTTCCATCCAATCCGTCCGACAAAGATCCTTGTGTTAGGGAATGTCAGTTTAGTGGACCCATGGGCCGACCTGCAGGAGACTGGGAAAGGTATTCAAAAGTTTCTAGTATACCACAGGCCAGGAGGCAGATGTTCAGGCTGGACATAGAGGTGCTCTTCACCCTGGAAGCTGGTACTCCCCCGGGAGGAGCCCATAGGAGCCCAACCGCTGGGACTTAGGTGGCTTCACCCATGGAAGCCGAAGCCCCCCTGGGAGGAGCCCGTAGGGGCCCGGCTGCTGGGACTTAGGCGGTAGTGGATCAGGACTGGGAACTGGAACCAGACTAGGGCAGTAGGTCAGTACTGTAACGGGGCTCGGATTCTGGAACCAGGCAGGAACTGTAGCAAGACTCGGGTACTGGAACCAGGCATGTACTGTAGCAGGCAGGCAGGAACCAAGCAGGTACTGTAGCAGGCAAGCAGGAACGGAGCGCTTAGCAAAGTAGGATGCTCCGGGGCACAGCACAACAGGGATCCAGTAGGTAAGCCCGTTGCAAAGCAAAGACTAGGTGGCCACGGCAGGCTTATCAAGGCCGTGGTGTCTGACGTCAGGATTTGGGTGGGGTCACCACTGGTGGGAAACGGCCTAGAAAAGCGCCCAAGTGGCGCGTGCGTGCGCCTATTTATTTATTTTATTTATTTATTTAAGTTTTTTATATACCAACATTCAAGACGGTGGTCCCATCATGCTGGTTCACAAGAAACAAGGGTGAAACTTTACCATTTAACAAAAGTGCAGAAAAGCAGTTACATATAACAAGGAAAACAATAACTTGGAATGAGAAGGGAAATGAAGATTAGATAGTAAAATATATGTATAAATAACATTGTGAGAGGTGGCTATTAACGCTAATACTAGCGGAGCTTGTTGCATGAAGGGGGATTAGATGGGGTTGGAGTTAGGAAAGGCCTGCGTGAACAGCCACGTTTTGAGTCTTATCTTGAATGTTGAGATGTTGGGTTCCATTCTAAGATCCGGGGGAATGGAGTTCCATAATGTTGGACCGGCTGTGGAGAATGCCCGATCTCTAAGCGTGATGTGTCTGGTAGTCTTGGCTGGAGGTACTTGAAGTGATCCTTTGTAAGCATCTCTTGTCGGTCTTGTGGAATGGTGTAATCGGAGGGGAATATGGAGATCGATTGGGGCTAATTGATGGATGTTTTTGAAAATGGTGAGAATGGCCTTGTAGATTATTCTGAAGTGGATGGGCAGCCAATGGAGGTCCATCATAATAGGTGTTATGTGTTCTCTTCTCCTGGTGTTGGTGAGTATACGGGCGGAGGCATTTTGTACCATTTGTAATGGTTTGGCCTAGAGACGGAGCGTCCATGGAAGGCTTCCCAGAGGTGCGGCCCTCGCTGGGACGCCGCCGAACAAGACAGGAACTAGGCCAGTGAAAGCGGGAACAAGTCCAAAAACACAGAGGTAAAGGTCTGGTCGTGGTGCTCGCTGCCAGAACCGCAACACCTTGTTTCACCCCCTACCCGGGGCTTCCTCAGGGACTCACCAGTGTAACAGGTACCGACTCCCCACCTACTCCCAAAAAACATAAAACCACATTTAGACATCCCTATAACTTATCAATATCTTAAACCCATAAATTTTTCAAAAAGGCTCCAAACTAACCTTAAAGTACCCAAGCCGTCTCACAAACGATATTAAACTTCAAACCTCCGTTTTATCAATATCCATTAACATCAGTGTATTACTTCATGTTTATAATCCATATCTCTAAAAATCAAACAGGCAGCTACCATGAATATGATATCTTTTTATCCAGACAAAAAAGTTACCATACACCCCCTACCCATAGGAAGTACTCACCATTCAACCGGAACCAACAGGTATCACATGTCAAAGAACTTCATAGTGTCAAGTCACTTCCTCCTACTTATATATACCAATCCATCAATACTTAATTCAATCAGAAAATGAAAGACCTCCCAAATTCTAAACACCTACATACCCATTAGCTCACATGCAAAAATGTGTTCCATTCTATAGGGCCATTTAAACCCCCGGGGAAGACAGTACCCCATTTAAAAATAAAATGCTGTTCAATCTGTCTCAACATAGATGACAAATCACCCCCATTGGGTAAATATACCTTCTTGATAACGAAAACTTTTATGGGTTGAGCATACTCAACCCAATGATCAACTAAAGGTGCATTCACCTTAACAGATCTAATCCTACTTCTATCTATATAAATAAAAATGTTAAATAGTTTGTATGTCGTCGCTAATCTCGCCAACCGCTTAACCGAATGCGTTCAAATTTGCACACAACATTCACTTCCCAAACGGGAAGGATCTTATACACTTACATTACATATAGGTCACACCTGTGACAGGTAATACAAGTTTAAAAATTGATTACACAAAACAGCGACATCTGGTGGCCGTCAGTGCAAGCGCAACCTCTTGCACCTTTCACACACACTCACACACCACACCCCACCCCCACACAGGGCTATTGTCTTTCATTCACACTCCCTCATAACACACAGAAATTCACACTCATCACACCACACACCCCCACCCACACGCCTGCCAATGTCACTTACTTCACCCACCCTCCCAAAACACGGATTCCTGGCTGCTACATTGGGAAGCCACGCATTTCACACACCCTCTGAATTTAAATTAAAGTACCCTCTTCCACCCACCCACGCACTGCACTCCGATCACACACTACACCTGAAACAAGTCCGTGCTTCTCCGCCAGCACCACAGGAACGGTCCGGGACACATCGCATTCAGTAGGGCTGTCAGATGCCAGCAACAAAAATGGCGCCGGCGGACCTTGCCCTTACTATGCTATACGGAGACAACAATGACGTCGGTACACCATGTGACATAGTAAGGGCAAGAGCCCGTCGGCGTCATATCCTCAGCGGACATTTGCCCTTACTAGGTCAGGAATCCTGACGCACATCTTTCACCGGTGAAGTTTTGCGACATGGCAGCCGGCGGAACAAACCCTAGCACACACCCTCGCCACCGGCTGGCAGTTTACACAGGTAGCCGGGGAGGAGCACGGTGGGGGACCGTTCTTATTTTCTGCCACGCGTTTTTCACAGGGGGGGGCACTCATTCTCCACATCTCCCGAGAGGGGGCTGTAGCGTGGGTTGCTCTATTTTGCCGGGTTGGGGGGGGGGGGGCCAGGAAGGTGTGCTTGCATATTTAAACTATTCTTTGCTGGTGCTGTTCATATGGGGTACAAAAAAAAACAAAACACAAACTGTAACCTTTACTGCTCTGTTCTGTTTTTTCAACTTAACCAGGCTCAGCCACAGCAACGTGTGAACCGATTGCTTTCAAATTTGGACACAAGCTTCACCTCACATACGGCAAGGTTATTCTACACTTACGTTACATATATGTCACACCGGGGGCTAGTAAAAAAGTTTTAAAATTTGGTTCCACAAAACAGCGACATCTGCTGGACGTAAGCGCAAGGTCTTTACACTTTGCACAAACGCTCACACCCCACACACACGTGACCAATGTTTGCGATTCACACACCCTCCAACCAGACACAAATCCACCCTCCTCACACGCCCCCGCACACATGCCAATTGTACTTACTTCACACACCCTCCAAAAACACACAAAACCCCACAAAATTCCAGATTGCTACACCAGGAGGCCACTCACATGCCACATGTTTGCTATTCCCACACCCTATGAACTCACACAAAAACACCCTCCTCACACTCCCCACACCCATGACTTTTCTACTTACTGCCCACACCCGCAGAACGCACGCAAAACGGCAGAATATTTCGGGCTGCTCCAGCTGGGGGGGGGGGGGGAGAGCAACACCGCTGCCAGCAATCAAAATGGCTCCGAAGGCTCTGTCCCTTACTAGGACACTCGGGAATGCCAATTGGGGCAGTAGCCCATGTGACATAGTAAGGGCGAGGGCCCGTCAACGCCATTTTCTGGTCTGGCAACCGGCGCACCTTCGCCCTTACTATCTGAGCGAGACGACCGCTCCCATTGCTCCATCCCACTGACAGAGTAAGTTCTAACAGCCGTCGGAGACAGTTTCAGTGCTGGCTGCCAAGGGCCCGGCACTAATATTTCCATGCCGGAACGAACGCCCGCTCCACCGACTACCATTTTTGACAGGTATCGGCGGGCCTGCAGGGGGGGGGGGGCGCGTGTGGATGTTCTTGCATTCATGTTCGGGAGGGGCCAGGGGGCGGTTATCCCCATTCTCTTTTCTTTCTTTTCCACTTAACCTGGCTCTGCCACTGCAACGCGTGGCCGGGTACAGCTAGTGTTCTATAATTCGCAATTGGATTGCTCTAATAGTTTGACCAATGTACACTAGCCCACACGGGCATACAATTGCATAAATGACCCAACTCGTATCACACGAAAACAATTCTGGCAACCTATAAGGATATTTCAAAATAGAATGTTGAAATTCTTTGAGCAGCAGGGCATGTTTACAAATAGAGCAGGCACCACAAGTGGTTTGACCATGCTCTTGATCAGCCCGTCCCTTCAATCTACAAAGAATTATTGAGGAGGAACTTGAATGTTTAGCGATATAAAATATATATTTCAAACACGTTTGATAAGATAATCAGTTTAAGGCTTGCGGATGTACCAGGTAATAGATAATCAAGAATAAGAAATAACTAGTCGAGTACATATTGCACACATGGATAGAAATATGTATTAAAAAATGTATTGATAAATGTATGTAGTGTCACTGTTTTCAGGTGGTATTTTTTAATAGTATGAATGGTAGGTGTGTATGTGATGGTTAGTGAGTTTTAACATTGTCTAGTAAGAGATGTGATTTTATATTTTGTGATATCAATAAAGTTATTGAATTGACATATTATATGCATAAATTATGTGTATGTAACCACTCCACCTTAAGGCACAGATGCACAAAGAATTCTGGGCCCAGGGAGGTTCCCATCCTAACAGTATAAAGGATCAGGATCTATAATGGTTAGGAAGACCCTGGGAACTGCTTTGAGCCCATGGTATGCCCCTACAGAATATGTTGAAAATGCTTTAGAACTTGAAAGCGAGATGAGCTATTGTTTTGTTTTGCTGCTTTCTTTGAAACCCCTATAAATAAACCTTTTGTTCCTGACCAGATCAGCCAAGTGTGTTTCTTGGCTGTCTGGATGCCGTGGCCTACCCAATGCAACACTCCCATTATTTTCTATGGAAAATCATAGGAGCCAGCCCATCCCACATTACTTCCTTGTACTCCCTCTGATTCCACTGGAGTGGAATCAGAAAAAAGGTCCGGGTTTATAACCATTTCTCACTGCTTTTCTCCTGACAGTTCCACAAGGGTGCAACGAGTCACTGTACTTGTCTGTCAGAAAGCAGCGTTGACAACCCCCTACCTACTGCACAAGCATCTCAACACACAATCCCTCTGAGCCCCCCCCTTCCCTGCTCTCCCACTTACACCTCTGATCTCACAAATATACACTATCAGAACTTATCCTGAATGCACTTTTTTTTTTTTTAGTAATAAAACCAATGGCATCCACATAACTATGTACTGTCCTTAAAATACATTACAGACTGTATCCAAGTCAATCTGCCATTACCTACTAATTGTTGATGGAGCTTGCAGTAAAGATTAGCATGTTGGTAGGAATTGAAAAGCAAAAACCAGCATTATTTTTCACTTTTGTTTCCATGAAAAGGGCACATTCTGACTTTTGAATAACTTCAGCAAGCATTAAAAATGAGTGACATAGCTCTCTGCAAAGCAGGGCCGGCTTTTGGTGCGTGTGACCTGGGTGGCCACCCAAGGAGCTATGTTAAAGGAGGTGCCACTGCCCCCTCCCTCCCACACTCTCTGTAAGGTGTCTGCAAGTAGGAGACTCAGAAAGGCTGTGTAGCAGGAAGAAGGCTTCTATCTGTGGTGGTAGGTGAAGAATTAGCCTGCAGGGAGGAGGAGGAGGAGGAGGGGAGATGATAAAAAGAGAGGGATGTTCCTGGTGTAGGAAAGAGAAAAGAGAGAGAAGAGGATACTAAGGAGAGAGAGTGGGAGATGCTGCCACTGTGGGCAGGGGCAGAGAGAACAGGGCAGAGGAGATACTGATGCTGGGCAGAAGGTGAGAGAAGTGTTGGGCGTAATGTTGCAGAGTCACTGCCAAAGGAGGGAGTACTGTGCCAGAGCGAACATCAAGGTGATGGGGGGGTAGGGGAGTGTCAATTTCAGTCTTCGCACAGGGCACCAGTTATCCTAGAGCTGGTCCTGCTGCAACTTTGCCAATGACTTCTTGCCATTAGGAAGCTAGCAGCAGAGAAAACTATTTTATTTCAGGAGAAAATTGGACACTTGTTACAATTCAGCTGGGAAATGGCACATAGAACATCAGCAGACTGGGTAATTACAGGACACTTCATCCTAGTGCAAATGTTTCAGGGACATTTCCCCTCTCTAAAGAATAACGGCTTCAGATGAAAATAGTGAAAAATCGATAGGCACCCCAGACTCTCCAGCACGTGGCAGTCAGCACGTTCAGCTCACAACTTGTAGGCTAGCCTTTAGAGAGAGTGCAGTGTTAGTTAAAATAGAGACAAACATGCATTAATTGAGCAGAGTAAGACAGTACCTGAACAGTACCTTTCATGGCGGGTGGTGTGTACACACTCTGCTTCCTTTGCTTAGGAGATGCATTCTGTGACTAAGAATAATAAAAAGGAACATGCTTAAACAACCACCGGTGGTTCACACTGCAGTATGTCAGACAATTACCTGAAAACTTTGTTTTCCTTTAGGTTTTTATTTTTTTATTCCAATGAAACAATCTTTTTATAACTTGTGACCTTTGAGTTCCTCTTGTTTCAAATCTAGTAGATAAGAGCAGTGGCTGCTAGAATTTGATCTGGTGATATAACAATCTTTAATTTACTTTATTTAAATACTTGTCTGACTGTTCAGTAAATGATCCTCTGCATAAAACCATTAGCACTATTAAAACTGTATGTTTTTAAAAATTGATAAAATGAAAATCCAGATATCCTTTAAAATATCCTTTTAATGTGTCCCTCATTTCCACTTTACAGAATATTCGTTCCTGTTGCAGTCTTACCATCCAACTTTTCTTTTTAAATATTCTAAAACAGATGTAAGTTGTAGGGGAATAGAATACCACAACCTGCAAAAGTGGAATGGGAAGCAGCCTAATAAAATTAAAAGTATTTTATTTATTTATTTTATTTTTAAAACTTTTATATACCGACGTTCATAGGCATATCACATTGGTTTACAGATAACAGGGGATAAAAATATATTGCAACAGAGAGGGAAATATAAAGTTACATGTAACAAGGTCTGGAAAAACTTGGAGGGGTTGTAGGAAAAGGTCAGGTGACCTAGGCAAGAATTTTAAGAGAAGGAACTATAGGTATAACACTATGTACATAATATACCCGAGTTAAATTAACAGTGAGGATACGGAAAATAGCTGAGGGAGGGGTCTCTAAATAATATACCTGAAGTACAATTCAGAATCCCCAAAAGAGCCATTCTCTTGGACTATCTACATAGATCTTTTGTTTTCTCAGTCTCATGCCACCTTGTGAACAGGGAAACCTCTTTATCCCAATCACATTCATACTATAAAATCAATCATATTCCTTTTGAATAGTGAAGTCGGGTGCATTGTGTCAGGCAGTTAAGTATTCTCTCAGTACATATATACAGAGTATGTGTATGTGTATATATATATATATATATATATATATATTTATGTATGTGTGTCTAGCCATATACAATAATGAAATTTCATGCAATGTCATGTTGTGTGCTGGATTATTAATTCATGCCAGATAGTAGTACTAGGTGTCACATGTTAATAGAAAAACATCATAATGTTTGAATACTCCTATTAAGGCACCTTATCCAAAGTATTTCCAAATGGATTGCATAATCTGTATCTTTGTTTTAAAATGAGATTTCATACATAATGATTCAGTGATGAGATATCTTGGTATAGCAACACAGAATATACTTAAGGAATATCCAGTATGTTCTGAAAATATTTATCAGACTTTGGGGTAGATTTTAAAAGGTGCACGCGGCAGTAGATTTGTTCGCAAAACCTGGTGCGAACAAATCTACTCCGATTTTATAACATGCGCACGCTGCCGTGCGCATGTTATAAAATATAGGGTTGGCGCGCGCAAGGCTGCGCAAAATCGGCAGTCTGTGTGCGCCGAGCCACGCAGCCATCCTCCGTTCCCTCCGAGGCCGCTCCGAAATCGGAGCGGCCTCGGAGGGAACTTTCCTTCCGCTTCCCCCACCTTCCCCTCCCTTCCCCTATCTAACCCACCCCCCAGCCCTAATTCCCCCCCCCCCCACCCTTTATTTTACAAGTTACGCGCACTGGCCAGCTGCTGGCGTGTCATGTTCCGGTCTGGGAGCTGGTCCGGAGGCCGCGGCCACGCCCTCGGAACGCCCCCCGATGACGCGTCAGCTGCGACATGCCCCCGACATGCCTCTGACACCCCCACCCCAGGAAAGCCCCGGGACTTACGCGCGCCACCGAGCCTCTGCAAGATATGCTCGGCGTGCACAGGGGGTGGAAGGGGCAGCTTTTCGGGGGTTACACGTGTATCTTACACGTGTAACCGTTTGAAAATCTGCCCCTTTGTGTTCTCAGCGTTAATTCATTGCTCACCGAAGTACTCTATATGATGTGCTTTCTGAATCCCTGTACCTTGTGAATATATGCAATATACTGTAATATGTTGTCATATGCATAATGGGGTAGATTTTAAAAAAGAGCGCGCGGGCGTACATGTGTGCACGCTACCCATTGCGCACACATGTACGCCTGATTTTATAACATGTGCATGCCGGCACGCACATGTTATAAAATCTGGGGTCGGTGCACAATTGTGCACCTTGCGCGTGCCAAGCCCGCTCTGAGCCGCATTGCCCTCCCCCTTTCCCTCCCAGGTTGCTCCAAAATCGTAGTGGCCTCGGAGGAAACTTCCTACCTACCACCTCACCTTCCCTTCCCCTACCTCCCCCGCCCTTTCCCCCTACCGTTGATGTTTTTATCTCGAAACTTACTTCAGCCCTGGGCCTGAAGTAAGTTGTGTGTGCCGGCCAACTGCCGGTGTGCGATCCCCAGCACAGCAGCAAATATGGCCGCTGTGCTGGGAGCCTGATCCTGCCCCTGCTCTGCCCCTTCTCCACCCCTTTTTGCAAGCCCCGGGACTTACACGCGTCTCGGGGCTTTACGCGTGTCGCCGGGCCTTTTTAAAATAGGATTTACGCGCGTAACCCTTTTAAAATCCGGCCCAATATTTCTATGTCTATTTGTTCCAAAAGAATATTTATGACCAGACTGTTGGTGAACAATGACTCCAAATTTTAGAATGGCCAAGAGTGCAAGAGCTCAAGAACAAAGCCAAACACACATTCCTTTTGTAAACTACTATCTTAGCAATCATATGGCATGTATTAGATGGAGCAGGATTTCTCAACTCGGTCCTCAGGAGATGCCTCACCAGTCAGGTTATCAGGATATCCACAATGAATATGAGATAGATTTACATGCACTAACTCTATTTGCAATCAAATCTCTCTCTTGCATATTCATTGGCTAGGTGTGTCCTGAGCACTGGATTGAGAACCCATGATATAGAGACATAGGTAACAATTATAAATGTAGTTATGCAACATTACATTATGTGAGTGTAAATTCACTTTTAAGTTAATTACCTAAAGATAGTAAAATTGTAAAGTCATCAGCACAAAGATGTAAAGGGGGCTATACTGAGCAGGGTGGCAAGAGGTGAATTACCCAAGTAACTTTATCCAAAATGTTCAATGGGAAAGAATCCCTCTGAATATAGCCAAGTAACTTTAAAGCTCTCTCAGTACGTTTATTTGGAGTACTTTAGACCTGCTCTCCACCACAAACCAGCTTAACTGGCTAAACTTCGCTGGGTAGCATTGAATATTGAGGCTACATGGTTAAATGTAAGCCTAGCACCCAGAATAGCCCCACTCCACCTCCTTTTTATCTGGGAAAGTTCTAGCCAGATAATGACTTACTTCGTTAAAACTTAATCCTCTGTGAGGGGCATGAAATTCAAAACCTCAGGTTTGTCTCACAAAGTCCCAGATTTAACTGGACAAACCCACTGAATAATATTGACCTCTAAGTCAGGGGCTCTCAATCTTTTTCGGAGCATGGCTCCCTTTGCAAGTTCCCAAATTTTCACGGACCCCCTCATGCTGCTCTTTCATTTTTACCTGAAGTTATGTACCATATATAGAAAAGCTTTTAATGTACTAGCAAAGAAATAATTATATGCACACCAGACTCATTTATAATACATAAAACTTGTTTACAATGTTTACTGATATAAACAGAGTAGATACAATTGCATAGCACAGCAGCAAATATGGAAGAATTTACTCATATTCAGTAACTTATGTAGTAACTACAAGTACTCACAGAGCTGGATCTGGAGTGACTGGGGGAATGGACTGGTAGAGGAGGATAGGGAGAGAGAGTGACTGGAAAGGTGGGAGAGAAAGAGAGACAGACTGGCAGAAATGAACTAGTGGAGGGAGAGAGAGAGCCTGGTGGGGGACTCGTAGAGGGAGAGAGAGTGGTGGAGAAGGACTGGTAGAGGGAGAGAGACAGAGTCTTGCGGGGATGGATTGTGGAAAGAAAGAGAGAGAGCAATGTGAGGCTGGACTGGTGGAGGATGAGAAAAAGAGTGACTGGTGGGGATGGACTGGTGGAGGGAGAGAGAGGAGAACTGGGTGGGATGGCCTGTGGATCAAAGACTGAGAATGAGAGACTGATTGGGAAGGGCAAGGGAGGGATGTTTGAGAAAGCCCCACATCATTAAAAGGGACATCCCAGCCTCCACCCCTAACTGGTAGTTTTTGAAAATTATTACTATTTCTAAAGAAAATCACCTGTGACAGGGAAACCACCCTATTAATTTGATCTTGACAGGGATCCAATGGCTCTCTCCACACCTGCCTGTTACCAAATTCCATATAGGCAGAGATAGGATATCCTGGCTCATAAAGTAAGAGGCACTGCTACAAAAAGTTTGCATCATTATTGCAAGGTGCTAGGCATGCATGTCAGTGGTATCTCTAGACAAAAGAATCTTCAAAGTAACAAAAAAATCCCTGGCTAGTTTCAACCACTAAGTAAAATTACTACTAAAATTATTCAAGAGCATCAATCAAAAGTTCTTCTATATAGGAGTGGGACAAGTCCCAATATAAAACCTTCATCCTACATTTTCCATTACTCTGCATTCACAGAAATTCTCCCAACAAAGGGTGCAGAGCAGAACAAGGAAATTTCCCCTTACCACCCACTACAAAAAAAAACCAAAAACATTCAAATTCTGTTGTCACCTCAGTAACAGCAACAAACTCCATCCACTACCAGAATCATTGTAGAAGACAAAATCCTGCAAAAAATGTACTCAGAATCTATTGGAAGTCTGCTATGCCCTAACTACCAGACTCAAACAGAAACCACTTTACCTATGAAAAGGCAATACTGCAAATATTACAACAGGCCCTAAAACACCAATACACCTTTACAAGGAAAATGTTGCGCCCATCGGTCGCAGGCAGCTGTGACCTTTGCTGCTTACCTTCTTTCTCTATGCAGCTTCGAGTCTGTGGAGAATGGCGGCCTCCGCTTCCACACGCCAACCCTTATGGCGTGCTTGGGACAGCGTGGGCACTCCTGGCAGCCAACTTACATCCGGGGTTACCTACGTCACATCATTGACCCTGAGAAGATAATGCTGGCCGCTACCCATTTGGTTCCCACAGGTAAAACGGTGGTTCCTCTGTCTCTAAGGAAGAAGCTGTTGAATTGGGCTCACGACTCTAAGTTAACAGGCCACCCAGGACAAGCCTGTACCCTTGCTACCCTACAGTGATACTATTGGTGGATGTCTATGAGAAAAGATGTGCAAGCGTACGTGGAATCCTGCACCTCCTGAGCCAGGCAGAAGCCTCCAGCCGGTAATCCCTGGGGTCTGCTCCAACCATTGCCCATTCCTGATGAACCTTGGATGCATATTGCAACCAATTTCATGGTCGATCTACTACCTTCTAGTGGGAACAATACGATATGGGTTATCGTGGACTAGTTCTCAAAAATGTCACACTTCGTTGCTCTACCTGGATTGCCATCTGCCCCAGAACTAGCCAAACTTTTTGTGAGGCATTTTTTCATTTACATGGGATGTCAAAACACATTGTATCAGACAGAGGAGTCCACTTCACCACCAAGTTCTGGAGAACACTATGTCGAAAGTTCAATATTTCTTTGTATTTGACTTCTGCATATCACCTCCAATCTAATGGACAAATGGAGAGAATGAACAGAACCCTTAAGCAGTTCATCCGCGCCTATGTCAACTCTAGGCAGAATGATTGGGCAGAGTTACTACCCTGGTCTGAGTTCGCCTTGAATTCGCATCCGGCATCCGCCACAGGATCCACACCATTTCATATTGTATATGGCCGTCAGCCACTTCCACCACTTCCCATACCATTGACTGGTATGTCACCGGCTGCCCAAGCTGACAAGATTCACCAACTCTGGAGTCAGACCAAGGAGCTTCTACATAAGGCTGGGCAACGAGCAAAAAGATTCTATGATGCTCATCATCAAGCGGCTCCCCAGTTTAAGCCAGGAGATAAGGTATGGCTCAGTACCAAATATATCTGGCTCAAGCTACCTTCGGTTTGATTCGCTCCACGATACATTGGACCCTTCACCGTCCTCCGATGTTTGGGACCTTTGACTTATAGCTTGAGGTTGCCACCCTCAATAAAAATACACTATGCTTTCCACGTTTCCTGATCCACAACCCCTTAATGCTGAAGATGACATTGCATACAAGGTGGATGACATATTGGATGTCCTTAAAAGAGGAAAGCACTGGGAGTATCTCATTTCATGGGAGGGATACGGACCAGAGGAAAACATCTGGGAACCTGCTGCCAACATACTGGACAAAGAGATGCTACATCACTTCCACCTTGCTCATCCTAGGAAGCCGAAACCCCCTGGGAGGGGCCCTAAGAAGGGGGGTACTGTTCCGCTTGTCGGGCACAGGTGGCTGAGACCTTTGCTGCTCACCTCCTTTCTCTATGCAGCTCCGAGTCTGGGGAGAATGGCGGCCTCCACTTCCACATGCCGACCGTCATGGCGTGCCTGGGATAGCACGGGTGCTCCCAGCAGCCATCTTACATCCGGGGTTACCTAAGGCACGCTCACGCGCGCCTGCCCCCTTCTTAAATGCATCATGACGGGAACCTCGGGGGCATCCCCACTGCATGACATCATCCGCTTACCATACTTAAGCTCAGCTGTCTTCTTGCAATACGAGTTAGCAAGGATTCCTGTCCTGCTATTTCTGCCATTCTGGGACTTCACCTCGCTGTCCTTTCTGGGTGACCTAGCTACCCGCTCCTAGGGGGTCTTGCCACACTCATGGCTATCCACTCCTTGGAGAGCCATTACTACCAGCCTCACTTTGTTACCAGTGAGTTCCTGTATCATTCTCGGATGACCCTTGCTGTTCCATTTCTGGGCCTCCTCGGTGCCTAATCTTCCATCTACCTCCACAGTATCGGTGTGAGTACAGAACCTGCTCTTCTACCTTTGTGGCACGGATTCTCAGGTTACCCCGCTTGCGGGTCACTACCAGATCCCTCCTGTCTTGTGCAACTATTTCACTGGCTTCCGGCCTACCCCACACTGCGGGCCACTACCAGAGTTGCCAGCACAAGCTACGCTTAGAGAAGATATTCACCGGCCTACTGCGCGCTGCAGATTACTAGCGGACTGATAAGCTTGCAGGTCATACTCTCTGGACTAACGCTATTGATCCGCTCCTCGGATCACCATTGGCTGTATAATAAAGTTGTTTCCTCTGTTGTCTATCACTGCTGAGACCTCACCTGTTGTGGTGAGTGCCCACAGGGCTGCTCCTTGTGGGCGGAGTCTTCACTCGCCATAACCCAAGGGCCCACTATTAGTTGGCGCAGGCCATCCAGTGCTCCTACCATGTGACAGGGGCCGGCCAAAGGCACGGATACCCTGTCACATGGTAAGGGCAAAGGACCATCGGCGCCAATTTTATTAGTGGCAGCCGATGGCCCGAGAGCGAGAGATCGCTCCTGGGACCCCCCCTGGACCACCAGGTAATTTTAAAACATTTTGGGGGGGGGGTCGGGAGGGTGGGGAAGCTAAGGGAGCTACTTTAAAGGGTCAGGGTGGGTTTAGGGGTTGTTTTTGTGTGCGTTTTTCCCGCCCTCCCCCAAAACGATAAGAGAACCCCACGAACAATTTTGTGGTGTTTTCCTATCGGTTTCAGGGAGCCCCTGATTTATGACGACTGAAAATATCATACGATATTTTCAATCGTCAAAAATACTATTCACATCCCTAACCAGCAGCCCAGTAGCTTCCTTCAGCTGCCGGCAAGGTAGGTGCGCTGGTGACTCACGGCCTTCTTCCGGCTTCAGCTACTGGTGAGATGGAAAACACTGGCGGCCTCTCAGGCCTCCTATTTTTCTGCACTATAGAATAGGGTTCACTGGTGGCCTTTTGGGTCTCTTCTTTGTGGGGGCTTTTCTTTCTTCTTCCACAGCTCACGGACCCCCTGTTATGGTCTGGCAGATCCCTGGGGATCCATGGACCACAGGTTGGGAACCACTGCTCTAAGTTTCAAAAGTAACAAGGATAAAAATAAAATAACTGAGAATAAATATTTACCCTTTAAATAAATGTGTTGCTCTCACAGATCATGGCTGGGAGGCGGTGTTTGTATTACTAATTAGTGCAGCAAAGTCACTTTTTAATTATGCAAACCTCCTTTCCTCATCACCCTCTCAACAGTGAGAATAAACTATTCGGTACCTAAGTCACCTATGTACTAGTGTAAAGGCCTATCAAAAATGGCACAAAAAGAAAGACATGTACAGGAATGTATTATTTGTGATTAAGTTTGATAAACATGATTGTATTGTTATTATGCTGTTTTAATTTTTGTGATAAAGTTTTAATAATTATGATTGTATTTTATATTATTTTGTATTACCGCTTCAGTAGCATGTTTATCAAGTGGGACATGAAGTTTTAATAAATGAAATGAAATGAATTCATTCACTCTCCTGAGATGTAGGCACTGGCAGTCCCTGGAATGTTTCTTTTCTCAGTAGCTAGAGTTATGCATCCTGTTATACAGTGTGCATAGATGGGCATGTGCTCAGAGTACACACTTCTCCCAGCGGGTAAAAGTACTAGAACTTGTAACAGTGCACAGAGGCTGGGCAAAGATCAGAATACCATTTTACATATATAAACACATTTTTTACCAGCATTAAAGCTGCAGAAAATAATTTTTATTGTGCTTCATCTTCAGTTAAAGTTATTAAGGCACAATATTTAGTAAGGATGTGTATTCCTTAGAAATGAAATAGGAAATTACAAACAAACAGTGTCATTTATCAAATTGTGTTATGGCCTTTTCGCGGGTGTTAGGGCCCTAATGCCCATGATAACGTCATAACGCCTGTGATAAAAAATGCATCATGAGATGTGTATGCAAATTTTTTTATTTTTCCCAAATGGAAAAATTGGGTGAAGTTAGGGCAAAGTTGTTGCGCCCCTGCCCGCGTGAAGTGCGGACAGGGCCTTACCTCCATGGCTGTCTTGCTCCCGATGTTGCTCCTCACGGCCCAGAGGCCGCAGCTGAAGCCAGGGCCTCGCCTGAGCCGACCGATGCCGGGCGCTCCCGTGGCACGGCCTCCATCTTGCCGGCATGGCAGGAGCCATGATGGGTCATCGCCTCGCCTGAAAGCTGATTCCTCCATCGGAGCCTGCCTGCGGCTTAGTCCTCTCCCCTCTGATATGGCAGGTATGCTGCTGTCCAGGGTCCTGAACTTCCTGTTCCTGCTCCTCCTAGGGGGCAGGCCCACGGCTTTCTTCCCTTCTTGTAGGGACAGAGAGGTGTGGTCCTCTTAGCAGCTCCTCCAAGAGAGTTGCCCTCTCAGCCCTATAAGAGGGTCCTGCTTCATTCCAGCTTTGTCTTCACATCATCTCAGATGCCCCTGAAGACGTCTCTTCATCTGATGTCTGATTCCTGAGTTCAGATCCTGACGTTTGTTCCTGAGTTCGGATCCTGATGTCTGCTCCAAGTCCGGATGTCCATGAGACCTGTTCCGGATATCTGTTCCAAGAAGTTCCAAGTTCTGCAGTTCATTCCAAGTCCTGCAGTTTGTTCCAAGAAGTTCCATGTTCCAAGTTCTGCAGTTCATTCCAAGTCCTACAGTCCGTTCCAAGAAGTTCCATGTTCCAAGCTCTGCAATCAGCTCCAAGATGTTCCTTGATGTCCTGATGTTCCTTGCTTGATGTCCTGATATCCATTGTCTTCCTTTCATGTTGTCCCGGTCCTAATGCACCAGGAGGAGGGACCCATGCCTCCAGAGATTTCCTGCTTTTACTCCGAGTTTCCATACTCCAAGCTTTTATCTGGTTCCCTAGTTCAGACTCTGGAGGATCCGAGGGGTTTCCACTACCCTGCGCTATGATACTGTCTGAGCCTGCCCGATCTCCTCGTGGTCTGCGACCAGCCATCCAGCTGTGTAGGGCGCGAAGGGGACAGTGTAGTCCATGACCAGCCCCACTTGCTGTGTAGGGCCCCTGAGGGACTCTCTTTCCTTACCCAAGTCTTCGTCCCAAGTCTTCATCTCCAAGTTCCAAGTCTTCAGCTCTACGTTTCCATGTTCCAAGTCTTCAGCTCTATGTCTCCACGTTCCAAGTCTTCAGCTCTACATCTCTACGTTCCAAGTCCCAAGCTCCATGACGCATTCCTTGAGAGTCTCAAACTCCATGTTGTCCTCCTCGTGAGTTCCAAGTTCCAAGTTCCTATATTCCAAGTTCCTAGTCCTAGCCAGAGACCTACATTGTAGTTCTGTGTTCCTACCTCTGACCAGCTCTGCTCCTGTGACACCCATTCCCGCACACACACCTCACCACGGGTGCGACTCATGTCCCGAACTGAGCCGTCCTGTGGCCCAAGGGTTCCACTCTCCCAAAACCAAGTGATGTGCGCTGAGCCAACACCATCGTCCCCTGAAGGCTGCGCTTGCAAAAAAAGTAAATTAAAATAAGGGGTGCTTAGCGTTACATGCAATAGCATAATGCACATTTTCATAGGTTTTTCGCAGGAAATAACTACACCTGTTTTCCTGGCATTATGCTTTGTGATATGACCGAAATGGAATTTGTGCTAAAAATCACAAATCTCGATTTGGGCGGGGGAGAGAGAGTGAGAGAGAGGGAGCCTCTAGGGAGGCACACATGTTAATCAACTTTTTATACTACTATAGGAGCAGTAACTATTAACTCAAGCTGAGGTTTTGGAAGTGGTCTAGGTTTTGGGGGGCAGTTTTACATGCATAGTCAGAGGTACGAACAGCACAGTACACATCAGTGAACATTTGATGTGATTTGGAGTGAGGAAAGGTACACAAAGATGAGATTTGAACATTGTACTCTTGACCTAGCCTGAAAGCAGATAGATCTCATCTTTGTGTACCTTTCCTCACTCCAAATCACATCAAATCTTCACTGTTCATACCTCTGACCGTGCATGTAAAACTGCCTCCTAAAACCTAGGCCACCAGCAAAACCTCATCCCCAAGTTACTGTGGTATAAATAATTTACTTATATGAGAGCCTTATAAATAGTCTTTCACTCTCTCTCTCTTTCTTGCCAGGAGCAGCCCAAAGTGGGTGTGATAAATTTAACATGCATTGCAGTATCTCAAAAATTGCCCTAATTATGCCATATTTTTTTTAATCACAGGTGCTATTCATAAGAATTTATAGCAAAATGATAAATCTAGGTCAAAATGTCCTGTTTCATTTCATTTCATTCTCAAAATGAAATAATTACAACTCAGACAAAATTTCATTGGTTTTCACATTTCATTTTGAAAACCAAAAAAAAGAATCACCCACCAGGCCTAGGGCCTCATGTAGGGAATAGGCCAAAGTCTAAAATATGGGCCATGGCCTATGCCAGAGAGTGATGCCGGCTCCTTGGCCGACACCCCAGCATGATGCCAGGGTCTCTGCCTAGGCTCAGGCCTGATTCCAAGGTTTCTGTTAAGACCCAAGCAAAGGCCAAGGCCCAAAAAATTTTGCTGAGGCTGGGAAAATGCCTGGCTCCCACTTATCTTGTCCATTCAAGATCTGTCCAGGTGCTGGCTCAATGCCAGGGCCCAGCCCAGAGGCTGGGTTCCAATACCTGGGTCATGGCCTAGGCAAAGGACAAAGCCCAGGCCCAGGCCCAATTCTGGGGCCCAGTCTGGAGGCCAGATCCCGATGCCGGGGCCTCGGCCTAGGCTAAGATCCAGGCCCAATGCCAGGGCCCAGCTCGGAGGCCAGGTCCCAACCCCTGGGCCTTGGCATAGGCCAGGGCCTCACCTGGAGGCCAGGTCCTGACACCTGGGCCTACACCTGGGCCTGAGCCTTGGCCTAGATCCAGGCCCCAAGACCCAGCCTGTTGGCTGGGCTCTGACATCAATCCTTGGCCTGGGATGAGGCTCAGGTGCTGGGACCCAAACTCTGGACTTGACCTGGCATCAGGGTGTAAAGCCCCAGACTGGGTCCTGGTGTTAATTTATTGCACTGTGTCCCCATTGTACACTATCATTTTAATGAAGAAAGAATAAAGAAAAGGATGTTTAAAGAAGAAGATGTCAGCATAGTTTTCAGGACCTAGCCTTTAGGCTGGGGCCCAGCATTGAGCCTTGGCCTAAGCCTAATCCATGGTCCCAGTGCCTGCCCTAAGCTGAGGTGTCTGGATCAGGTCTCCAAGCCTGATCTTTCTATAGGGCCTAGACCAAGGTTTTGGTGACCTACCTCAGCCTAGGGCTATGCACGTTCAAGGCTTTGGCTCAGGCCTAGCTTTGTCAGCTGATTCCGCCCCCCCAGACAATGTAAGTGCCAAGGAGGATCCTGGCCCCAACATTTTTCCATGTGGGAGGGATGGGTAGTGGGGACAGATGGCCTCAGGAGGCATGTTATGCTTTTACATTTGTTTTTTTATGTTTATTTCATTTTTATAAAATAAAAAAAAATATATATTAAATAAAATTAAATTCGTGGATAAAACACCCCAATAACAAAATTGAAACATGAATTTTTTTTTTTTTACAACACATCCCTAATATTTAGTGGGATACTGAAAGGACATCCTAATGAAACAAAATAAATTATTAAATGTCATGAAAAGACAGTGCAAGTACAGTTTTTGGAACGTGACTGGCAGAATGACCAACACAAAAACATATTAAATTATATAGAGAGAAACAGTCTATTAGTGTCTTATCTGAATTTTATTTTGTTTCAAAGGATGTTAGATTAATTTCTGGAGTAGCTCTTTCAGGTTGTTTTGACTTAAATGTAGCTGTCAGAGTATGTTTGTGATGTCAATAACCACTGTTCATGTAACTGAATCTCTGACATGAATCACATCTGCTTAGCTAGGGATGATCTATTATTGTATGCTATTTAATTTAATTTAAGGCATCAGTAGCATTTAACAATATGCATGGCATCAGTAGTATCTAATAATATGCATGTTTACCCTCAGTCACTTGGAGATGCCAAATGACATGCAGCGTAACATCATATGACTGTGTGTAATACTTGTCCTAGTCATCCAGGCATGCCTTGTTTTAATACTAGTTGAAGCGTGATAGTTTAATATTAATTGATGTGTGATTGTAATCCCTGTTTAATAAATTGCAAGCTTGTTTACCTAAGTGGAATAATTCTGATATATCAAAGAGCAGACTGCAAATTTACATACAGCCTGGCTATAATCAAATCTGGGGCTTGCTTACCCGAATACATTCTGGCCATCCTTTTTCTTTGTAAAACAACCCAAAAAGACAAATATATCTTTTGAAACCTTAAATTTAGGCCCAATGGATTTTTACTATAGCACAGAATGGGAAAAAAATCCATGACTAACCAGGGCCCTAAAAATTACAAACATTTTAAAATATGTACTCTATAGAAATACATTTAAGTAAATCATTATATTACAATGTACAGATGGTATTTTATAAATTAAAGATCTTGTGCAGGGCTTCCAAAACTGTGGGTCATGACCCAAAATAGGGTCACAGATGCCTCAACCAGCCGTGCATTTCAGGCGCCAGCAACAGCATTGATAATGGAAGTCAGTGTAGAGCCTTTGACCTAGCATATACTCATAGTTCCTGAAATGGCACTACTCTTGCATGAGTTTCTGTGGTTTGGGGTTGCTGCAGGGCCTGTGAACTTGCTCTAACTCTTAACCCCCTTGCTGACTCCTGTTGCTGCTTGCAAATCATCATCAGGCTTGGAACCAGGCATTGGGGGGGGGGGGAGGGGTGGAGGAAGAGTGTGTATGGGCCTGTAGAGATTGCATTGCTCCTTGCTGCACACCAATCACTGATCCTACCCAAGAGAAAAAGGTTGCCCCCTATCATCAACCAGTCTCCTTCCCACTGACCTTAGTCAGGGCAATGTTTGGAGGAGGAACTGTTTGAAGGGAGAGATCAAATGCAAGAGGGGTTTGAGGGTTGGATTAGGTATGGAGGGATTGGCTGTGGAGAGTGAGAGGGGGGGGATAACAGAAGATCGACTAGGGGAAATAAAGGATGAACTGGGAAATGAGAGGGGATCAGCAAGTGGAGATGGGAGAGAAAGATTGGCTAGAGGGAGTAAGAGAGAGGGAATGTGCAATGTAAAAGGGCATCAGCTGGAGGGGCAGAGGTTGAAAGATGAGGTTCTCCATAGGAGTGGAGGTTGAGAAAAAGGATTGATTGGAGAGGGTAGAGAGAGAGATCAGCTGGATTTCAGGGAGGTTGAGAATAGAGGGATTGTAGGAGACAGAAGCCCACAAAAATGACAATAGAGGAGAATTTGCGGTGGCTTCTGGAGCAAGATAAAAAAAAAAAAAGACCAGCAACAGACAGACAACCTGTTTCTGCACCATTTACAGAAGACCCACCTACCCAAATGGGCATGGGTTTTAATTGGAAGGGTATAGGGATTTGCAGGCACCAAAATGTTCTTTTAATTTATTTTCAGGCATGGGGGGGGGGGTTTAAAATTTCACTTTGCTTGATGTTTGTTTTAGTTTGATTCACTTACAGAACCAAAATAAACATTAAAAAAAAAAAATAATAATGAGCCAAACAGGGCCTCCTCAGGCACCTCCACCCCCTCCCCCCTCCCAGCCTTCCAAAAAAAATTCTATTATGGCCCTCTCCAATCAATCCCTACTTACTCTGTCTGTGAGAGTCCTGGATAAAGGGACTAGAGTGATGCCCACTCACTTGTACCCACTGGTGTTCTTTGGAAAATGGTGCTGAATGGCCCTAACATTGAGCCCATAGAGATGTGAAGACGGCAGTGGTCTTGGGGCAGCTGGTACTATTTTGACATCACTATGGCACCAGTCTAAGAGCAAGCACCATTTTTAAAGGGATGCCTGTGGGGCAGGAACAATTGGGCATCACCTCTGCACCTTCCTCTATTCAGGATCTCCACAGAAGGGGGAAAGTGAGGGCTAGGAAGGCCACAACCTGGCAGCTTTTTCAGGGGGTGGGCAGAAAGAGCCCAGGGAAGCCCGGGCTGGGCTTGGAGGGCTATGAATTTTTTAAATGCTAAAGCATTACCTATACGCAGACGATGTCCAAATTCTCATCCCGATTACAGAATCCTTACACAAAACAATGACACACTGGAACAATTGCCTTCAATCAATAAATCAACTGCTCCACAGCCTCAACCTAATCCTCAATAACAACAAGACAGAGATCCTAATCATCTCACAAGAGGACATGAATGGGCCGCTCTATCCATCTGGAACCCCTCTATCAATCTTGCCCAACTTAAATCATTCTCCTCATGAGAGAGATTTAGGCGTCATCCTTGATAATCAGCTAAACTTAAAAAAATTTGTAAACACCACCACAAAGAAATGTTTTTACAAACTGCAAGTCCTCAGAAAGCTGAAACCACTACTCCAATGATTTCCGAATGGTGCTGCAATCCGTCATCCTATCAAAAATCGACTACTGCAACTCCCTCCTGCTTGGGCTCCCGGCCTACACCATCAAACCACTCCAGATGATTCAGAACTCCGCCGCCAGAATTCTCACTAATGCCAACAAAAGAGAACACTTCACCCCTATCCTTAGGAACCTGCACTGGCTCCCCTGTTAAATCCAGGATCATCTTCAAAGTTCTCACAATTATTCATAAAGCAACGCACAACATCGCTCCGCTCTACCTAAGCTCCCAACTGCGCCCCAATACATCTTCCAGACCCATCAGAGGTACATACAAAGACACACTCCACACCCCCCCAGCAAAATCTTCCCTAAGGAAACGCTCCTTTTCTTCAGCAGGCCCCACTCAGTGGAATGCGCTCCCTCCAGACATCCGACAAGAACCTTGCCACACGACTTTCAGAAAGAAACTTAAAACCTGGCTTTTCAGCCAACCTTTCCAGGAACATAAACTCCCTGCTCGCATCCAGCCTGCCCGTTCCTCTGCCTTCTCCTACTTTTTGAGACTTCTGGGTGGCATGCTGGACCCTTACTGTATTCTCCTCGGCAACACATTGACTGCTACTCTCCCAAGATGTACTTCCCATTTACTACCCAATATTATTATGCACATTTCCTCATGTAATTAATTGTATTTTTCTAAATTATAGTTTTCCCACATCCCAGTTTGTATCCCTTGTTCCATGTACCACCTCCAGGCGAACTTGTTGTTCTCAGTTAAATGTAAACCGATGTGATTTGTATGTCATGCAGGAACACCGGTATATAAAAATTAAAAATAATAATAATAAATAAATAAATAAATAAGCATGGGCCCCAGGAAGGAGCGTTGGAGCCCTGGGAGGACAGGGAGGCCTTTAAAAAAAAACTAATAATACCCAAAACCTTTCAGGTATTTTTGATGACAGTGATGGGACAGTTCAGATTTTAAATGAATGCACAATCTCCAGAGAGGGGAGTGAGTGGGAGATCCATTCAAAGTCCTAGTAAAATTCTAGGTGATGCAGAGACCTGAGTAAGCAATAGACTTTATTATTTATAGAAAGAATTCACCACTGGAAAACCTTACCCCTGTAAGGCAAAGGTAGGCGGGTAGGCACCAGTAGTTTTATGGGCAAATCTACACTCTAGCAATCCTCAGGCCTGGCAAAGGTTGACTACTAGTCCTCATTCTGTATTAACAAATAATGTAAAGTCAATCAGTGAATCTGCCAGCAATTTTTGATCCTGGAACACAGAAATCTTTTTTTTTCTTTAAATCTTATATTCCGCATTTTTAAGAAAACCTGCTCAATGTGGATTCTAATAGACCCTATTACATATTGAAAATCATTTTTATGATTAAGTTGGATACAGGCAGTGTCTCAGTCTGGGACTAAGTAGCTTCAATATTATATTCAGTAGGCCAAGTCCCATAAAGCAGACCACAAAAGATGACTGGGTCCAGAACATCAGACTGACTTCCTCAAGACAGCACTAAGAAACACCAAAAGGCATGGATGTAAGTGCAATTTCAGTAAATGCCAATCAAAGACAGAATCCATCCTGGCTCAGTCTCATTTAGGAATTGTCTATTTCCATATGTTGATGATAAGCCTATTTTATTAACCTGGCAAAAAAGAAACTGCATAGGATAGATTTGCCTTCATAAAATAAAACCCGTGGCCCTTATTCTCCAAGATAACCTGGTCTAAGCCTCGTGTGATTTAGAGTAAGGATCTGAGTATATGAGAAGGTGAGGTAGTTGGGTGAAGACTGTCTATGTTAAGCTTTCGTTTCTGGATATACCTTAACCTAAATCCATCAATACACAGTTATTTATAGCAGCAAGTTTTGTCTTAACCCAAGGAGAAATGAGCAGACATACAATGGGACATCCAACAGGATAGTGAAAAAGAATATATCTAATCTGTTCTACCAACTTTCAACTTAACTGACACAATGCTTGTAAAGAATTTTCCAACACTATTTCACCTGTATCAGGGAAGAGCCAAGAATACTATAGAGATGGAGAGGCTGAGCAGATTATAGAGAGACAATAACTAGATAAGGAAGCAACCATGTAATCACTTTATTTCAGAAGAGCCTAGCCAAGTCACAATGCTGTTGTCAAGATTTAGAAGTCCAAGAAAGAAAGCATGGACAAATGCACAGATAGATAATACTCATTACTTTCATAGCAGTTCCAAAATTATCAAAATACAAAGAAAACTCTTGCAACTTACTTCTCCTTGTGAGTTGATCATCCTCTTCTCATCTATTTCTGTAAGAGAGAAAAAGACAAAGTTAGAAAAAGAGAAGGCAGGAAATGTTCCCGTTATGTACCATCCATTGCTAATATATTCTAAGCATGTCTGGAGCTGTAGACATGCTGGCTCAAAGTGCATTGAAATTGATTTTTTTTTCTCTATTCACTAAGCGTGGCTTGGAACAGAAATTAGATAATTGTTGCATTGTCAAACCAACCCAAGGTTTTCTGAACTCAGTCTGCATTTTTATAGATCTCGCATATGGAACCATACAAGACTACCATGAATGCTAGAGAGATACATTAAATAGATAAGAAAACATCCTGTTTCACTGGTATTGATGCCACAAAAATAAAGTCTGAGATAAAAAAAATGAAAAGCTTGAAAAAAAATGTTAAGAACTTACTATGGCCAATATCATGCAACCTGCACAAAGTACAACAATGATCACTAGGTACCGTGTTTTCCAACAAAGTAATTAAATCAGTATTGAGAAATATATTAAAACAGAAATGCAATTGAGCATACATTCAGTGTTTATCTAAACAGTGCTTGTAAGTTAATAATTACTGAGAACAATATAAGAAGAAATTTCCTCTCACACTGGTTGGAAAGAAGAATCACAAAGCTAAGCTAACCAGTCACATACTAACAAAAGTGCCTAATATATTTCTCCTTCATTGGTGTGAGATTGGGGTAAATTCAATAGCCTGCATTATTTGCACTCTACACTGGCAATTTTAGCCCATACGCATTGCGGTCAGTCTTCAAAAGGAAACAATGCACTATTTCCCATGGATCATGAGCAAGTGCAAAGTTTGCATGCTGAAGTCATCAGCCTGCTTTGTGCCTACTGCTTGTACAGATGACCATGAAGGTGGAAAATGGGGTGCATACATTTGGAAGAGTCAAATATGTGCATCCATTTACTCCCCCCTCCACCACTCAAACCAAAACACCCTTTCAGGAAATGGAATGCCTCTTTTTAATCTGGCTAAAACTATGAGTATGTATTTATTTATTTATTATTTTTATATACCGACATTCGATCTGAGATATCACATCGGTTTAATTCAGGTACTGTAGGTATTTCCCTATCCCCAGAGGGCTTACAATCTAAGTTTTTTTGTACCTGAGGCAATGGAGGGTAATGGAGGCAATGGAGGAGTACTAGAAAGCTTGTGCATATCTTTAGCTGGATAGAGGGATATTCTCTAGTAAGCCATTTTGCCCAGGTAAATTGCTATCTACTTAGGTAAATGGTATTGAAAGTTGTTTTACCCTTGTTTCAACTCTTTGGGAGGAGCAAATACTTCAACTCTTACTCAACTGGCGTTACTCTGTAAAAAATGCACTATACTCCAGCGGTACTTGACTTTGCAACTCTATGAGATCATTTAAACATGAGTGGGGGTCTGAAAGAGTCATAATCAAATGCTCTCCTTCATAAATTGCTACATACATACAGAATGCCTTTCCTTCTACGGTGTCGATTGTGTTTATAATATTATTTGTATTCATTTTCTGATGCTTTCTTATTTAATGCAAATTGTATTTACTTTATATCATTGTGGTGGTTATTCTGCATCGTCGGGCATACGTTAGCAGGCAAATATGCACATAGGTGACACCAGTTTTTAAAATGGACTTACACAAAATTAGCCAGGCAAAACTCTGCACACAGTTACATCTGCTATTTTGTGTGCATGCTTTTGCTGCCATAAATTATGCACAGAATATTTCAAATAAAAAAGTATTTACCCAAAGCCTCAAACCTGCCCACTCTTCACCCCATGGAACGCCTCTCCCCTCTGCGTGCAAAAATACCCGCATACAGTATGTATGCATTTAATTTTATGCATGTAGTGGTTGTACAGTTTTCTAAAGGGCCATTTCTGTGGGTAGAACACGACTTTACCTGCAGAAGTCCCTTTCAAAAATTACCCCTTCTGTGCTATCATTTATTAATGTGTTAATACTACTTAATATCTTTTTAAATACTGTGTGTTTTTTATTTGGAGAGTTGTGTTTGTTTACAACTTGCTATGTGGTTCCCGGCCTCAAATCACTTGTAAGTAAGGTGGGTTATATGTTTTTCAAAAAATTAATAATAAAACTATGTTCTTTGGTAAGGAAGAGTTATATGGCATTACATAGAAACATAAGACTATGACCTACAGTACTTGAATGTAATCCACTTTGAAGTGCCAAAAGGTGAATTCAAATAAATAAATAAATGCAGCAGATAAGGACCATAAGGTTCGGCTAGTTTGCCCAGTTTCATTTCTAGTTCCCCATGCAATTCAGAAAGACAGCTGTAGTACGTTTAGCAATTAGATTCCTACACAACATGAAGGCACATTGATCTGGTGCCTTGAAACCTTCAAGTTATTAGTATCCATTCTAGAATATGCAAAATTGGTCATAAAAGCTTTGAACTGGACTTTTTATTACCCCATAATAAACCATTGGCTGACTGCTGTATGTTAACAATGTTCTGTAAGAGAAACATAGCTAAAATGTGACAGGGATGTACAAATCTGCGGTATGCTTTAACTTTAGCATAACCAAAATATACTAGGGATGTGCAGCCCCAAAATTGTTTGGTTTCTTTTTTTGTTTTTGGATTTTTTCCATTAAGGTTCTGTATGATTAATTTTTTTCAGTTTGGTTCATTCACCAAACTGAACCCCCCCCCCAAAAAAAAAAAAAAAAACCATCAAACAAGCCACCACCCCCAAAACAAACAAAAAAGAACTAAAACAAAAAAACCCAGTCCTCTGTTGGAAGTAGATCTTGGCATCAAGCCCAATCTGAAGTCCAGGGTTGGTAATTGAACCTGATCAGAAGCCCATTCCTGGTTCCGAGACCTGGACCAAACCTTGGACCAGGCACTGGGGCCCAGTACTAAGCCTGGTCCTGGCACCAAGATCCAACCTAAGGCCTGGTCCCAGTGCCCAGCCTGATCCCATCGCTGAGGCCTGGATTCACCTCCATACCCAACCCGAGGTTAAGTCCCATTGCCAAGACCTGGTCTCAGTGCTGGGGCCTGACCCAAGGCCTGGTCCAAGTGCCAAAACTTAGGATCGGTTCCAGGGCCTGGTCAAAGGCCAGGAAAAGATATAAGATTTTGCCAACTCTAGGCACTTTTGGTGCTTTCACCCTTCCCCAGCTACTGTAAGGGACTGTTACAGGGTAGCAGAGAGCTTTTCTGTATGAATGAGATTCAGCAGAGCTGGAAGACACCAAATCTTAGCTAGCCTGCTGCCCTTAAATGTTTGCTACCCTAAGCACTGCCATATTGGGTGCCTATTGAAAACTTCAGGGCTGCCCGAAACCTAATCCTGTCACTGAGGTCTAAGCCTAGTCTGAGACATGGTCATGGGACAGGGGCCTAACCTGAGGCCTGCTCCCAGTTCTAGAGCCTGGCCAAAGGCCTGGTTCCTGTTCCAGAGCCTGATCCAAGGGCTGGTCCCTGCACTAGAGTCCAACACAAAGCTTTATTCTAGTGTCTAGGCCTGGTCCCAGTGCTGATGCTTGGCCCAAGACCTGGTCCAGGTGCTGGGAGCCTGTCCAGAGATCTTGTCCAGGTGCTGAGACCTAGACTGGGCACTGGGCCCTGGCCCAAGTCTTGGTCCCATTGCCAAGACCTAGGTATGACACCATGACCTGGCCTATAGCTTGGACCCATAGCCAAAGCTTGGCACTGGAGCATAGCCTGAGGCCTGGTCCCATTTTCGAGGCCTAGGCCCAATACAGGAAACTGGTCCAAGTCCTGGTCACTTTGCCAAGGTCTAGGCTTGGCACTCTGCCTGGCTAAAGATCTGATACTGTTGCCGGGGTCTTTGCACAGCACTAGGGCCCAGCTCCAGGGATAGGCCCAAGATCTGGTCCCATTACCTAGGTCTAGGCTTAGGACTAGGCCTCCCAACATCTATTTTCTTCTTCAATCATCAAAAAATGATAAGAACATAAGAACATAAGAAATTGTCATATTGGGTCAAATCAAGGGTCCATCAAGCCCAGCATTCTGTTTCCAACAGTGGTCAATCCAGGCTACAAGTATCTGGAAAGTACCCAAACACAAAGTAGATCCCATGCTACTGATGCCAATGATAGCAGTGGCTATTTCCTAAAGGGTCACAATTTTAAAACCCCGCCGCACATAAATACCGGGAGATACGCGAGTGGCCAGGCCATGAGTACATTGAGCACATTTTCAAAGCGGCCTGGCCATGTGCATATCTTCCGGTATGCACGGAAAAACCGGGTTTTGCAAAAGGGGTGGGCTGGGGGTGGGGGCCGGTCAGGACAGCACCATTAGGCGCTGTCCCGGTGAACTGCATGCCAGCAGCTGGCCAGCATGCAGAACTTACTGCAGTGCTCATGAGAGTAGGTAAGTTCTAAAATTTAAAAAAAATAGATTAGTTAGTGGGGGTTTAGGGGTCGGGTAGAGAGGGAAAAAGGAGTAAGGTTGGCTAGGGGGTTAGGGAACTGGGGAAAGGTCTATTTGCATCAGCGCACGTTTGCTAAAAAAAATTCCTCCCCCTTGCGCATGCGAATCGCCACCAGCCCGCACATGCGGTGACATGTGTATGTTATAAAATTGTCGCGTCCATATGCACATGCCAGGAATCATGCACACATGGATGCCCGTGCACCCCTTTTAAAATTGACCCTCTAGTCAACTTGATTAATAGTAGTTAATGGATTTCTCCTCCAAGAACTTATCCAAACCTTTTTTAAACCCAGCTACACTAACTGCACTAACCACATCCTCTGGCAACAAATTCCAGAGCTTAATTGTATGTTGAGTGAAAAAGAATTTTCTCTGATTAGTTTTAAATGTGCTACTTGCTATTAATAACTTCATGGGGTGCCCCCTAGTCCTTCTGTCCACTTGAAGGACACACTATCCCTAAATAATGCCATCACTGCAGCACCTTACTCTGGAGAGGATGGCATAATTTTGAAATGCTTCCATTGAAATGTACAGCCATACATCAAAATGGCAACACCCGCTCCAAGAGAAGGCATCACAGTAATGTCACTGCAGTGCATCTTTCAAGTGGAAGGCAACATTTTTCAAAGTCTGAAGAAGAAAGAAGATGTCAGGAGTCCTATTCCTAGGCTTTGGCATAGGATCATGCCTTGGGCCAGGTCTAGGCCTCAGTGAAAGGACCAGACCTCGGGCTGGGACTTGGGACCAGGCCTAGACCTTGGGCTGGCCCTGGCACTGGGTCTAGGCCTAAGCTTAGGTGATAGGATCAGACTTCAGCTGGACCAGACCTTGGGCCAGGCTCTGGTGCCAGATCTAGGCCCCAGTGATGGGACCAGGCCTTGGGCCATTGCTCTCTGCTGGGCTTAGCCTTCAGTGATGGGACCAGACTAAGGCCTGGTATTGCCGGAGACCTCATTTTCTTTCAATATAAGATTAGAAACATGCTAAAAACGTTCCAGGTATTTTTGTAGAAGGCAATTTTCAGTTCATTCTATTTATGCTTTCATTTTAAATAAATGCACGTCCCTAAAATATATGTATTAACCAGATAACTGCATCAAATATATGTAAATTTAATAGATGAATATTCATTGAGGTTGATACTCAAAGGTTTTGTTTGGGAAATTTTAGTTACCCAGTTATACCCAAGATTTGAATTTCCCATCCATCTCACCAGTAAAATATTACCAGGGTAGATCATTTCCCAACTAAAATGCAGCCTGATGACAAAAGAGGCAGAGCGGGGCTGTTCCAGAGGCATGACTGCAATTCACCTGGCTAGCACCAATATTCAGTGGATAAACTTAACTGGGTAATTCTTGTCAGAAAATTCACTGTTCTAAAGTTTCCTGGGTAACTATTCCCAGGTATATTCAACAAAATACTTATCCAGGTATGTTTCTTTGGACATGTGGGCAAAATTACCTGGGTACTTTTTCCACTCCCTGGCTTACTCAGTATGGACCTCTCATTGTTGATATCCCAAAAACTAAAGTCTCAGAAAATGGGGACCAAAAACATAAGGTCAAAGTACTCTGTTCTAACTCTCTCTACTCATCCTTTTATCAAGAACATCCTGCAGAAAAATAATCAAAAGTAGGGCCTGCACAAGCAGGGAAATTTAAGAAACAAAACCAAAATCCAATCCAATATCCGGACCCTAAGATAGTGACTAGAGCACATGATCTGCTGCTCCCAAATTGGGGAGTCGCAACCCAAGACCTCTACTCATTAATCTCCCTGAACCACCCCAACAAATTAGTACATTCTTCTGGTTAGGAAAACCAGAGGTTCCTTAGACCTGGAAAACAAGAAGCACCATATATCACCACTGAAAAAGAGTGGTAGAAGACATCACCACTCCTCCTTCTCTGTTGTGATTTAGGGAAAAAATCCTTGAAATCCCTATGGACATGCTTGAGTTAGGGATACTAACCACACAAGGATTCCCCAGTAGAAATGTTTAGCTTTTTAAATACAGAGATTGTAGGACCTTCATGAACACAGCTTGAAAATGTCAGCAAGCCCCATAGACCTCTGGTCCAACTTTATTTTTTTTAAATGTATTCTTTATTAACTTTTTCATTTATTACATCATGAAAAACACATTTACCAATATGTACTCCACATATTCAAAGCAATTATTTAAACAAATAATACATTTCCAACAACTTTTTCTCAAATGGTGCACATAAAACATAATTGGGGGAGATCCTCCATATTAATTCAAGAAAAAGAAACATCTATAGGTCCCCCTTAAAACATTAGGGACCCTTACTAGATTAACTTCAAATATAAGGAGGAAGGAGACTTTAATTTTCTTAAGTACCCTTTACCATATATATATTTCAAACTTCTGATACCGTTTTATCTAACAAAAATGTTTCTAAATGCAGTGGATCCGAAAAACCAAATTTTTTCCCTTTATAATTAATATAACATACACACGGAAATTTCAAAAAGAAAGATGCCCCTAGAGTAACCACACGTTGTTTTAAAGCAAGGAAGGCTTTCCTTCTTGCTTGGGTAGCCCTAGCTACATCATGAAAAATTTGGATTTTGGCACCACAAAAAGATACATCTTTATGAAGAAAATTTTTTTTGAATAGTCTATCTTTGTCTTGTTCTGACTGAAAGGAAATGAAAAGAGTAGACCTATTCTCAATTATGTCTAGAGATTCCTCCAAGAAGGTAGAAATACCTAAACTAGGAGGAGACTCTGTCCCACCATCTTGAATATTTCTTTCCCTTTTCTTAATAAAATAATATATTTTTGACAATTTAGGAAATTCCTCATCTTCATACATTAAGACTTCTCTGAGAAATTTTTTAAACATTTCTAATGGTGAGAGTAAACGAGTAATTGGAAAATTTACCAATCTCAAGTTTTTTAATCTCAGAGCATTTTCCATTTGTTCTAATTCCTTATGATAATTAGACTGTCATGTATAAAAGTATTACCAGATGACTGAACCACTTGCATTTTCTCTTTCAAGTCTAACACCTCCTTTTCACACTCTGATATTCTTATCCCTTGTTCATTTATTTTCTCAGTATTTAGATTTATCACAGCAGACAATAATCTATTCATTATGGCAATATTGTTATCTAGTTTAGAAATAATTTTCCATACATCAGATAATGTAACATTGTCAGGTGTAATATCTCTGACAGTGCTACTAGAAAGAACTGGTATAGATTCACCCGATAAAACTTCAATCAATGATTTTTCAATCCCTTGGTTTTCAGTTCGGGTTACCAAACTTACTTCCAGGGGATGGATTCCTACCAGTTCTGTCGCCAGTTCAGTGGATGGGCTCTTACAAGGCTGCGGACTGATGGAAGCCAAAGATAGGCTCCCAATAACATCCTCACTTGGATCAACCCTCTGCCTCACCACATGTTGATCCATTGGGCCGGTACTCACTTGGGGCACAGGAGATGAAGTCAGAGTCCTTGCTTTCCTTTTCTTCCCCATCTGAAGAAAATTTTAGCAAAGACAAAGTTCCTGGCCAAACACCCAAACTCACCCGGACGAAGCCGGACTAAGCCGCGCGCCCCTTTGGCGTGCGCGGCTTAGGCGTCGCGCCGGCGGCGTCTACACACCGCCCCGTTGAAGATTTTATGAAGGCAGCCACGCCCCTTCCAACGTGCTCACGCACTCTGCCTCAGCTGTTCCAAAGTCCCGGGGCTTTCAGCTGATGAACAAACTCAGCAGGTGGAATCGAAGAAGCCCTCCTTAATGGCAGGTATCGGGGAGCAGGGGGGTAGCCGGTAGCCCACTCCTTCCTCCTTCTCTCTCTCCCCCGGTCCAACTTTATTTTAATTTATTATCAACAATTTTTAAATGACTCATTTTTTTTTGTTTTTGTATAAAATATCATGAAGGTCCCGGGACAGATAAATCGCACACTTCTTTAACCCAAGACAGAGAGCTAGAAGTTCTGAAAATTTTTCTTGCTCTCTATCTTGGGTTAAAGAAGTGTGCGATTTATCTGTCCCGGGACCTTCGTGATATATTTTTTTTTTATTTATATTTTATTAACTTTTCCAAAATAAACATCAAAGTATTCCACTTTGCACAGAAACATGGCATCATATTCGCAATAATGTTACAACATCAGAAAAATATAAATCAGAAATAATCCCTTATTGTTACCCTTTAGGCCACTAACACTATGGGGGGTGGAAGGAACAGAAGGAAAAATACAGGTAATTATTATTTCTAAAACAAAAAACAGGCTGTCCTGAAATACCCTAATTATCAAAATGATGAGCTAATTTTAGTTCTCAATCCTCAACTGGGCTCTTTTCGATTGTATAAAATCCTTTAACTGTTCTGGCTGGAAAAAGATATAAATGTCCCAATTATATTTCACTGCACACTTGCAAGGAAATCTCAGGAAGAATGAAGCTCCTAACACCAATGTTTCCTGCTTCAATGCCATAAAGCTTTTCCTTTTTATCTGTGTGGTTTTCGTCGTCTGGATATATTCTCAATTTGGCACCCATAAACAGTATCTCCTCTTTTTGAAATATGCTCTCATTACATCTGCTAAATCTTTCTCATTATAGAATGTAATCAATCATGTGCTTCTTTCAATTATTTCAAATCCCGAGGATTCTAAGAACTCTGTCAGATTAGCAAAATCTCTTGGGGTTTCTTGCACATTCTGTCTGTTCTTATTTGGCAAAAAATATACTCTATCCAGGGGTGGGGTTTCTTGAGAAGGAAATTCCAATATTTCAGTAAAGTACCTTTTAATTGTACTAAGAGGAAATTCCCCCACTATCCTGGGAAAATTCAGTATACGTAAGTTAAGATGTCTTAACGCATTTTCAATTATTTCTATTTTTCGGTTGATATTACCACAATCTTGAATTATCACATTTTGCACAGATTTCACCTGTTTGATTTCATTTTCCACTTTTTCAAATTTCCCTGTTACTTCCTGCTTTTGTGTTTCAAAAGTTTTATTCAGCAAATCCATTTGTTGAGAGAGGACATTAATTTTATCCGAACAGTCCCCACAAGATTTTGCTATGGCTGATGTCAAATGCCAAAGAGCATCCAGTGTCACCACCTCAGGCTTAACCAAGCCAATCAATACTCCGGATGGGGGATCAGGGGATATTGTAGGCCCATCTCCTCTACCTCCCGCCTACGCTTCTCCACCGTCCCGTTCGAACTCACCGGGCTGAATCGCCTCTATCTCCTAGAGGCTGGTGGCTAGAGAATCCTGTGGCATTGCTCCCTCCTCTTGCTTGTGCTGGATCTCCACTTCGGAGTCCGTCCTCGAGCGCGGTGTTGAAGTTTCTCTAAGCTCCGGTGGTGGCCCCTCATCTGGTGGGGATAGCGATATTTCGTCCATGGTTAGCTCTGCTCCTCCTTCTGCGGGTCCAACAGCCGGAACGCTATTCCCCTGTGGTGTGGGTATTTTGGAGCACTGTTGAATGGTTCTTTGCCCGGGAGGCAGGGTGTTTACGGAGGGGTAGTTCCTCACCCTGCTTTTTCACTTTGGAGGCATTACAAACACAGGAAAATGAGTTTTACAAGGAAATTCGCCCGCAGCAAACAACAGTGCTACTGGTCAGGATGCCATCTTGACTCCACCCCCCTTCGTGATATTTTATAGAAAAACAAAAAAATAAGTCATTTAAAAATTGCTGATAATAAATTAAAATAAAGTGCCAGAGGTCTATACGGCTTGCTGACATTTTCAAGCTGTATTCATGAAGGTCCTACAAATTCTGTATTTAAAAAGCTAAAAATTTCTACTGGGGAATCCTTGTGTGGTTAGTGTTTGATTTATAGTTTCCTCAGATTTCTGAGGTATATTGGGCTTTGTGCCTGATTATTGAGTTAGGGATACAACATTTCCTGGAGGGTTTTAATGATGCACAATCCCTCTCCCTCTCCCTTGTAAAGAAATCAGTAGATCTAGGAGTCACAAATGAAACTCCAGGGAGGATGACTCAGAACCAACATCAAGAAACATTTTTTCACAGAGATGGTGGTAGCTGTCTGGAATGCCCTTCTGGGGGAGGTGGTGAAGACAAAAATGGTGAAAGATTTCAAAGGGGCATGGGATAAACACTGTGGATTCTTAAAGGCTACAGGATGGAAATGAGGAAAAGAGTGCATGGGGGTAATTTGCTGGTGTGTCAGTTACTACTCTTAACCAATAAGCTTTCATACTGTTGATGCAACTCCATTATTGCTCTCTGTTTTAACGGCAGGGGGACAAGAGGAAAACGGGAAAAGGGGAATTAGTTTCAGGCAGCAACCAGTAAGGGCACTAAATTTTACGACCTTGGAAAACAAATAAGCATTTATTTATTTATTCACTTTTTATATACTGATATTCGTGAGAGCTTCATATCGGTTTACATCACAAGTCAATGTAGAAATCCAGCAATGCATAACGTTACAATAATCAAGAAATAAACTGAGCTAAAAAACAATCTTAAAAAACATTTAAAACATTTTAAAATATAATTACTATAAATCATTAAAATAAAATTTAGATTCTAACAAAAATAATTCTAGCTGCCCATAAAACTAATGAATAATGTAAAAATAAGTAAATAAGTAAACTAAAATTATAAATTAAAGCAAGGGGACCAGTCTGACTATGAAAAATGCTTGTTCAAATAGCCATGTATGAATATGTAGAGCGGCATTCAGCATTCCGATTTTGCCACCGTATATTGTTTTGTGTATTAAGGTCAAACTTTTGAAATGAGTTATGTAGTAAATGGGGAGCCAATGGAGGTCTTTCAGAATCGGAGTGATGTGATCGCATTTTTTGCTGCTGGTTAAGAGCCGAGCTGCGGCATTTTGTAGAAGTTGTAAATGGCAAATCATCGATGCAGGAAGGCCTAATAGCAGGGCATTACAATAATCAAGTTTGGAAAATAAAAGAGCCTGAAGAACTGTTCTGAAATCATTGGTATGTAGTAAAGGTTTTAATTTTTTTAGGATTTGTAATTTGTGAAATCCCTCCTTTACTATAGTTTTAATGGACTTCTTAAAATTGAATTTGCTATCTAAAAGGAACTTGCTGATGCTGCTGTTACTATTTAACCAATAAGCCTAATACTTTTGAAGCAACTCCAACATTGCTCTCTGCTTCAGCGGCAAAAGGTAATGGGGAATTGGACTCAGACAGCAATCAACAAGAGCCCTGACTTTGATGGTTTGGGAAACTACGTATGGGGCTGACCTGTAAAACAAGGCAGATTGCTACCATTATGGGGGAAACATGTATGGCGCAGCTGATGCTACCATAAACTTGCTGGGCAGACTGGATGGACTGTTTGGTCCTTTTCTGCTATCTTTTCTATGTTTCTATAAACACCAGTAAAATATTTCAAAACAGCAGACGCAGCAAATAGCACCTGAAAAATAAAACTAAATAAGATTTTAAAAATTCATTCTCTCCATACCTGGGAACTTTTGATTTCCAGTCAGCCTGGGATTGTCGTGGAGTAGTGGGAGTGGAATGCACAAATTTTCTTCTCTCTTTCTTAAACAAACACACACACACACACTCTCCCTCTCAGACAAACCTACAGGCGTCTCCAGCTCTTCTTTGGTTGGGATCTACCAGCAGCCCCATGCTCTCATCTTCATTTCAGCTGCTGGCAGGTTGGGATCCACCTGCAGCCCATTCTCTCTCTCAGGCACACACAAACACATACACACACACACAAACACACACAACTGAAGCAGATCCTATTCTCTCTCTTTTTGTGTGTGTGTCTCTCTCTCACACATACACACACACACACACCTCAGACAAGCTTCCATCCCAGGAAGGCTCCCATTCATACACACACATACACATTTGCAACCCAGGCAGCCTCCTGTTCACACACACACACACACACACACACCCATCTCAGGCAGGCTCCCATTCACATACACACACATGCAGACCAGGAAGTAAGGGTTTATGGGTCATTCATCCTCCACTGCTGCTGCTGCCAGCCTGTTCCTTCTGTGTGGAGGACAGCTGTTCTGCAGCTCCTCTTCCTATGCTGGCCCCAAGGTAATTCAACACTTGTGGTGCCAACACTTCCTGTTTTCTCATCTCGCGAGAATAGAGGAGGTTTTAGCACCGCGAGTGTTGAATACCACGGGACCAGCACCAGAGGAGGAGCTGCCAGATGGGTTTCCTCTGCTGTGGACTCCTCTTCTTCTGCCACCGGTGGGATCGGGTGCACCGGCAGCATCATGGACCTCCTACTTCTGCCACCGGTGGCAGCATCACGGACCTCCTACTTCTGCCACCAGTGGCACTACCTACCTTCTTCTGCTGCTGATGGGATTGGGTCCACTGGTGGCACTATGGGCCCCTAAACCACCAACAACATCTCACCTCGACCAATTAGATGGCCCTCCTATAGAGATATAAATAGGTGCACACAGTGAGGCCTTCCCCAAAGGCTTTCTCTCTCTCTCTCTCTCCTCCCTGATCCTGCCCCTCCAAAAATTTGCATTTGCACCATGTATTATTGATCATAACGCATGCGTTATGACATTAACACATTATCGTATGCGTCAATACCATAATGCATTTTGATTAATGACACTAATAGTCGGACAACCTGCTTTGAATATGAACCTCAATATGATTTATAAGTGTAAAATAAACCAAAGCAACAAATAAATAGATGCTGCAAAACTGATAAAAGAAAAGTGTAATAAGATGATAAGCATGAAACATGGGAAATATAAGGTGCACATTATTTAAGGAGATTAAATATTTCTAAACAGCCCAAATATATAGCATTAGTTTATGACTGTAGCTGAGTGAACAAGTTTGGATTAAATGTGCATGCACATTATCATCTTTGTATATTGGTCCAAAAATGGTATCCCAGCCTGTGGTCTGTTGTATACAGGCCCTGCAGAAAGGAAATGGAATGTTGAGATAATGGTGCATTTAATTCTGGACTAAAGTCATGGAGCAATTAGCTGATACTACTGATAGACAATGGCTAACCAACATCAAGTGCAGAAAAACCACACCCTAAGGTTTGCATTTCATTTCTTAAATCCAGAAATTGAGTCTGTACAAATTGATCAGGCATGGTATAAAAAGTTAATCACCACAAAACTACGTGGGAAGCAGCACAAATCATACAAAATAAATCAATGACAAAAAAAGCTTAAATCCTAATCACGTGCCCTCAGGAACTTCAAATTTATTGTAAGATTTACTGTTCCCGCTGAAGCATTTTTCTACATGATATAAGACTCCCGACACCATTTAAAGAGACCTTTCTCAGTTGGCAAATGTTTGCTGAAACGCACCTTTTACCTCCCATTGCTGATTCCATTATAAGCCTCTCGATAAACCAGCTCTTCTCTGCTATCATGCTACGCTTACCCCACTGAAAATGCAATTTTGATAATTTTACTATTGACTCTAGTGGAGACATTCCCATTTGTTCCTCCCGATGCAGCATTTTGTGAAACACAGTCCCGTGTCGGGGGACAGAGCTGCATTCTAAACCTATTTAGCAATGTGCAGTGCTAATAACCTAAAGTTGTGTATTTACTCTCCTTTAATAAATACATATACACTCCTTATTTTTTAATTTGCAGACCCTTTAATGTCCGCAGCACACCTGTTTTTGTCATGGTATATGAAGTCACAGAGAAACTGTGATGTACAGATTTTATACAGTGGCTCCATCCTAGCGTTCCATCAGATTCAGGAGGTCATTTTCTAAAGGGATAGCACGCAAAAAGTCCCTTTTCGCATGTGATACTTAAACCAGGGTGGTTCTGGGCGGTGTCCGCACCGGAAGGGGAGGAATCGGGCAGCACCGGGGCGGATACCGCGAAGACATCGCTGATGGCGAAGGTAAGGAGCCTTATCGCCATCAGTAACGTGGCCAATAGCACCACCTTTCACGGTGGCGCTATTGGTCTGCAAACGCCGGCAGCGATCACACCGCGGTGGTGCGATCGCTGCCGGCTTTCGCAGGTCTGCCCCCTGATTTGCCCCTCCACCCCCCACTACTGCTGGATTTTCTAAGGTCTAGGACCTTAGAAAATCCAGGCCTCAGTTTGTAGAGAAACAACAGCTAGAAGATACAGATGAATCCTTATATGTACATTTTGATCTATGTAACATTACAAAGGAAAAGTATATCTGCCTGAGTCCAATGCAAAAAGACAGGAATGAAATATGTGCCCTGAACTTCAGTGCACACATTTTCTTTATTCACAAACTAAAATAAGAGTTAACTCCTGATACAGTAAATTAATGGTATGTTAATGCCTCAGAAGTAAAAAAAAAAGCACTAACCCAAAAAAAGGTGCACATAAAAATATGTGCAGCATGCAAAAAAATATGGCTTATGTGCTTAAACCATATGTTCTGTATAAAACATGATTTATGAGCTCAAAACATGTTTTAGGCTCTCAGAACATGATTTTGTGCACAATGCAAGTTCTCTGCATATTTTTTTATTTTATTTTTATTTCTGATGTTATATTTACTAGTATTCTTTATTTTTAATATATAAATGTTTTACTTGTATTTTATGTTGTTTTTTTATTAACAATATATCTTCATTATTATGTACAGTTTTCATGTAAAATGCCATGATATTTTTTGAATGGCAGTATACACAAGGGGGCGGATTTTAAGAGCCCTGCTCGCGTAAATCCGCCTGATTTACGCGAGCAGGGCCCTGTGCGCCGGTGCGCCTATTTTACATAGGCCTACCGGCGCGCGCAGAGCCCCGGGACTCACGTAAGTCCCGGGGTTTTCCGAGGGGGGCGTGTCGGGGGCGGGCCCGATCCGCGCGGCGTTTTCGGGGCGGGACGTAGCTTTTCGGGGGCGGGCCCGGGGGCGTGGTTACGGCCCGGGGTGGTCCGGGGGCGTGGCCGCGCCCTCCGGACCTGCCCCCAGGTCACGTCCCGGCACGCTAGCGGCCCACTGGCGCTCAGGGATTTACGTCTCCCTTCGGGAGGCGTAAATCCCCCGACAAAGGTAAGGGGGGGGTTTAGACAGGGCCGGAGGGGTGGGTTAGGTAGGGGAAGAGAGGGGAAGGTGAGGGGAAGGCAAAAGAAAGTTCCCTCCGAGGCCGCTCTGATTTCGGAGCGGCCTCGGAGGGAACGGAGGTACGCTGCGCGGCTCGGCACGCTATACAGAATCGGTAGCCTTGCGCGCGCCGATCCAGGATTTTAGCGGATACGCGCATATCTGCTAAAATCCAGCGTACTTTTGTTGGCGCCTGATGCGCCAACAAAAGTACGCCAAATCGCGCTTTTTGAAAATCTACCCCTTGATGTTTAAATAAATAAATTCTGTGCATGAACCCCAAGAGCACGATCCCACACAATGAACTCCAAGTTCAGCCCCATAAACTAACTAAATAAATAAACACAAATCCCAGAAACTTTACTCCATCTCTGATCAGGAATTCAATTTACAGCATTCAGAAAACATGAATTAAGCCTATGCACCTCTCTGCAATGAGGAGTAATAGCTAATACTTTGATTAACATTGGATTTGCATGGAGATGCACTAGTTTATGCACACTTTTTTTTTAATCACATTTGGGTGCACATTTTTTGTGCTCTAAACTTGTTTAATCAGTTGTGTGCACAAGTATGTGCATACAACAATGTATTAACATGTGCACAGCCGAACACACCTTATTACATTGGCCTAACATAACATGTTTTCTCTCTGAATCCAGACATTGGGCCAGTAAAGAAAACGAGAATTCCAGTGAAGCAAAATGATGCTTAAGTTTTTTAAATCTATGTCTCAGAGAAAATGATGTTTCTAATGTGAATATAATTATGTTTAATTTCTGAGAAATATCATGATCGATCCTGTCATGCATTCATTGGAATGTGGATTTTTTTTCTAACCCTCCATGTACTGAGGATTGCCAAGTGAGCTGCCAAAGTAAAATCTTGCTTTTCCCCAATCTGTTGCTGACATATCTCTGAAAAGTGCACCACTAAACTGTATAATGCATGTATAATACTTATGCACAAAAAAACAAAATGTTGCCATAGGCACAGAACAGGGAAAAGTTATCTTCATGTAAGGACCCTAGAGGACTAATCAAACTCTGAATAGCTCTTGCAGCCTGCAGAAAGATTCATGCAGAAAAGAATTACAAAGAATTATGGGTAGGCTCAGGAGATTTGTCATGCAGATATTTATTGCTGTCAGTGTGAGGCTTGAATTCTGCATCAGCATGTTCTCTTTAAAGCAGTTCTGATTCTAGCTTTTTGAGATTGTATGCTAATCTTTAACGATCCAGTATCTTTTCTTGCATATAAAATATTCCATGAGCCTTTCTCAGAATTTTGAAACCACTAAATAGTTTGAACCCCCAATACAAAGCCTCCGGGCTGGTGGGTATGTCCTACATTAATTATGCACAAGAAAAATTCAAATCAGCCAATAAAATCCAGCTATTAACATGTAACATGCACTAACTGCCAGCACTCAAACACAACAATCCTACTGATGGAAAGGCAATACTGCAAAAATAACACCAGGACCTAAAACACCAAAACACATCTTATTAGGAAAATAAAGCAAGCCAAGCTGCTATAGATCCCTGCACAGAAACTAATGTCTCTGTATCGCTCCATGGTGAGACCACACCTTGAATGCTTTGTACAATTCTGGTTGCCGCATCTCAAAAAAGATATAGTTGCGATCGAGAAGGTACAGAGAAGGGCGACCAAAATGATAAGGGGAATGGAACAGCTCCCCTATGAGGAAAGACTAAAGAAGTTAGGACTTTTTAGCTTGGAGAAGAGATAACTGAGAGGGGATATGATAGAGGTGTTTAAAATCATGAGAGGTCTAGAACAGGTAGATGTGAATCGGTTATTTACTCTTTCAGATAATAGAAAGACTAGGGGGCACTCCATGAAGTTAGCATGTGGCACATTTAAAACTAATCTGAGAAAATTCTTCTTCACTCAACGCACAATTAAACTCTGGAATTTGTTGCCAGAGGATGTGGTTAGTGCAGTTAGTGTAGCTGTGTTTAGAAAAGGATTGGATAAGTTCTTGGAGAAGTCCATTAACTGCTATTAATTAAGTTGACTTAGAAAATAGCCACTGCTATTACTGGCAACAGTAACATGGAATAGACTTAGTTTTTGGGTACTTGCCAGGTTCTTATGGCCTGGATTGGCCACTGTTGGAAACAGAATGCTGGGCTTGATGGACCCTTGGTCTGACCCAGTATAGCATGTTCTTATGTTCTTACACACTATCGGTATACCTCACCTCGGTCACACATGCAAAACATAGACAGACCTTCACTAAATACAGAATAAAGACCATAAAGTATAAATAGAAACTAGCAAGCGAAATCTGAACTGGAAACTTCAACAGGCCAGATTCTGCATGCAGTGCAACAAATAAAAAACAGAAACTTAACATTCCTCATACATTAAACATAAAATATAAATCATTGCTAATAGTAAAACAATTCTAATAAAAATAATATTTCAAAACAGCTGCTAAATAGAATAAAATACAATAATTAAAACACACATATACAATTTTTTTAAAATGACCCAAACACCAATAAAATATTTCAAAACAGCAGACAATCAAATAACACCAAATTGAAACTAATAAGGATAAAACAAAATCCTAATTTTCATTACCTGAGAACTTTTGATTTCCAGTCACTTTGAGATTGTTTTAGATTAGTGGAGGAAGGCGAGCACACACACTTTCTCCTCTCTCATATACACACACATGGTCATTCTCTCTCTTGCACATGTATACATGCTCTCACACACATATGCTTTCTCTCAACACACACACTTAAATACACACATGTACATTTATTTTCTCCCACACACATGCTCTCTCACACACTCATATACACATTCATTTTCTCTCTCACACAGATATACACATTCTCTCTTACACACATGTGCATTCTCTCTTATATACACACACTCTGACACACTTTCTCACACACATATGTGCTCTAACACACATGCTCATTCTCTCTCTTACACACATATATGTATCACACACACATGCTCTTACACACACATACACATACATACTCACAAACATTCATTCTCTCTTTTACACACACACACACACACACACACACACACACAAACACTGTATCTCGCACATGTTAATTCTCTCCCACACACATATGCTCTCTCACAGACACATAGGCACACATGCTCATATTCTCATTCAGGCTGGTCTCACCGCTTTGCCATGGATTGCTTGAGCTCTGCAGATAGCTGGGCCTATCACTTTCTTTAGCTGCCAGCAGTCCTGAAGCCTTTCTACAGTCAGCAGCAAGTCCTCTCCTTTTGGGCCACCACAAGGGGCGGGGTTGAGCTCGGTTAGCATAGCCTCTGCTATTTTTCAGCTGCTGGCAGGTTGGGCTTCCCTGGTGGTTGTGCAGGCTCTCTTCTTTTTTGGCTTCTAATGGGTAGGGCTTTGCCAGCAACTCTGTGGCCTCTTCTCCTTTGGCCACCAGTGGGTTGTACTCCCCTGGCAGCCATGTGGCTTTTCTTCTTTTTGGATGCCAGCAGCCCCACAGCCTTTCCTCTTCTTTGGTGGCAGCAGGGCTTCTACTATTCTTGGGTGTTTTGCCTCTTCTTAAGCTTGGGCCACTATGTGCCTTTCTGAGCTGCCACGCTATTTAAGTGCACAGCGTGCACAATGGGTTCCACTAGCCCTGAGTAAGGGCACAACTTTAGGGAATCCTTTCCCCTCCCCTGCCCTCTCCACCAAGTCACCTCATATCCTCCTGCCCCACAATCCCTCAGGCCTTTAAGGGCAACCAAGAGCTCAGAGCTTGCAACCCGCTCCTGCAACATTAACAATTGCTCTGATTATGCATAAGCTCCCAGCTCTGCTGTCAAACTCTGAGAATTTATGTGACTAGTTTTGCCATCAGAGCAATGCTGGACTCACCAGAAGCTAGACACAAGATTCAAGCTCCCAGTTGTCCTTAAAGGCTTGGGGCGGAATGGTATGAGGTGACTTGGCAGGGGTAGAAGGGGAGGGAGATGTGTACTTCAAAGATGCAGCCTTTACATTTTTGGGGGGGAAATTTGGGGATGGGCAGGAAGATTTTTTTACCAAGAGGCTGTGACTTTAATACTCATTCTCAGGGATTTTGACTGGGGGGGAGGGGGTTCAGTGGATTAGGTTGTGAGCCCTGCTCAATTTTTTTTTTCACAAAAAAACTGCTTAACCAGTGATATTTTTTGAATATAACTATATTCAGGGATAATCAGCAATATGTTTATCCCACTGAACATCTAGAATAACTTATCCAGCTTACTTAGCCAAATAAGTGAACCACTGGGGACTTTTATGAATATTGGCTTGCTGGCTGATCCCTGGAGCATGCTGGCTGGGACTGGCAACTTTGTGGCGAGAGCTGTGAAAACAAAACATAAGACATAAGTACCAATGGCAGCAAGGATCCTTTTTGCATTTGGCATCAGAGGTGCACTTTGTCTCTTAAGGATTGTGAGCATCTTATGCCAAATGATGGTTACACCCATTGCAGCCTGGCCATTTACAGGTGAGGTGAACTTACTGGCTGCAGCTCACATGGTGTCCAGCCACTCAGCTATGCCCTCAAAGACATCCAGTCCCAGCCTTTGCACGAGGCTCTCCTCCATGGAGGTGAGGATGATGGGACAAGGGGCTCCTCCTCCAGTCCACCATATATATTTATTTCTGCTCGCCACCTTGGCTTTCAACTGTGCCTTGATGTCCCGGTACCTCTGGGCCACCTGTTCCCTGCTGTGTTGGACTCCGCTGCGCCTGGATATGCCCTGAGGTATGTTGCGCCAGATCTGGCCCATGGCTGCCTATGAGGTCTTGGCCGCATGGTTGCCGAACAGCATGACATAATACTCCAGGACCCCTGCAATGACCATCTCATTATCCTGCACACTGAACTTGATAGCCCTGAGACAAGGGTGTCCTGCTGCCTGGCTACCAGAAGGGTGTCTACAACAAGGGTAATATACCAGTCCTTAACTTAGTAATACCTGACATCAAATAAGGATATAAATGTCTGTTATATAAAACATAATCTGTTCCTTAATTATAGTTATTTAATCAATCAAAAAACTTTCTTAGAACTTTATATAATTTATTACAATTACATCTTATCACAAATCACCAATTATTATATCAACATGTAATTAAACATCATTCCTTCAAAAACATATGTAGTAAGAATAATGTATTTTCTTATTCAGTTTTTTTCTAATTTTTATTCTATTTTTAACATTGTGTGGATACCCCAAAATTCCCAAATATTTCCATAAATATATCTAACACACTATCCCATAAAATACATACTACCCATTCACTCACACCAATCATACTATTACTTAAAATTGCCCACCATATTGCACTTTTCCCATAAACATATTTTACATACAAGAAGATACAGTACATGAATTACAGATCAATGAGCCTTCATACAATATTTCTCCACATATCCAACATCAATATATCTTTTTAATACATTTCTTTAATTCTTCAACAAGTATTAACGCTCCCACCGTATTCAATATGTGTTATATAGTCAGTCCCCGACAAGGACCTTGTTTCGCAATTAAGCTTCCTCAGGGGTTAATTTTAGCACGATTTTCTCTTTTGATCCCTCTCACATGGGAGCTCTATTTCTCCATTGTGCTGAACCTTCCACTAGCTCATCGGTACCCACACACCCTATAATACAGAATACATTTGAAGTAAAAACAAATAATTACTAAATATGCTAAATTCCTAAACACCAAGGCTTATTTTAACTCTACCCGTCTCATATATTTGTCATGTTTCTTTAACAATATTAATCCATGTCACAAAATTATCTTGGTAATATCCAAAACCACATACTCACACATATCTCTATAATGGTTTCTATAATAACAAAAATTATATAGTTCCACGATAATCTTCAATGGGAGACATCACAAAATTTCAAATTTCCTCCGTGAAATGGGCTGCACCAGCCTCACATATCCTTTTCTCCTAAACATAAAGGGGTAGATTTTCAGACGAGCGCGAACAGCCTACTTTTGTTTGCGCTCCAGGCGCAAACAAAAGTACGCTGGATTTTAGTAGATACGCGCGGAGCCGCGCGTATCCACTAAAATCCTGGATCGGCGCGCGCAAGGCTATCGATTTTGTATAGCCTGCGCGCGCCGAGCCGCGCTACCTCCCCCCGTTCCCTCCAAGGCCGCTCCGAAATCGGAGCGGCCTTGGAGGGAACTTTCCTTTGCCCTCCCCTCACCTTCCCCTCCCTTCCCCTACCTAACCCACCCGCCCGGCCCTGTCTACACCCCCCCCTTACCTTTGTCGGGGGATTTACGCCTCCCGGAGGGAGACGTAAATCCCCGCGCGCCAGCGGGCCTGCTGCGCGCCGGGCCGCGACCTGGGGGCGGGTACGGAGGGTGCGGCCACGCCCCCGGGCCGTAGCCACGCCCCGTACCCGCCCCCAAAACGCTGCCGACACGCCCCCGGAACGCCGCGACGACCGGGCCCGCCCCCCGACACGCCCCCCTCCGAGAACCCCGGGACTTACGCGAGTCCCGGGGCTCTGCGCGCGCCGGGAGGCCTATGTAAAATAGGCTTCCCGGCGCGCAGGGCCCTGCTCGCCTAAATCCGCCCGGTTTTGGGCGGATTTAGGCGAGCAGGGCTCTGAAAATCTACCCCAAAAAGTATACATGTAACCCGAAAAAACAATATAATATTCATGCTTGTCAAAATATAAAGAGGTATGTAATCAGCATAGAATCTTACTTACCGCCACTCAACGCCTTCTCATTTCAACATCTCCTTATATTATCACAACTCCACATCTCTTCATACCATCACAGTATAACACAATCTCATGCCGCTGCGATGCAACGGCTCATGAGATCGGAAATGCACTCACCATTTCCGCTTTTTAAACCATACTCTTGTGGATTTAAAATTTCTTGTCCTGATGCAATGTGTAACTGGATTCCGGGGTGATGTTATGAAATGGTTATGGCGAAATGAGCAAAAATTAATTTTTCAGTGGTCTACAACAATCCCTTGGGGTTTAAACTCTGAAATTGGGTGGGCAGCATTTTATACTTAAGTATGAGCTTTTAAGGCTGTGTTAAATCGTTAGGGTATGAAGAGATGCTGAATAGTGATGAACATTCTACGTCTGTGGGACAATGATTGGCATTGCAAGAGGCGGGTATTGTGGAAGAAGGGAGCGATTGTAGGCATAGTTTTTGTTTGATTGACATTTCTGGATTGAAGATAGGGGATTTAAAAAGCGGAAATGGTGAGTGCATTTCCGATCTCATGAGCCGTTGCATCGCGGCGGCATGAGATTGTGTTATACTGTGATGGTATGAAGAGATGTGGAGTTGTGATAATATAAGGAGATGTTGAAATGAGAAGGCGTTGAGTGGCGGTAAGTAAGATTCTATGCTGATTACATACCTCTTTATATTTTGACAAGCATGAATACTATATTGTTTTTTCAGGTTACATGTATACTTTTTATGTTTAGGAGAAAAGGATATGTGAGGGAGAAGGCTCGCCTAGGGCGCCTAATCCCCTTGCACCGGCCCTGCTCCCTTTCCTTCCTTTCCTCCCTTCCCCCCCACTCCCCTTTCCCTTCCCTTCTTCCCCCTTCCTGCCCCTGTCCTGAAAACTCCCTTTCTCTCTGCCCTCTCTCTCTATCCCTAGCCTGCCATCCTCCTCCATCTGTCCTCACCTACCTATCTCCCCCTTCTCCCCCTGCCTTCTCTTATCCCTTCCCTCCTGCCTATATCTACTCCTTTCCTTGTCCTTACTTCTAGTCCTACTCATCCTCCTAGTACTCCTGTTCTCATCCTTCCTCTCTTCCCTCTCCTCCTCTCACACCTCTCCTCTTCTGTCCTCTCTCCCCATACCTCTCATGCTTCATCCTCCTCATTCCTCACACCTCCTCACCACAACCACCACTCCTTCACACTCCTCCATCACCACTCCTTATCACTCCTCCACTCACACCACTCCTCCTCCTCCACATTCCTCCACCAACACCTCTTCTCACTCCTCCGCTTGCACCACTCCTCTTCACTACTCCATACTCCTCCACCAACACCACTGCTCACTCTTCAACTCACACTACTCCTCCTCACTCCCCCACCAATACTACTCCTCACTTCTCCACTCACACCACTCCTCACTCCTCCATACTCCTTCACCAACACCACTCCTCACTCCTCCACTCACAGCACTCCTTCTCACTCCTCCATTCCTCCACCACCACTCCTTCACACCAAAAGATAGACAAACAGAGCAAACAAAAACTTTCAATCCAACAAAGAAGGCAAAAGACCAAGGTAAAGGGAAACAGATGGCAACAGAAGACCAGACTACACAGTCGGGTAATCGAATTAGAAAAAGTTCCTACTCCCCCACTAAACCACTCAGCAATTCTCCTCTCCTCTCTCTCCCATGCCTGACACAGTCTCAAGGAGGTAGCTACAGGAAGCTGGGATATATAAACTGAACAAATAACGCACCACACACTAATCTACGCTAGCTGTGTAAAATGACGCGGCACACAATAACACAACGTGCAACGCGATAATGCAACATGCTGTGTGCTCATGCAACTCACCGTGTGATATTTACTTATGTGATGTGGTAGGCAAGAAATTAGCCTAACCACGCTCTTTTTTTTTTGTGGGCGCTATTTGCACTATATTTATAGCTATTTAATGAATCTAGGTCTAAGGCAGTGTGCATGGAAATCTCTCACTATTGGGACATTCTGAAAACCTGACCTGTTTATGGCCCTAAAGGACTGATAGTGAATACTACTGTAACAGCCCAAGAGAGTCAGGATTAAACAGCAAGAAAGTAGGTTTTCTATTTACAGGAAGTTTCTGGGGTAGTAGGTTTGCAGACTACCTGTCAGCAAACACTACTAGTAGAATTAGACTTTTGGGTATTATTGTACTGTTTAAAAGTCCAGGGCCCAATGTTGAAAGATCAATAAAGCACTGTTTATTTATTTTTATTTTTTTATAAGAAGTACATTTTGGTTGCCTGTTTGGCAGACAAGATCTAAAAGGAATTTCCTGACCAAATCATAGAGAGAGACTTGTGGCACACCCATATCATAATATTAAAAGCTGCCTTGGCTTACAGCATGCAACAGTGGTAGCGACATGTGCTTGTGACACACATTTCACATTGCTTTCTCAAGCTCTGATGTAAAAAGATGTAACTAAAATATGTGTGCTTAAAAAAAGGAGTTAACACCCAATGCTGTAAGCTAATGGTATGCTAATACATCAGGAGTAAAAAACAAAACAAAACATGTTAGCTGAAGAAGGTGTACAGAAAGACCTGCTTAGTATGCATAAATCATGTTCTCTGTCCATAAATCTCCGGTCCAGAAACCCTACACCATGAACTCCAAGCTCAGCCCCATGGACATAAGAGAACATGATTTAAGCCTATGTACATTTCTTCTTTGGGGAGTCAGAGGTTAATGCCTTAATTAACACAGTTTTTGTATGGAGGCATGCTAAACTGTGCATACAGTTTTACTCATGTTTGGGCACATCCTTTCTGTGCACTAAACACCTTATTAAATTGGAAGTGACGTTGTGTGCACAAAAATGAATCAGCAATCAATGAAGCAATACCTACCTACATCATTCCTTAGATGCATTCTCTCATAAATACTGCCTGTACAATCCAAAGAACAAGTGCAATATAATATCACTCAAGAAGAAAATTATAAAGGTGGTGCAAAGTCATAATCTTCAATAAGACCAGATAGTTACAGGGCATTACTGAGAGCAGTGATCCACTTCATCTCAGGCTGTTGAAAGCACAAATATTTATTTTGATGACAGGTATATTATTTAATAAGTTTAAGTCATAATCCCTAAAGTGTAGAAAGATCAGATTGATGACACGTTTGGTAATGTCTTGCCCCGGGCTATGTGTAGTTCATTACTCCTTTTAACAGGTCTTTCTTTTATTCTGTGGTAGTGTAACCAATATATCTTATAAAAGATACTATAAAAGGTATATCACAAAACAACTAACACAATTAGAAAAGCCAAAAATTCTAAGTCTTTTTCCCCCTTGTTGCAAATAATAGCTTGAGGGGGCCTATGTATGAAGAAAAATTAAAAGCAGCAGGAAGACTGTGTATAACTTGCTGATTTTAATGCACATAGTGGGCATGCATGCTCAATAAGTCGCATTAAAATCAGAATTGTATTTATTTATTTATTTATTTATTTAAAAGCTTTTATATACTGATGAATGCTGGGAACATCTCATCGGTTTACATAAAACAAAAAGCAGTTAAACAAGCTAGAATGACTTTTCATCATACTAGATTTTTAAACACATTCCCAATGCTATTCAGTGCTATCTCAGGGGTGGCCAACTCTGGTCCTCGAGAGCCACGAACGGGCCAGGTTTTCAGGATATCCAGAATGAATATCATTGAGATAGATTTGCATTCATTGTCACCATTGTATGCAAATCTATCTAATGCATATTCATTCTGGATATCCTGAAAATCTGACCTGTTTGTGGCTCTTGAGGACTGGAGTTGGCCACTCCTGGACTATTTGTATAGAGGTAAGTCCCCCATCCCATCCTTCCAATTCTCCTCCCACCCAAAAAAAAACAGATCTTTGCAATAGCTGATAATCCCCATCCCAAGAACCCTCCCAAAGAACATTCTCTTCCCTTACTGCCTTTGAGAGGGAGTTGTGCATTGTGTTAGGAGTTAGAAAGAGATGACCATAAGGTATGTATGTGTGTGTGTGGGGGGTGGGGGGGGAGTAGTTTTATAGGGTTTGGGAGGGCTTTATGATTATTGGTGGATACTTATGTTGGGTTAGGAGGATAGACCACTAGGAGATATTTCTGTTCACTTAGGGGGAGGAAGGTAAGGAGGAAGGAAAGGAGGAGTAGCCTAGTGGTTAGAGCAGTGGGCTATGAACCAGGAGACCATGGTTCAAGTCCCATTGTTGCTCCTTGTGACCCTAGGCAAGTCACTTTACCCTCCATCAAACTTATTTATTTAAAGCTTTTCTATACCGACTTTCTTGATACAAACTTAGGGGGTCAAAATGCGATAAGGCGTTTTCGCATGCGAAAAGCCCCGTTAATGCATGTGATTGCAAATTCAGAAAAAAGGAGGAGTGGGCTAGCCTGTAATGCCAATTTTAACTACACCTCTTTGAATTGCATTGTCTCCCATAAGGCAGAGAGGAGGGAGGGAGGGAGGGAGAGGGAGAGAGAGAGAGAGAGAGAGAGAGAGAGAGAGAGACTGAGACTGGCTGTAATGTCATCCCCATAGGTAGGTATTTGTATCCCTATGGTAGGCCCACCTAGTAACTAGAGGTGGGGTTTAGGTATGAGTGTAGGGGGTTAGGGGCCACTTTGACATTCTATGTGATACATACGAACAGAACAGTGGTCTCTTGTGAAGACTTGATGACCTTCGGAGTGAGGAAACTCACTCCAAGATGAGATTTGGGCAATGTTCTCTCAACCTAGCTTGATGGACTCTCTACCTGGGTAACATCAAGCTAGGTTGAGAGAACACTGCACAAATCTCATCTTGGAGTGAGTTTTCTCACTCCGAAGGCCAGCAAATCTTCACAAGAGACCACTGTTCTGTTCGTAGGTGTCATGTAGAATGTCAAGGTGGCCCCTAAACCCCTACACTCATACCTAAACCCCACCTCGAGTTACTAGGTGGGCCTACCATAGGGATACAAATACCTACCTATGGGGATGACATTACAGCCAGTCTCTCTCTCTCTCTCTCTCTCTCTCTCTCTCTCTCTCTCTCTCTCTCTCTCTCTCTCTCTCTCTCTCTCTCTCTCTCTCTCTCTCTCAAAAATGGTCCACCCAGTGGTCATATACAGGAAATGCAACAGGTCTGACACCTATCACAAATTCAGATAATGTGCATTAACTTAGCTCTTTGCATAGCTAATTAGCACAAATTGCAATAAACTGAATTTTTGCATAAACCACACCCCTTTTGCTATTGTATGCGGTACTTACCACATTTTGATAAATCCAGGCCTTAGATTATAAACTTAGATTATAAGCCCTTTGGGGATAGGGAAATACCTCCAATACCTAAATGTAATCTGCTTTGAAGTGCTGGAAAAAGTGTAAAAAGGCAGAATATAAATAAATAAAAAGTGACCCTGGGGAGTGGGTCAGAGAAACTACCTGCCAAATACTTGACTCTCTTTGACATATTGTAAATAAAACAATTATCGCAATAAAAGAACTATAAATAGCCTGTTTTTCCAACAATACACATATTACCAAACATCAATAACAATTGGATAACTCCAGTCTTTGTATCAGTTAAAGGCGCATGTAAAGAGCACATGGCACAATTTATATATTAAATATTGTCTGATTGGTTTTACAGTTTTTGAGACTGCATGTTCAAACTAACAAATCTCATTCTTGTGTGACATTATATTTGCTGGGTTCATTTCATATGTCTGTACTTGACATACCCTGCATATTTATACCTTTTTTTCAGCATGTTTTTTTTGTTTTCAAATAGTTTTAAGTCTGTTATATTATTTTTTATGATTCTTTTTTAACTGTTTGTTTTAAATGATATGCATGTAATTTGTACACTACCTAAAATGTATTTTCATATGGGTGGTATAAAACAAACTGTAAATAAATAAATGCATAAATACAAAAATTTAAGGAAATGATGCAGGCACATCCTTAGATTAATTCAGTTTTTTGCAAATATTCACAGAATTTTACTATTTGAAATATTCATTAGGGATGTGCAGGTGTTTCAAATTATGAGAAATCTCAACACTATCTCTTGTGTCATTTTTAAACTTAATAACACAAAACATCAAGCAAAAGATCAGGAACTTTTATTTGTTTTGCTTTAGTGTGCACTGTTTGCAAAGAGCAAACTTTAAAAAAGCAACTAATGAATTCCCGCTCCCATCCCCATCAATTAACCCTGCCCCCACAAATTTAAAAAAGCACCTCCCCCCATTTCCTCTCATCCCCAATTTATCTGATCTAAAAAGGGTAAGAGGGGGGTCTGAGGGGATGGGGGTATCTCTGGGAAAGGGATTTATAAAAGTTTGCGGGACATGGTTAATCAGGGGAAACACATGGTGCGCTATTTGCATATAGCATGCATTACATGTACTTAGTGCAAGTTATTAGTCAGTAATGCACATTAAATGCATTTAGTGCACAGTAAAAACAGAAAAGAAAATGAAATAATTTTTTTTTAAGAAATAAAGTGAAAAACCCCACCCCAAATGAAACATACCTATTTAGAGAACAGTCTGAAATATAATTCTACAGAGATGTGTTTTTAACTAGTTTTAAAATAACATATGTGGCATGTTAGCAGTTTAAACTAGTTTTAAACTCTCATTAAATGTGCTATCCTGAGACACTTTTTAGTTTAAGCTCCAAAAGTGTTTGACATTGTACAGAAGATGTAAAACACAATGAGAGTTTAGGTTTTGGGCACCTCTGTTATATTTTATTAAAGCGTTTTTTATGAACTAATTAATAACACTTAGAAAAACACTAACCATGATAGACTAATAAATTTATTCAGTCAAAAAGCACCTTAACACTTTACAAAACAATCCACGTGGTTTGAACTGCTTCTTCCAATCTAAATTTAAGCACAGAGAAGCCAGGGGATTGTTTCAAGGTCAGACAGTGTGTAGCTCTGTGCTCTGCCAGGCAGGGCAAACTGAAAGGCAGGATCAGTTTCTAGGAATGAGTCACACAGGCTTGCTTTGCAAAACCACTCAGAATTCAATCAGCAGGTGCACGTCATGGATTCAGGCAGACATCCTATATTATAACGTCGGAACAAGCCCCTCTTTCTCCCTGTTGCTCCCTCAAGTTATTTTGAGAAGGTTTCCAGGCATAGTTAGAGATACAGTGTATTTCTGTTCCTTAACCAATGAGAAGTAACAAAGCAAAATCTTCTTTACACAGTTGTTAATTTCTTGCAAAGGGACATGTTACAACTTGGGGAAATATTCCGAGGCTAGGGCTGCTGACCGGACACTTCCTCCTGATTTCTATAAATGTGTTCCCACCTCCAATTGCCTCGGAACCTGCATCCAGATTTTACATGAAAAAGGACATTCAAAATACAGTCTTCTGAGGTAAAAATAGCACTATATCACTTACAACAACAAGTATATTATGTTTCAAGCACTGCTGTGGTGCCAGCCAGAAAACCCTGTACAAAAGACTCTTGGAACCCATATGGTATTAGGCCAACTGTAATATGTGTTGGGTGTGGACTTGGCCATCAGAAAGCCATGAATATACAATTACAATAAAGTAAACTTTCCATACCAAAACAGCAGTAACTGCCAGCACTCAAACACTTATAACCCAAAATATAAAAAGGCAACACTACAAATATTACACCAGGCCCTTAAACACTAATATACCTCCTATTAGGAAACAGAAGAAGCTAAGCTGCTATAGTTCACCTACACAGAAAATATATGCTAGCAGAATATCTCTTCTTGATCACACATGTAGAACACAGACAGATCCTCACCAAATATAGAATAAAGAGACCATAAAGTATAAATAGAAACATGCAGAGAAAAACTGAACTGGAAATTGCAACAAGCCAAACTCTGTCTGCAGTGCAACAATAGAAAAACTGAAACATCTCCATTCCTCATAAAATATAAAACAACAAAATCATGAAATATAAAACATCAGTCATAATGGTAAAACCATACTAATATAAAGGATAAATATTTCAAAGCAGGTGATAAATAGAATAAATCAAATATTTATAAATGCTAACATTTCTCAAACACTAATAAACTGCTTCAAAACAGCAAACACAACACACCATATTTAAAATAAATAAGGATTTAAAAAAATCCCCCACTCCATACCAGTAAATTTTAATTTCCAGTCACCATAACATTGTCATTGATTAATTGGAGATTGGGGGAAGGGGGGAGGAAGATACACAAACTTTTTCTCTCTCTCTCACACACACACACACTTGGAATCTGCCTCATAAAATACATGTTCTTTCTTTCTCTCCCACTCATATATTTGTTCATACTATCTCATGCACACAGACAATAAACTGGATGTGGTCATAGAGGTCATAAAAATACACACGTTTTTTTTTGTAATTATATGTTTATTAACAGTAGAACCAATACACCTCTTCTGTAAAACAGTAATCAATTCAGGCTAATACAAAGATGGAAAATACAGTAAGTCAAAATAAAACAAAACAGATGTATGAAACTGATAAGAACCTGGCTCTGCCCCGTTGCTCTGACAGGGCCTGGACCACAGCTCTCCACCTTTTCCTGCTGCTGGACTGGACATGGTAATAAATGGCAGCCAGTTACTGCTGCCTGCATTCCACTAGTCAAATGAGTTTCCTAGCATGCCCAGTGTGAAGGATATTCACCTTCATTTTGTAGCCTTGCTCTGACTGGCTATGCAGGTGCGGTCCTGCCTCTGTTTGTATCAAGGAAACAACACTGTTCATCTTACATTTAGGGAGAAGTAAGACTTCATGCAGCCTTGACCGGACATTATAGTGTCTGGTAGTAGTTACCTTCAAAACCAGACACTGTACAATTTTGTTGAAAACTGATCTGTCTGGTCCAATACCAGGCAGTTGGTCACCTTATCCTAAGCATGTAGTATTATTGTAACAAATTCCTGTCAGTAGAATTTACTGTTTGTTTAATACCATCTCTTGGACGTGATTTGTGTTTTGGGGTATCACTCTAACATTATTTTTATGAAAACTGTGGAAAGAGACATGAGATCCAAATAAGAAAAGCAAAGAACCACTTATTGTTTATTAAACTTAATCAGTAAAAGCAATGTTAACCAAAGGAGAGACTGCACTGCTACCATGATAGCTAAGACAAACCGCTTCTCCTGCAGGTAATTGTCACAAGGTTCAACCAAGACTTTTTGGGGAGGATTAGTAATGTTTCCTGTCCTAATCATTTTTTCATTAAAGCATATTTATGTAGACAACCTAAGAGGTAGATTTTAAAAGCGTTGCTCGCGCAAGAACAGCCACATACCTGTGTATGCAGGCTGTGTGCAAACAACGTGAATTTTAAGAAGCCGCGAAGTATGTGCTTACAACCCGGTATGCGTGTCAAGAATAAGGGGGTGGAAAAGGGGCGGGGCATGGGCATTCCTGGGCGGGGCCAAGACTTACACGCTTAGCTCCGAATTTTAAAAAAACTGACCATGGCGTGCGTCGGCGTGTTATCTGTGTAACTTTACTGCTGGTCCTGATGAGAAGCAAGTCTGGAGATCTCAAGTTTTAGCGCATTTAGCACAGCATGAGGCTTTGGGGTCAAATCAGGGACTTGCAGGATAAAGAACCAGAGGGGTCTTGAAGACCTCGATATGAACTGGGCAAACTTATGGACTAATTGGAAAAACTGTTTTTTTCCCCTCACATGAGCATGATTTAAAATCCGCCTGCATACACGCGTTAAAGCCGCTAAAGCCCTAGGTGAAATATGCACGGGACATTTATTCAAGTTGCCTCTTAAGATTAAGTGTACACATATGTGCAGCAGGGGGATTTTAAATGATATGCGCATACTTGCGCGCACAATATAAAATGGCAGCATATCTCTGCTCGCACGCTGATACAAGTGTTTATGGACGCACACACCTTCCTTTTAAAATTAATCAGTAAGTTAGTTCTACCAAGCGGGTTGTCCCATTTCAATAAGGGGGAATAGAAGGCCCATTGAAGAACACTGAAATAGTGGAATCTCAGGCTATAAAACTCAATGCCACCATTATAGGCTGTGGATTTTGTGTTAGCCCTTTCAAGAGGAAGGATGTCTCTATGCCTGCTCTTCTTTTTGTTAGATTTTTGGGAAAAAGTCCCTTTCACATCTAGGTATGAAGCTTTGGCATGGAATTGTAAAGAATAAGAAACCAGAGAATTAATTGTTATCATTAATATAAATGAATTGGAAGTTTAAAGTTAAAGATTTATTAGTACTAAAGAGGTAAATGGACAGTAAAATTCAAGAATACTGGCTAGTTTCATGAAATTTCCATCGTTAATCAGTTAAAGTTAAGTCGGAAACCAAATCAGCTTCCAGCATGATTATTGCCGCTGTATACAAAAGACGTAAATGTTGAATTAATTATGAAATGACACTCAGGGTCTAGGGTCAGGGGTTGCCAATTCCAGTCCTTGAGAGCCACAAACAGGCCAGGTTTTCAGGATTTCTACAATGAATATGCATGAGATAGATTTGCATGCACTGCCTCCATTGTATGCAAATCTATCTCATGCATATTCATTGTGGATATCCTGAAACCCAGGCCTGTTTGAGGCTCTTGAAGACTGGAGTTGGCCACCTCTGGTCTAGGAGATATTCTCCCCCTCCCCCGCCCAACAGGGAATCTTGGACTTTTAGAAAGGTTAACATCAGGAGAAGACAGTTAACTAACCTAACAAACAGACACCCACCTTCCCCAACTTTACAGCATTCTGTGCATCAATCCCCACTCCCACAAATATGTCAAACATCCAGGATTCAAAAATCCAGGAACAATTGGATAAAGGTGGGCTCTGGCAGATAAAGACCTGTGATAAAGAGACACCCACTCTCCCCACTGTTACCCCTACATAATGCTGTTTCTGCATTGGAGAATGAAGAATCCTCAGCAATAGACTTTGAAGTGATTCCTAAAAGTGAAGTCACCCAATGCACCCAGAAGCCCTTCAACAGAATCAAATGTCATAAAAGAAAGCTGCTTCTGTTGGGAGACTCAATCATCAGAGGAACCAATTTGGAAGCACTTTTTGATGGTGACACAATAGTACAAGTCATTGAAGAAGAAAGTAGGAACTTTGAAATCAGAGTTATCATGCATCTGGGGACCAATGACCTGAGTAGAAATGGTATCCATGAATTATAAAAAGATTTCCAAAATCTAGGACAAATGATAAGACATACTGGAAAGACTAATGCCTTTTTTGAAGTATTACCTGTTCATGGAAAGGGAAATGAGAAGCTATGCCATATAGATAATTTCAATTCCTGGCTCAAAACCTGATGTACAGAAAGTGGATCATGCTTGGAGCAGTAAAAGGCTCTATGGTAAAGTTGGCTTACATTTGTCTGTACAGGAGGGAGGATGCTGAGTGAGAAATTCAGATCCTATATTAACAGATATTTAAACTAAAGAATGGGAACTAAAGAATGGGGAGTGGCAGGCGATGGCCAATAAAACTGACATGTCACCCCCAAGCAATACAGGAAGTGTGAGCAGATAACAAAATCAATCAGCTCAAGAAAGCAGAAAAGGTGTCTAGAAAGTACAACAAATCAAGAGCTATGACTACAAATGCTCGTAGTTTGGGCAATAAAATCCCAGACCTGCAGGCCCTAATGGTGGAGGCAAACTTGGATGTTGTTGCTGTTACGGAGACATGGTTCACGGAGTTTCGTGATTGGGATATGGCCATATCCGGCTATAACTTGTTAAGGAAGAACAGAAAAGGGGGAGGAGTAGATCTTTATGTCAAAAACAATATGCAAGCAACTGAACTGAAGGTGGAGTAGAGAAGAAGCATTATGGGCCATCCTAAAAAATGTTGATGGTGCATCTATTTTTACTAGAGTGGTTTACAGGTCTCTGTCTCAGATGGAAGATCTGGACAGAGATCTGGTCATAGACATCCAAAAGGTGGGAAAGAAGGGATATGTATTGATTGTTGGAGATTTTAACCTGCCGGACTTTAACCCTTCTGCGGTGTCTACCAGAAATAGAGAGATAGTGGATGCCCTGCAAGGGGTTCTGTTAAAACAAATAGTAATCGAACCCATGAGGGAGGGAGTTATACTCAACCTAGTGCTTACTAATAGGGATAATATCTCTAATGTCCGGGTGGATGCCCACCTCAGCACCAATGATCATGAAATGGTACAGTTTGATATAGCAAATAGGATACAGAGAGATCACATGAAGACCTAAATTTTGAATTTCACAAATACAGACTTTGTTGAAATAGGGACGTACCTGGAGTTAGAACTAGAAGACTGGGAGAAAATGGGAGAGGTGGAACAACAGTGGGCCAAACTAAAAGGAACAATTAGAAGAGCAACAAATCTATATATTAGAAAAGTAAACAAAAGTAAAAGAAATAAGAAACTGATCAGGTTCTCAAAGGAGGTGCTGATAAAATCAAAGCAAAAAGAGCAGCGTTCAAGAAATATTTAGGATCCCAAAAAGAGGAACACAGGGAAGAATATCTGGTGAAACTGAGGGAGACAAAGAAAAAAATCAGGAAAGCAAAAAGTCAGGCAGACAAAAGTATTGCTAAAGAGGTAAAGTGAGGTAACAAAACAGTACTTCAGTCTCTGGACTGGATTACTGTAATGGTTTATATCGTGGCCTCCCAGACTCTACTGTTAAACCCTTGCAGCTAATTCAAAATGCAGCAGCAAGGGCACTCACAGGTTCACCAATGAAGCAACATATTACACCCATTTTGTTTAGTTTACATTGGCTGCCCATAAAATACAGAATCAAATATAAAATATTAACATTAATACATGCATTCATAAACAATCATGATATGATTTGGCTATACACCTCCTTGAAGCTCTACAAACCTGCAAGAAACCTTAGGTCTACTAGCAAGAGTCTCCTTGAAGTCCCAACAGTACGAGTCACCAGATTAAATGTCACAAGAGAAAGGGCGATCTCCATAGCAGGGCCCATATTATGGAATTCCCTCCCAAATGTCCTAAGGCAAATTTCGGACATAAAAGAATTTAAAAAATCTTTGAAAACTCATCTATTCAAAGAAGCATTCGCAGCTATGAGCAATTAATCTAATATACAGTTCAACATCAGAAATTACTTACACTGGTAAATTTCTCACCTAGGTTTTTTGTATTCTTCGATTTTTCTGGCTATCTCTTGAATTTTTAGTAATTTAAGTACAGGGATTATAGATTGTAGTACTAAACAAGTATAGGGAATTATTACACAAATTGTTTTCTCTCCCCCTGATTTTTATTTTATTTTATTGGTTTTACTTATATTTTATTTTACTTTATATGCTATTTTATAGTCTATAGTATTTTACTTTAGCTCTACTATACTATATTTATATTATTTTCTGATTGATTTTATTTTTGAAATTATTGTAAGCCGTTTTGGTCAATCCTGTATTGTATTGTTAAAGACGGTATAGAAATGGCATAAATAAATAAATAAATACATTTTTCCGATATATCAGAGAAAGAAGAAAGGTCCAACATGGTATAGTGAAATTTAAAGATGAAAAAGATCAATGGGTGGAGAGTGACGATGAAATGGCCAAAATATTAAACAAATACTTCAGTTTGGTGTTCACTAAAGAAGACCCTGGAGAAGGACTGTCATTAGTTGACAAGTCTTTGGATGGGGGTAGATTAGATTAATCTCCATTTACTGAAGATAATGTATGGGAAGAGCTAGGAAAACTGAAAATGGACAAGGCCATGGGGCCGGATGAAGTACTTCCCAGGATACTGAAGGAGATCAGAGATGTGCTGCCAAGTCCACTAAAAGACCTGTTCAATAGATCCCTGGAAACTGGAGTGGAGCTGCAGGATTGAAGAAGAGCAGTGGTAGTCCCGCTTCACAAGAGTGGGAGCAGAGAGGAGGTTGGAAACTACAGGCCAGTTAGCCTCACCTCGGTGGTGAGAAAATTAATGGAGAATCTGCTGAACGAAAAGATAGTGAACTATCTACAATCTGATGGGTTGCTTGACCCGAGGCAGCATGGATTCACCAGAGGAAGGTCCTGTCAGACAAATCTGATTGATTTTTTTGATTGGATGACAAAAGAATTAGATCGAGGAAGAGTGCTCGATGTGATCTACTTGGATTTCAGCAAAGCTTTTGATACGGTCCTGCATAGGAGACTAGTGAATAAAATGAGAAGCTTGGGAGTGAGTGCCAAGGTGGTGTTGTGGATTACAAACTGATTGATGGATAGAATACAGTGTGTGATGGTAAATGGAACCTACTCTGAAGAGAGAATGGTGTTAAGCAGAGTGCCACCAGGATCAGTGTTGAGACCGGTCCTGTTCAATATCTTTGTGAGCAACATTGTAGAAGGGATAGAAGGTAAAGTCTGTGTTATGCTCAGGCTTGTGGACCCTTGGCCGACGGGAGGATAGTATACCTTTCGGAGGGTCCGTAGGTTCTCTCGTCGGGTGGCGAGGCAGAGCAGGAGACAGGACCAGCTGACCCTTGGCACTGGAGACTGAGGTGAGTGCGAAGGTGATAAAGAGACGGGATGAGACACTGTGTCTTCACCACTGGAAGTCTGTGGTCCCCCCAGGAGGAGCCCATAGGGACCCAGACTGCTGGGACTTAGGTGGACCTTTGAGAGGTCAGGTGACGGTGCAAGGGCTGACTGGAGCTTCACCCTGGAAGCCTGCGGTCCCCCCGGGAGGAGCCTGTAGGGACCCGGGCCGCTGGGACTTAGATGGGCCCTTGGAGACAGTAGTCTTGAAGGAGTCCTAGGTCGGGTGCCAGAGGGTCGTCACTCACCAGTCCGAAGTCGTATGCCAGAGAATCACCACTTGCCAATCTGAAGTCAGGAACCAGAGAATCACCGAAGGCCAATCCGAAGTCAGGAACCGGGAACGTCAAGACGGAACAGGAACAAGATCCAAGGCTTAAAGACTCACCGAAGCAAGCAGACTAGACAGTGCTAGTGGACGTTGCCAAGTCGCTGGATGAGCAGAGGAAGCTGGCTTTTATACTTCCTCTGCTCTGCCTGATAGAGAACAGGTGAAGGCATTTAAAGGGATTAGGTCCCTTTGAATCAGTGGAGGAGGCGCGGCCTCACGCCTAAGGATGGCGGCGGACATCTTGAATCTCCCCCGCGGAGGGGAGACGCCGCTAGACGCTGCAAGGGGGGAAGCAGGACGGCTTCTCCTGCACCGAGCGGCGGCCCGAATCGGAGCCCTCCCCCGGGGCTCCTGCGGCAAGAGAGTGCCGCGAATCAGGTAGGGGGCCGCAGTCGTGGAGCGCCAAGGCCACGGGACACAACAGTCTGTCTATTTGTGGATGATACTAAGATCTGCAGCACGAAGGAGGTAGTGAAGACAAAAACGGTGAATGATTTTAAAGGGGCATGGGATAAAGACTGTGGATTCCTAAAGGCTAAATGAAGACAAAAATGGTGTAAGATTTCAAAGAAGCATGAGATAAACAATGTGGATCCCTAAAGGCTAGAAGATGGAAATGAAGAAAAGAGTGCTGATGGTAACTTGCTAGTATGGCAGTTACTACCTTTAACCAATAAACCTTCATACTGTTGATACAACTCTTTTTTTGCTCTCTATTTTAATGGCAGGGGGAAAAGGGGAATTAGATTCAGACAGCAACCAACAAAGACTCTGATGTCTGGGTAAACAAGCATCAGGGTAACTTGCTTGATGTGGCGGTTACTACCCTTAACCATTAAGCCTTATCATTCACCTTTGATGCAACTCCAATAATACTCTCTGCATCAACAGCAGGGGGTGGCAGGAAATTCAAATCAAACAGTTACCAACAAGGGCCCTGAATTTGGTGGTCAGTGAAACAGATAAGTATGGGAAAATAAGTGTGGGAGCTTGCTGGGCAGGCTGGATGGGCCGTTGGTCTTTTTCTGCCGTCATTTCTATGTAAGACATTAAATTTTAAGTCTGGGAAAACAAATAAGCATGGGGGTAACTTGCTGATGTGGCAGTTACTACACTTAACAAATAAGCCTGATACTTTTGATGCAACTCCAACATTGCTCTCAGCTTCAACAGAAAGGGGAACTGGGGGATTGGATTCATACCTCGACCAACAAGGGCCCCAACTTTTATGATCTGGGGAAAACAAGTATGGGGGTAACTTGCTGAAATGGCAGTTACTACCCTTACTCAATAAGCCTTGATACTGTTGATGCAACTCAAACATTGTTTTCTGCTTCAACGGCAAGGTATAATGGGAAATTGGATTTAAACAGTAACCAACGAGAGCCCTGACTTTTAGGGTGTGGGGAACTGATAAGCATGGGGTAACCTACAAGGTGCAGCAGATATTACCATAAGTTTACTAGGCAGACTGGATGGACCATTTGGTCCTTTTCTGCTGTCATTTCTATATTTCTTTGTTAAGCTCATAAATTAAGGTATGGTTTTTGGGATCCTGTGAAGAAAGACAAGTCCAGGGGTTACATTTATTTATTTATAAACATTTGATATTTCACCTTTTCCTTGAGTAGGCACAAGGTGCTACCTTCCTTCCTTACCATTAATCTGATTCTGAAAATCCATTGCTGAAGCTTTCCTCCTCTATGCTGGCTAATGTGGGGTAGACACAACCATTAACTCCTTCTGGAATGAGATAGAGGCATGCTTGCATTGGTCCACTTGGACAAGATGAAGGTAGAAACGTGCTTGTGTTGGCCTGTGTGGACCAGAAGGATTTAATGGGCCTGTGTTGACCTGCATGGACCAGAAGGATTTAATGGCTGTGCCTACCCTCCCATCAGCCAGCTTTCCTCTTCTGCACTAGCTGTTCGGAGGGTAGATGCCGCCACTGACTCCTGGCCCAATGCGGGCCAATGCAAGCATGCTTCTACCTTTTTCCGACCTGCATGGACTAAAGCAAGTGCAGCATGCGTCATCTTTCCCCTGGTCCATGCGAGTTGGCATGAGCATAGTATTAAGAGCTTTGCGCTATTGATAAGGTTGGTGAAGAATATTATTTAATTCTTTGTCTCTTTATTTTTATTAGTAACTCATGGTAAGTTACATTCAGATACAGTAAGTATTTTCCCTGTCCCCAATCTAAGGGCCAGATTCATTAAGGATTTTCTTCTCTTTTGTGTCTATGTGAAAAACTATTAGTGAATCAGGACCTAAGTTTGTAACTGAAGTAACAAAGGGTGAAGTGATTTGCCTGAGGAAACAAAGAACAGCAGTGGGCTTTGAACCCTGGCTTCTTTGGTTTTTAGCCCCTTAATCTAACCACTAGGCTACTCCTCCACTCCATGCTAGACGGATTCACCTGTGCACATACCCTCACCCCCAATTAACTTTCATGCCTATAGGCCCCATCCCTTGAGATTTTGATAATTAAACTCAACAATCATTATGACTCTACCACCCCCTCCCAGAACAATCCTGTAAAAACATATACAGCAAGGGCCAGATTTTCAAAGATTTAAACGCATAGAGGGGGTTACGCGCACCGGGCCTATTTTAAAAAGGCCCGGCGACATGCATAAAGCCCCGGGACACGTGTAGGTCCCAGGGCTTCACTAAAGGGGTGTAACGGGGGCAGGGCGGGGCGGTCCGGGGTGGACGGGGGCGGGACAAGAGGTCTCCAACGTAGCTGTCATTGCCGCTGTGTTGGAGGATCGTGTGCCGGCAGGCTGCCAGCGCATGCAAGTTGCACCTGACCAGAGGCAGGCACAAAAGGTAAGACAAAAGTCAGGGGGGGTTAGAGTACAGCTAGGGGGGGAAAGGTTAGGGAAAGGGGTGGGAAGGTCAGGCTAGTGGGGAGGGAATGGGGGAATGGAGCGCGGCTCGCTGCTTGGAAGGTGCACAACTGTGCACCCCCTTGCACATGCCGACCCTCGATTTTATAACATGCGCGTGCCTGCATGCACATGTTATAAAATCGGGTGTACATGTGTGCGCGCCAGGTAGCACGCGCACATGTACGCCTGCGCATACCTATGAAAATCTATCCATAATTGTACATTATGGGCCAGATTTTAAAAGCCTTACGTGCTTAGGGTGGGTTACGCACGCCAGGCCTATTTTCAAAAGGCCCGGCGATGCACGTAAAGCCCCGGGACGCATGTAAGTCCTGGGGCTTTACTAAAGGGGCGATCCATGGGTGGGGAGGAGGTGGGGCCAGAGGCCTCTGACACAGTGGCCATTGCCGCTGTGTCGAACGATTGCATGCCGGCAGGCTGCAGGCATGTGCAATTTGTGCCTTCTGAAAATCCAAGTATACTATATCTACCGGTTCACCTTTATCCACATCTTTATTAACTCCTTCAAAAAAGTGAAGCAGATTTGTGAGGCAAGACTATGCTTGGGCTCTGGGCGACTATCCCATCAACTTTGATGGATTTAGGATTCTGTAGCCCCCGAGGCACTGATGGTGCTGATGTAAGAACATAAGAAGTTGCCATACTGGGTCAGACCAAAGGTCCATCAAGCCCAGCATCCTGTTTCCAACAGTGGCCAATCCAGAATACAAGTATCTGGCAGGTACCCAAACGTTAAGTAGATCCCTTGCTAATAATGCCGGTACTAGCAGTGGCTATTGTTGCGTGCCCCCACCCCCAGTAAGGTCAGACAATAGGAAATAGGTCTAAGGCACAGCTCCACAGTTTTCTGCTGCAGCTCAGCATGGATTCTGTGCCAAAAATTTGAAAATTCTGAAGTACATTGACAAACATTTCCATCTTTTATATTACATTATAAACCTTGCATGTGTCTATATAATTTATTTTCCTTATGTTACTGGATGATGAAAATAAATCTCAAGTATCAGTACAGGGAGGAGATCTGAAGGAGAGAAAGGAGGAGGAGAGGAGGGTGAGAGGACCAAGGATGGGAAGAGGAAGGGGAAGAAGACCAGGATTAGGGTGAGAAGGTGAGAAGGCAATAAATCACTCAGCCAGCCTACTGCCCCCTAGATTTTTGCCACAGAGAGTGCTAAGACTAGAACATGAAATGTGTCTTTCTCTGCTTTCATTTAAGAGATTAAGCCTCAAGGAATTCATAATAGGAGGTGTCCTATGCAGAGACAGAACTTGGATTCTGTTACCAAAAGCAAACCAGGAAAGAGCAGACAATATTATCTTTAGGAAACTGGTGAATATTTGAGTCTTTTGGTTAGTAGGGTGTGAGAAATTAATTATTCCCTACTTTCTATGATAATTGACTTGGTTGGTTTGTTTTTTTTTTCTATATAGCTGTGGTGGCTACTGTTTATTTGAACTTTGTAAACTGTTATGATGGCTCTACCGGATGACGGTATATAAAACTCAACAAATAAATAAATATTACATGGTAAATAACAGCAGATAAAGACCAAAATGGTTCATCCAGTTTGCCCAGCAAGGTGTTTAGAGTTGAAACTGCCACTCGTTGCAGGATACGCCCATGCAGAAATATTACTCCTAAAGTTACCCTAAGTTACCCTGTATCTTCATAGCCATTAGCGATCCTCTGTGCTTACTTATCCCACATCCCCCTCAGGACGCGCATATGTCCCGGGGCTTTGTGAAAGGGGCTGGGTGGGGGCGGGACCAAGGCCTCCGGCACAGCCGCTGTGCCGGGGGATCGCGGGCCGGCACTTGGCCGGCGCGTGCAACCCACGCCTGCCCGGAGGCAGGCGCGACTTCCAAAATAAAGGTTGGGGGGGTTTAAGTAGGGCTGGGGGGTGGGTTAGGTAGGCGTGCATGTTATAAAATCGGGCGTAGGTTTGTGCGTGCCGGGTTGCGCGCACCAATCTACGCTCGCGCGTAGGTACTAAAATCTGCCCCGTATCATTTTGGTTGCCTCTCTCTGGACTTTTTGTATCCTATCTCTAATCTTGTCTGAGATGATATTTATTTTATGAGAAATGTTTATTTGTGCGCTTACTAAACTGTAATTTGATGTATAGCCTTGTACACTGCTCTGAGCATACGGATGGAAAGTGGTTTATAAATTTAAGTAACTAAATAAATAAATAAACCTGTACAATTATAAAGAAAAGAAAAATCTGCTAGAAAAGAGGAGATAGGGCTCTTTCAGAATACAACATTTAATTTAAGATAATATTTAGGTGTTCTCAAAATTTGCAGGAATTTGGAGGAAGGGAGACCCCCCCCAGCCTCTGTGATCTTTACCTAGGGCCCATAAGTAACAGAAGAATGTTTCAGAAGAACTTGATGCTGCCTGCTGTCAAGCACCACAATCTTACCTAACACCAAATTCCTCCCCCTGCAAATGTAACACTCTCTGCCTTGACTGTGCAAATAGAGAGAAAATGTTTTTGTTTAGCACTGGGGAACCTATTTTATTTGCTTGCTTTCTAAAGATCTCTGAGTGTCTACGTTTATGTGTTTGAACAAATCGGAATTAAGGATCTGCAAGGAAAACATTTTTATTTCGTTTCTTTTTTGTTTGCTTTTTTTCCCCATTCACTTTTCAGTTTGCTTGGTGTTTATTTTGATTCGTTTTGCTTAACTAAAATAAAAGAAACACCAAAGCAAAAAAAAAAACAACAAAAACTAAAGGAAATAAAGATGACTAGTTCCACCTCTCTGTGCCACCAAAATAAAATAAGTAACCCCTTCTATCCCCCCACCTTCCCTGGATCCTGCTGACTCTCATTCATAGCCACAAGAAGCTGAAATGGGGCAGGAGCAATCCTCAATCACCATTGCCCCATTGGATCCTGTTTTCAAAATGGTGCCAGCTGGCCCTGAGACCAGTGCCATTCTGTTGTACAGCCATGCAACAACATGGTGCCAGCCAGGGTGCCAGGGCTGTACTCCAACATGCAAAGTTATTTGTTAGGTTTCTTTGTGTTTCATTTAGAAATGTTACATAATGAAACAGTGTTTTTTATTGCATTATTAATGTTTTTTCAAAATGAAGGCACCCCTCTAATTGGACTATCAATCTGGAAGTGGGGCCACTGTCTCCAATAGTAAAGCAATGGGAATTTTTTGGGGAAGCTCTGTTTCTATTAAAATACCGACTTGACATTTCATGTTTTCTTGAACTTGTACAATATATTTCCACTTTCTTGCAACCTGCCAAATTTGGTGACTTTCCATCCCTTCATTGGAGAGTCATTTTGCCCCCAGAATGATGGACAGACATTGATTACTTTTTGTATATTCTTTTCTAACATTCCTTTGGTTGGCCTGTATTAAAAAAAAAATGTTGAAATTTTGAAAATTGATGTGATGAAGTGGAGTAGCTTAGTGGTTAAAACAGCCACCGGGGAACCAGAGAAACCAGCATAGGAATCTCAGTTTTTCTTCTGATGCTCTTTGTGACCTTGGACAAGTCACTTCACTTTTTCTTGCATTATAAATCCTCTGAGACGGAGATCTGCCAACTGTATCTGAATTTTTAAATTACCTTTGAGCTCAAATTTGGAAAGGTGAGTAATTAAATATGTTTTGTACAGGAAGAAAATCTATAGGTCTGTTTCCTGGAACATTTCAGCAAAAGTAATTGTTACAGATTTCATCACTTGTTTGTTCTGCTGTAGGTATGTAGTGAAGTTAATTACCAACTATTCCCCCTTTGGGGAAAAATAACTTTAGAATAGCATTTCAACATAGTCAACAATAGCCTTACAGGTGTTTCAAAGGAAGTTGAGGAAGGTCAAGGCAAAATATGTGCAAGGGCATTCTCAAGCTGAGGACCAAGCTTTCTATTCTGAACTGCACTGATGGAAGCCAAGATTCAAGATAATTTAAAGTTCACTGAAATTGCTTAACACATTAATTGTTAGCAGGAATGAAAAAGTAGCATGGTATGTCGTCCTCCATGCACTATTTTGCAGGTGTCCTCCACTAAGGCCAAAATATGTAACACCTGCATCAGACTAACTGTTAACTGCACCTCAACATCCCTCTTGCTAACCAGTCCAAAGTGAAATGGCCAGTTCTCTTGTGGGATTTGTATCCCCAATCTCGGCATCAAACATCAAAACTAGATGGTACTCCTTCCCAGAATATCAGACTCTCCCCTCCACAGACATCAAGGTACCAGTTCCCTTGCCACCATCACTGAGCCTTCCATTGCTTCCATCAAGTCCCTTTCATAAAGGAGTGCCAGCTGAAAATCTAGCCCCCTGTGAAGACATTTCACTGCAAAAGGTTGACGCCCTCCAATGAAGGCAAACACATTTCCTTGTATTCAAGATAAGGCATCATTCTGGAAGGGTGAGAGGAGGATCAGAGGCCTCTGCCTTAATTGTGGAGTGAAGGCTGTTTTCATTGGAGAATGATGCTGCAGGAAGGGGGGGGGAGTCTGGGCTGTGAGGTTGAGGGAGAGTGCAATATTCAGTTGAGGGGGGAGGGTTACAGTCTTGATAAGGAGGTTGAGGGGGATGAAGTTCCCTGTGCCAAGTTTCACTTTGAACAGGTTAGCAGGGGATTTTTACAGACAGCTAGAGTGCAAAGTATACTTTTTTTTTTTAGGTTTGCATGCATGCATGCAATTAATTAGGCAAAAAATTAGGTTGTTAAGTGAATTTTTAGCTTGTACATTAAAAATTTACAAGTATGTACTAAAAATATTTGAGTGAACTTTGGGCTGAGCACCTTAAATTTTGTAACAAATAGTTATATTTTCAACACAGTATAGCATGAAGTACCAGTTAAGTGTTTTGGATTAAAATATGAGACAATGTGAGGGTAATAACGCAAGCCACTGCTATCAAATTGACAGGGTCAGCCCTGCCACAATGGGTAATTGATGTTATCTTCTATACTCAATGATAGCACCTTTTGCAAGTTAATATGCACCTAGATGATAACAGATATAAATAGCCAATTTGTCTGCCTCAGACAACAAAATAATAAATTAGCTAGGGAGCTATAATATAAGGTAATTTATAATAACTAATGACATAAAATTATTTCCCTCTAAGGAGGCCGGCTTCTGCTGCAGCCTTCTGTAAAGAGCTGAGCTGGGGTCATACAATGAAGAATATCAAGGTTCATTTCAAGAAAATCAATAGCTTTGCTTCCATTTAATGGATGGGATTCCTGGTACTGTAGCAGACACTCTAAAGAATGCTTCCTTTAATGTGAAACATTAACATTTCATCATTTTCAGGATTTACCTGATTTTGCCCATGCTGCTGGTAATGATGCATATCCAGATTAAGAGCTATCCTTTCAATCTTGGAGACGGCAGCACTCTTCCCCGACTGCTTCTGAACCTTTTTGGTCTTCTTTCTGACTGTGTCCTTCTTTGACTTTATTTCTCTTTCACTGTTGTTTGTGCACAGATGTGGACTAATTTCCTGAAGCTGAGTGCAGAACAAAGAGAGTGCCTCTGTTCAGTTTCTTCCCTTTCCACTTGCCCCTTCTCCCCTTTTTCAGGTATTTGTCTCCCAGTTCTACTTTCAGAGATGTGGGAACATTATTCCCATTTCTCAATCACACCACAGAGCCGTAAAACCACCTATTACTAGATGTGTTCTCAACATGCATAGCACGCCGCTACACCAAACCTACCATCCGACGACATTCCTGAAGAAAGCTTGAGATTTTGAACGAGTGCGCACAATCGATGGCTAAGCGACACGCAAACCTTTTTCCCTTCAGCTTCATCTATTCTCAGTCATCCATCCTCAGGCTCACCCCAAATACAAACCAGATATCAGAAGGGCAATTTTCAAGGCTAGTTCTGTGGGTATAACATTGAGTTTCTACAACACGGCTAATAATTTTGCTCTCATTGCTCACAGGCATTCCTGGGGGTGAAAGCCGGCACAAATTGCTGCAGATGGTTTTTCAGAGGGAGCAATAATAAAACGGCAAACTACTCGGTTAGTTTGGCTTTGACTCTTGATTCAAACCCGTACGTCGGGTGCCCACAGGGTTTGTACCCATGCAGACAGTTTGATTACTGCCTCCAAGAGAACCATAACCTACACCTTGTCATAAAATAAAAGCATGCAGAAGGAGATCACTTTGACTACTGCAGCAGACAGCAAATCTGAAATTTCAGAGTAATCATGCAAATAACATACAAAAAATAAATACACTTTCAACATAAGGGACTCCCAGTTATTACATCTGCAGGGTGTTATGGTAATAAACAACTTTAATACGTCTTTTGTTGCTTCTGGATATTTGCCCTTCTCATCTATAACAAATAATTTAAAGATTATCCTAATTTCAGGTACACTATTAAACATGCATGTTCAATTCCTCATTTAGAGGAGAGAAAGAAAGAAAGAAAGAGAGAGAGAGAGAGAGAATAGCCATAATGCCCTCACACTAGATAGGTATTTATATCTCTATGGGAGGCCCACCTAGTAACTCGAGGTGAGGTTTAGGTATTAGTGTAGGGATTAGGGGCCACTTTGACATTCAACATGAGACGTACGAACAGAACAGTGGTCTCTTGTGAAGAATTGCTGGCCTTCGGAGTGAGAAAACTCACTCCAAGATGAGATTTGTGCAATGTTCTCTCAATCTAGCTTAATGTTACCCAGGTAGAGAGTCCATCAAGCTAGGTTGAGAGAACATTGTTGCTGTTTTTTGTTTAGACTTTCTTTACACAGTAAAAGTTTCATTACTTGACACCATATCTCATCCAGGCGCAGCTTCAGAGTGGGGGTGGGGGTGGGTATTTTTTAAAAAGGGGGCGGGAAAAGGCAGGAGGAGAGGGGTTGGATTAGAGAACAGAGTAGATTTTCCCCTGCTCTGCTCAGTCCTGCCTTACCTCCTCCTTTCCTGTTTCCTGGAAAGGTTACGGGAGGGGAAATTAATTATAGGAAGGAAGGGGCTGGATTAGGGAGCACAGCAGCTGTTCTGTGCTTTGTCCAATTGAGTCTCACATGCTGCTGTCTAGGAGGGAGGAGCTGGAGCAGGAAGCATAGGACTCTCATATAATTGGTGTATTTGATTAACCAGCACCCCCTATTCAGCAATGGAGGCCATATAATTTCTTGCCTGAGCATAGCAACAATCAATAATGGTTTAGGACAGGAATAATAAATCTAGTCTAGCATTCTGGATATTCACAATGAATATTCATGAGATTTATTCACATACAATAATTCTAATTTTCAGTTATCTTGAAAGCCTGTCGTGGTTATGTCTTTTAAGGGTCAGCATTAGCTCCCTTTCTTTGACCTATAGGAAACTTTGTAGCCTTAGAACTAACAGAAACACGCGTCTTTTATTTTTCCCAACAAGATGATTTCTGAGAAGAGAAATACCCTTTGTAATGGGCATATTTTGCCTTTAATAATGTTGCAAGAGAGTAGAACCTTCAGTTTTCACTTAAGTGTCACTAAAATGAGGTTTCTTATAATTTTAAGGAAAGCAAAATTCTCTTTGATTGAATTGCTTTATTCAAAAAGGGGATCAATAAATCCAAATAACAAAGCAATAATAAATATATGTTATAATACACCTCTTGGGTCATCAATAGTTCAGCCTTCAAGAAAGTCTGCATAAGTTATAATATGCGATTTTACAATAAAGCTAGATTGAAACAGAATGGTATAGTTACATCACAGCGAGTAGAAAATAAAAGTATGTAACACGCCCACCATAGCTTTAACAAAAGCATGAGATGGCTGTTGGTAATAAGGTACTGATTGCTACTTATTTATAGGTTTTTGAAGAATCAAGTGGCAAGTTAGAAGCCCAAATTTACAATTGAAAGCAGCTGTTATTTGCTTCTACCACAACAGCTCTTAATGTCATCCTAAACCAAAATAAGCTGCCTAACTGAACGAGCAAAGACCAGAAAGCTTTTCAAACAGATTTATTCCGTGTCAAGTTACAAAAACATACAACGGAACAGCTGCAGCACATGTCAACTGGCATAACTCTAGCTGGGGAAATATGGCTTCTTCCGGCACTGATTATTTTGAACATAATGAAGCTCCACGCCTAAATATTAAGCCATACCACAGGTTTGCTAAACAGAGTCATCATTGTAAACGTTCACCATGACAGGCCTGTAACGGACCATTTCAAACATCTGTTCTTCATATACTGTTCTACAATTGAGAGGTTTTACTGGGTGAACATCTTTTTTTTTTTAACAGAAAACACTACTAGCAACCTCCTTTTAAGGGAATAAGTAGCACAAATATAAGCTGTGCATAAGTTTATGAAATCTTCTAACAATTAGGAAATAGGCCACGTTTTAGTGTATCATGTAGAAGTAAAGAATTAACTACATACAGCCTGGTCACAGTTTACAGATGCACAGAAGTATTCTACTAACTCAAGGAGAATAAAAAAAAAAAGTAGGCTGTCCATAAAATGTAATATCCTGAAACTTTGCCAAAACATTTCTTTGTTTACCATACTCTGAGATGATATGTGATTGTTGTGGTAGATTTTTTAATGCATTTTCTTGCCACATAAGCTATCCATAAAAGTCACATTCAATCTTTTCGACATCCAAAGAATTTTGACCTTCTACAAGTTGAATATTTTGAAACTATGTTCACTCACTATGAGGCCGATTCACTAAAGCATATTAGCCTGTGCTATTGTTAATACTGGTTAATGTTGCACATGTTAATTGTAGCAGTCCTCGTTATATCCAATGGGGCGGATTCACTAAATAACCCACATTGCCATGCTTTAGTGAATCAGCCTCGGAGATGTTCATATTTATGTTTTAATATCTTTATTTGAGTTTCATTTAACAGATACAAACAACAAGCAGAAGCTCACTACTTCAACGACAGGGGGGAATGAAGATAAGAGGATTTACATTCAGACAACTACCAACTAGGATTGAATTGCATAGTCTGGGAAAACAAATAAGCGTGGGAGTAGCTTGCTTGTTGCGGCAGTTACTACCCCTACTACATGCAGTTGAAGACATTTATTAAGAAATATGGATAAATATTGACCCATTACTTGACACAATCGGACATAAAGGAGGATTATGTAATGCCTTGTGTATTTTTGGTAATCCATAAAGAACTGGTATCCTCAGGTACTTCACTAACAAAAAATTCCTTTCCTTTCGTGTCAAGAAAGGAGAATTTTTTTCTTCCAATAGTAACTGTATCCGTTGCTGTAAAGAAGAAGTTGGATCCTCCATTAATCATTTGTAGAATTTAGTATCAGAGACTTGATCCATTATAGATTGAGTATACTGGTCTTGATCTTGAACGACCACACTGCCCCCTTTGTCTGCCGGTTTAATCACAATTTCAGAGTTCGTGGCCAGCTGTTGTAAAGCTAAATTCAATGGGATAGGTAAATTCACAAAACATTTAAACAATTGTTTTTCAAAGTTCTCTATATCTTGTAGAACCAGATCTTGAAAGGTACTTATTTGAGAGTCTATGGGACCCGGAGGTATCCAATTTGATTTATTCTTTACCAAGAATTTTTTGTTAGTGAAGTACCCGAGGATACCAGTTCTTTATGGATTACCAAAAATACACAAGGCATTACATAATCCTCCTTTACGTCCGATTGTGTCAAGTAATGGGTCAATATTAGAACCATTATCCATATTTCTTAATAAATTTCTTCAACCGCATGGATTAAATATGCGATCATTTGTCAAAGATTCAACTCAAGTGTTACACAAATTATCGGATATGGATTCCTTGTCTGATTCCATTTTTATGGTATCAATGGATGTGGTATCACTATATACAAATGTTGACCAAGACAGAGCTCTGCAGATCATTTCAAATATTCTATCATTTCAGCCCATTACTAGGATCCCTGTCTCCTTTTTGCTGCAGATAGCGGAGTTAGTATTAAAACATAATTATTTCTTATTTGAAGGCAATTTTTTCCTTCAAACTTATGGTATAGCCATGGGCTCATCTGTTGCACCGACGATAGCAAATCTAGTCATGGATCATTTAGAGTGTCAAATTATTTATGTATCTCCATTTTTTTCACAGATTATGTTTTGGATTAGATATATAGATGATTTACTTTTCTTTTGGACGGCTGATGAATTTTCTTTGAAAGAATTTTTGAAGTGGGTTAATACAATCGATGTACACCTGAAGTTTACTTTTGAATATAGCCAGCAGCAGATATCATTTTTTGATATCTTGATTAAGAAACATCATGATAAAATTGAAACGACAATCTATTGGAAGCCTATTGAGCGAAATAACTTGCTTCGTTATCATAGCTTTCACCCAACTGCTTTTAAAAAAGGACTTCCCATTAGTCAATTTTTTAGACTACGGAGAATCTGTTCTACAGATAAAGAATTTAAAATTCAATCGCAGATTATGGCCCTGAGGTTTTTTGAAAGAGGCTACCCTTGGTCAGTTGTGAATAAAGCATATAAACGGGCTAAATACTCTCCTCGATCAGCCCTTTTAGAATATCAGTCGAAGCGTGAGAATACAACAGATGTATGTGTATTACAACATTCTGATAGATCTCATTTAATCACAGCAAGCATCAGGCGACATTGGCACATCCTACAGTTGCATAAAAATATCTTTAAAGATCCACCTTTGATTTCCTATAAAAGAGGGAGAAATATTTGTGACCGTGTAGTTCATGCATTACCAACTTTAAGGAACTATAATAACAACGTGGGTTCACATAATAGGTGTAATGCCTGTGATATGTGTGCTCAGGCAATGATTGGTTCAGAGTGGCAGCATCCAATTACAGGCAAAATATATAAAAAAAAGACAGATAACCAACTGTACATCCAAGAATGTGGTTTATTTGATTCAGTGTTCATGTCCTTTGTTATATATTGGACGTACCTCCAGAAAAGTTAAGATCAGGCTGAGAGAACATAGAAGTCGTTTGAATACCCAGCATTTAGAAGCCCCGATGGTGAAACATTGCATGGAATTCTTCCATTCTTTTGAACAACTTCAGTGGACAATTTTGGACCAGCTGACTATTTCCGAACGGGGAGGTGATCTCCGCTCCTTATTAAATTACAATGAACAAAAATGGATTTTTATTTTAAAATCATATATACTATTTGGTATGATTGACTCAGTTGAGTGGCTTATGTTACTCTGAATGACAGGCACGTCAAGAATTTGATTGGTTCCTCTCGGTGTGAGTTTTGATTGGTTTCATTAACAGTCTGTGGTAGGGTTTAAAAGTGAGGTTGCTATTACAAAATGGAGGTTTACCTTGAGGAAATGCTGTGCGGGTTGCTACAAGCAGAATTGAAGAAAATTTATATGAAAAGTATGTAAGCTTGGATTGTTTAAACTTCTTTTTTAGAACAGCCAAATGAAACTCTATTCTGTTTGATTTTTGTAGTTAAAAAATTTCTACACACCGAGAGCCCCTGAGGAAGCAGCTGACGAAACACGAGCCGTGTCGGGCAGCTTGCTGTGCTATATGTCTGCAATATCTCATTGACCACAATCCAGCTTTCCTTCATTGGATAAGTGCTATTTTGTTTTATAAAGTTAAAGCACACAGATATAAAACTTTAAGAAATATTGCTTGCTACCAAAAAAAATTTAAAAATTGAGGGTTGGACCAATGATTATAAATATTTGAGGGCAAAACTGATATGCCAATAAAAACTACATCGTAGAAATTACCACGAGAGAATGTGAGTACGGATCCTTGTACGCCTAGTAATATTATATGAGGTCCTTACCTTCTAAAAATATATATAACCAAAAAATTGATTTGGAACATTTTTCAGCGTTCTATCAGTGTTTGATAGTGTTGTTTTATACTATATGTTACGGGCTACAACACATTAAGCAGTTATTTTGTTGTATATGTAGGATTTTTTTATCCACATACTGCCAGTGGTAACTACATTGTTTGCCCGGCCAGGGGCAGAACACAGGCTAATTGAACAGGCTGATGGTTTTTTTTTTTAAGCAGCTGGTCCGGTAGCTGTGCAGCAGGGGCAAGCTTTGTCTGGGGGTAATAGGCTAGGGATACAGGAGCATTTCCCCCATCCTGGCTTAGGAGTGTTGCAATTCAAGCATTCTTGGTAAACTGAAACATTCTTTCTTTGACAGTTACTGCATGCCCAGGATTTCTGATCCGAGAGCTGACAGGCTAGACAGTGTTGGTAATGTAGATAGTTCAAGGTTTGGCAAAAAGTACAAGTAAAAAAACAGTTGAGTATATGTTAAAAAAAACAAAACAAAACAAAAAAAAAAAACGTTGAGACTCAGAAATGTTGTGGGCAGTGGAAAAAAAAGGTTGACTCACCGAACTGGTGCAGAGTCCTGTCCCTCTCTCTGGAGGTGGATGGCTTCGGCATGCTGTTACAGTTGGGCAATAACCAGGTGTGGTGAACACCACCTGCAGGGGGTGACTCAGGATAGGAGAATGGGAGCAACAGCAGAATATCTGGTAAGGCTTGTTAGAGTCTCTGGAGCCTGGTGCTGGCTGAGAGGAGTCTCTGGTGCTGGCTGAGAAGAGTCTCTGGTGCTGGGTGCGTGGGGGTAAGGGTGAACATCGGGAAACCCTTGAACAGCATGGGGGTACGCGTGGATGTGAGTGCAGGAAAGCGTGGTCTGTATACAGGAACTGAGTGCAGGTATGGGTGGAATCAGGATAGCATGCAGGTTAGCGTGAGACTGAATGTAGGTAAGTGTGAGCTGGATGAGAGTACCAGGGCAAGCAGGACAGATAATGACTGGACTAGACAAACCAAGACGAGACTATACTGAACAGAAAACACAAAGGCCCATAGGCAACGAGGCAAGGAAGCAGGGGGAAGTAGGACAGCAACAGGGAGGGATACAGGAACAGAGGGGAACAATGAAGCAGACAAGGCAGAAGGCTCCAGGACAAGAAGAGCAGAGGCCCAAGGCTACGGGGCAAGACAGGTAAGCGAAAAGCCTGGAGGTGACAAGATAAGTAACAGGATGCTAAAGCAGGGAGCCCAAGGGAACTCGATGCCAAAGCACCGCGACATAGGCTAGGCGGGGTTAAGTAGGGAGTTCAGGAAATGGAGCAGATAGGTAAGAAAGATTGGGCCAGCCAGGGGAGCGTGCTCATGAGTGGCCTCTGGTGGTGAGGAGGCTGCACAGCAGCCATGGTCATAACACCAGGCTGCCATTGCACCAAAGCCAAGTAGGTCCTGGTGACAGCCAAGCCCCAGGCTGTGTCTAAGTTATTGGTCAGCAGCCCCAATGGTAATCAGAGCCTCTCTTCCTGTAAACTGCTCAGCGTGTGGACAGGAAGGCAACCATGGAGAAGGGATGCCTCCATGTAGTGAAACTATTGGGTGGCTCAGAGTTCATCCATGTTGGTGTCATCAAAGCTTCTGAAATAGAACTGTGGCATCCCATATGGGGAGGATGGATCAAAGGGATGTCTTATCTTCCAGATACTGACTTTGGGCAGTTTTCAAATGTCATCATGGAGGATGATGATTTGGTTCCTTCACAACACCAATTCTTCCAAGCTGTACAAATCCACACCAGCCCCTCACTTTGCTTACCAAGTACAATGAGCTGCTGCAAGTTTTATTTCTGTATCACATGCTAGAAAACTGTGAGGTGTTGTGTCCTGCTATTTAAGGTCTGAGTCACTCATAAATGGTATGTCGCAAAGATGATGGTGCCTCCTTTCCCTCTCTAACACTAGTGGGCTATATACTTGAAAATACTCAGACTGACCGGTCCTCAGTAGAGCATGCCTGGAGGCTAGCAAACTGACCCCATCCAAATGGTATGGCAGGACAGAGACTGGTAGCAGAGCTATTGGGTCCACATGCATTTGCCTTCCAGGTTGTCTTGGACTAAGTCATAACCTAAAAGGACGTATCTAGAACAGTGAAAAACATATCAATCTCTTTCTTAAAAATTTTTTGTCCAAAATTACATTTTTTTATGTAGAAAACTGCCACTTTGTCTTTTAATATAATCTCCAAAAAAACTCATCATATACAGTCTAATACAAAAAAGTAATTAATATAAAAAATACAAGCATTGCAATTAGATATCATTAAAATACACAATAATCCCTCTACAATAAACATATACTGACACATCAGACATAACCCAAGAGACTAAAAACAAAAACAAAAATAAATTATGCTCCACTATAGAAGACTACAAACATAGGGCTACAGAAATGTACCAACATTTCAGGGCAAGAGGCTAGTCAAACAAAATTCTGAAAAGGTCCTTTAAATGGGGACGGTGGGCTAATAGAGACCTTTTACTCCAATCTGCTGCTAAACAATCATCATCTAGATTGGTCTGTGTATTACCCTTTTCCCCCAAGACCTGGTGTGTACAACTTAGTATTCTAAACCACTGGAATGTTCTACACTTGCATTCTATTTTTAGTGAGTGCCCTATTTTTGCATTAACATGAGCATGCAATCTTAGGGACAGTTTGGTCCACTCTACATATAAACATCCAGCACAAGTTACTACTAGTGCTCCAAGGGGTCATTTTCCTTGTGGGAATTGTAGTGTGTGTTCTCTCTCCTTTAAAGGGGATGTTTTTGTTATTTCCAATGGCCACCCCTTTAAAATAATCTCCTCCACGTCATGTGAGAGAGTGGGAGTTATTTATCTGATATGGTGCCCTTGTGAGCTCATATATATTGGTAACCATGAAATCTATAAAGATAAGAATTCAAGAACATCTAAGCTGCATTAGACATGGTAGATTTGAGGCCCCTTTAGGGGTGTACATTAATTTTCGACGTATTGTGAATCCACAACGTATATGCCATATTTGTTGTATTTGTGGGGGTTCCGAAAAGTATGGCGAACCCCTATGAATACAACGGATCACCAATGAATAGGCCCCCCACCCTCCTGACCTCCCCAAGACTTGCCAAAAGTACCTGGTGGTCCAGCGGGGGTCCTGGAGCGATCTCCTGCATGCGGGTCGTCGGCTGCCGGCATTCAAAATGGCGCCGATAGCCTTTGCCCTTACTATGTCACAGGGGCTATCGGCGCCATTTTGAATACCGGCAGCCGACAGCCCGAGTGCAGGAGATCGCTCCAGGAACCCCCGCTGGACCACCCGGTACTTTTGGCAAGTCTTGGGGGGGGGTGTCAGGAGGGTGGGGGGTTGTAGATGGTTGTAGATAAATAACTTTAAAGGGTTGGGATGGGGTTTTTTGGGGGGAATGAATTTATTTTTGACATATGAACGGATCGGGGCCCCTGAGAATGGATGCAATGGATTTGGGCCCCTACGAATCCGAATCCCGAATGGGATGAATCCATCCCTGCTGCACATCCCTAGCCCCTTTGGTTTCCCATTGGCATAAGTTCAATCATCAGCTGGAGGATTTGAGATTTGTTATATTAGAGCAGATACAAACTCATTATATGAGAAGGGGTGATCTCGATAAATAGTTGATACAGAAAGCACAATGTACATTTTTCATTAAGACATTTTAGCTCCGAAGGGTCTCAGTAAGGAAGTGGAGAGGGATGTTTTTTATTGAAATATATTTTTGGTGAAATATGCTTTTAATTGAGCGAGTAGTTACTCAAGAAAAGTTGCTTTGTTCGACTTTTGTTGCTGTACACTCTGGGCTGCCCTTTATGATTAGGGCTTTCCCTATATCGGTTTTCTTTCAAGTCCCTTGCTCTATTGTTTGGTTCCACTGATAATGAGATCACTGCTGTTGGTAGTTTCCTTTCAAGTCTATTTGGGAACATGTACCTCACGCAGATATTTGTAGGCTACGTGCCCTCCTATTAGTTAGGGCTCGTTTAAATAGGTTTGTCCATCAGCTAAGTAGAAGGAAGCCTCCTGACATTTTTGCAGTCATGAGGAACCTACTGCTTACTAAGATATTAATTTGGGATTTAAAATGGGTGTGTTACAGTTTTGTTATGTTATTTTTGGGTTTTAATTACTGTATTTTTATATATATATATATAATATAAAAATGCTCCCCTGATTCAGGCATGGTTTTGGTGCAGAAACGGTACAATGTCGGGATGCATTGAACTTGGCAAGAATTGAAGTTACCATATTTGCCGGCGTATAGGACACAGTGGCATTAAGACGCACCCCCTTTTTAATACACATTTTTAAGGAAAGAAAATACTTTTCTATATTGGCTTCCCCATTGCCAGAGTAGGAGGATTAAAGCTGCTAAGTGTTGCAGATGCCTCTTTGGTTGAAAGATTGGTTTGCATGCTTTAACACTTGGGATAAAGTTGCGCAAGAACTCTAGTATTCTGCAGGTCCTATGCACCGGTAATCAAAATTACTAACAGTGTCCAGTGTGGGGGGGGGGAGTGACGTGGTGGCATTGGGGAGCGAAGGTGTGCTGCCCGATTGGCCGGTGCTGGGCAAAAGGGGCTTGCCGAAGCGCAGCAAGCCCCTTTTGCCCAGCACCGGAGAATAATGCACAAGACAGGGAATGCTCTAGTATTCTGCAGGTCCTATGCGCCAGTAATCAAAATTAACAGTGTCCAGTGGGGGGGGGGGGGGGGGAGTGATGCGGTGGCATTGGGGAGCGAGAGCGTGCCGCCTGATTGGCTGGTGCGCTCTTGCTCCCCGATGCTGTTGATTTTGATTGGGGAAGCCGCGCTTCACCAAGCCCCTTTTGCCAGCATCAGCCAATCGGGCGGCACGCCCTCGCTCCCCAATACTACCGCATCACTCCCCCCCCCCCCCCCACACCGGACGCTGTTAATTTTGATTACCGGCGCATAGGACGCACTCCATATTTTCCCCCTATTTTGAGGGGGGAAAAGTGCATCCTATATGCCGGTAAATAATGTACTTGTGCCAATATCGCATGTTTGGGAGTATTCTTGGATTTGTGGGATTTACTTGTGCTGACAATGCATGTCTGCAGCAACATTTATACTATCTACAATTGGAGACACTTCATCTTTTCTTTATAAGATTGATACACGAAAAGAGCTTTTTTCTTTCAATAACAGTTATAAGCAGCATGGAGCAGCTGCTAATTGCTAGAGCTGCGATATATCAATGACATAGGTGTATTCTTAGAGTTGCTTACAAGAGTCGGTTGGCAAGATTTTTTGCCACACAGCAATTGGATCTTTCAGCATTTTTCTTCATATTTAGTAATTAGAGATGTGCATTGTTCTTTAAGCTTGTTTCGGGCTTCATTTTCGTGCCCCCGTGGGAAACTTTGGTTTTCCCACGATTTGGGTTTGGGTTTTTTTTCGTGGGCACTAAACAGAAATCCAAATTTTTCCAAAATTTCAGAAAAATTATTTTCAGGCTTCTTGCCCCCCGAACCATGGTGAATTAGACAATTTCAACGTAATTTGGCAAAAACAAATACTCATCTCTATTTAGTATATACTTGTTTTTTCATTGCCTATATCAAGAGGATTCTAATTGGGGGCTTAGCTTAATTTGAACCTATCTTGTTCTTTATTAGTTTTGCTCCATGATAATCTGCCATCGGTGTATTCAGAGTGTGTCAGATCTTTAAACCTGCGCGCAGGCATAGATTTGCTCATGCAACTCGGCGCGAACAAATCTATGCCCGATTTTATAACATGCGCGCCGCAGTGTGCGCATGTTATAAAATCCAGGGTCGGCGCATGCAAGGGGGTGCACAATTCTGCAACTTGCACATCCTGAGCCGCACAGCCTTCCTCCGTTCCCTCCAAGGCCGCTCCGAAATCGGAGCGGCCTTGGAGGGATCTTTCCTTCCACCCCCCCACACCTTCCCCTCCCTTCCCCTATCTAACCTGCTAGGGGTGTGCATTCGTTTTGAACTTATATGTAAAACGCTACTTTTTTTTTTTTTTAACTTAAAAAAGTGATGAGGTGAAAACGATCGGATTTCCAACTTATTCAACATAGCTATGTTGAATACGTTGGAAATCGCGATCGTTGATCCTAAATAAAAATTTAAACCCCTCACCCTCCTTAATCCCCCCCAAGACTTACCAAAACTCCCTGGTGGTCCAGCGGGGAGTCAGGAAGCCATTCCTCTATTCCTTTGCGAGGAACCGCGGTGGACCACGTGACTGCCGCGTCACTCGTGATGCGGCCGTCACGTGCTCCTGACCCCCCCCCCCCCCCCCAAGCTGGTTCCGCTCCCGGACCCCTCGTTGGACACAAACGGAACTTTTGGCCAGCTTGGGGGGGGTCAGGAGGCCCCCCCAAGCTGGCCAAAAGTTCCGTTTGTGTCCAACGAGGGGTCCGGGAGTGGAACTGCGGTGGACCACGTGACGCGGACATCACGTGCTCCTCGCAAAGGAATAGAGGAATGGCTTCCTGACTCCCCGCTGGACCACCAGGGAATTTTGGTAAGTCTTGGGGGGGGATTAAGGAGGGTGAGGGGTTTAAATTTTTATTTAGGGAACCGGTGCACGTATGGACATAGACTCAACTTATGGAATTCTCCATATGTCCATATTGACCGAAATTGACCCCCCTTTTCGACTTATGGACTTATGAACATAAACTTTTTGTCTGCACATCCCTATAACCTGCCCCCCAGCCCTATCTAAAACCCCTTCCTTACCTTTATCGGGAAAGTTACACCTGCCTCTGGGCAGGCATAACTTGAATGTGCCGGCTGGCTGCCGACGCACCATCCCCCAGCATGGCAGCTGTTCCAGAGGCCTCGGTCCCGCCCCCGGAACAGCCCCGGGCCAGCGCCCCAACCATGGCTCCGCCCCCGGAATGCCCCTTTTTCGAAGCCCCGGGATATACGCTCGTCCCTGGGCTTGCACGCCTATGCAAGATAGGCTCGGCGCGCACAGGGGCAGCTTGGGGCAGCTTTTCGGGGGTTACGCATGTATGTTACATGCATAACCCTTTGAAAATCTGCCCCATTATATTTAAGTGTTCTGTGATGCATTTATAATTTGTACACCATTTTCTGAGTTTGCCCTGTGCTTTTGTGTTTTTGAGAGTTGCTTTCGTTTTTTCTCTTGGGTTTTTGTCTGATTTGTTACTATGTGTTTGTTGTAGAGGGATTATTGTGTATATGTTAATGATATCTAATTGCAATGCTTGTATTTTGATATTATTTTTTTGTATTAGACTGCATATGATGAGTTTTTTGGAGATTATATTAAAAGGCAAAGTAGCAGTTTTCTAAATAAAGAAAAATCAATTTTGGACAAACATTTTTTTAAGTAAGAGATTGATATGTTTTCACTGGTCTAGGTATGTCCTTTTAGGTTATCTTTTTTGATAGAACAGTCTTTGCGGTCTTTTTTGAATTTGTTGGACTAAGTCATGCCTGCCCCAACACAGCTTCTAGGGCATCATTGCTTCTTCTTAAAGGGACAAATCTCTTGCTATTGTCTCCCACCAGACCCATCCCACAGACAGGGGTTATTGGGGAGGGGAGACAAAGCATGCTGGGAAATGCTGCAAAGGAATCCACCCCCTAGGAGGAGGGAGTGAAGATTGGTATCAGAATCCTAGCTGTAAAACACTGGAATGACAGGAACCCCAGCGGCTTCTTGAAGAACAGCCTGCTGCAGGAACACATGTTCTTATGGGCATAAGAACATAAAAAGGGTCCATCAAGTCCAACATCCTGTTTCCAACTGTGGCCAAACAGGCTACAAGAACCTGGCAAGTACCCAAACACTGAGTAGATCCCATGCAACTGATGCCAGTAGTAGCAGAGGCAACCTTTTTTTAAACCTAGCTACACTAACCACATTCTCTAACAACAATTTCCAGAGCTTAAATGTGCGTTGAGTAAAAAAGAATTTTCTCCAATTAGTTTTAAATGTGCTATTTGATAATTTTATGGAATGCCCCCTAGTCCTTCTATTATCCAAAAGTGTAAATAACCTATTTACATCTATCCGTTCTAGATCTCTCATGATTTTAAAGATCTCCATCATATCCCCCCTCAACCATCTCTTCTCCAAGCTGAACAGCCCTAACCTCTTCAGCCTTTCCTCATAGGGGAGCTGTTCCATCCCCTTTATCATTTTGGTCGCCCTTCTCTGTATCTTCTCCAGTGCAACTATATCTTTTTTGAGATTAGGTGACCAGAACTTTACACAGTACTCAAGGTGTGGTCTCACCATGGAGCAATACAGAGGCATTATGACATTTTCTGTTTATTCACCATTCTGTTCCTAATAATTCCTAACATTCTGTTTGCTTTTTTGAGTGCTGCAGCACACTGAGCTGACAATTTCAATGTATTATCCACTATGATGCCTAGATCTTTTTCCTGGGTGGTAGCTCCTAAAATGGAACCTAACATCGTGTAACTTCTGCATGGGTTATTTTTCCCTATATTCAACACCTTGCACTTGTCCACATTAAATTTCAATTGCCAGTCTTGCAAGGTCCTCCTGCAATTTATCACAATCTGCTTGTGATTTAACTACTCTGAATAATTTTGTATCATCTACAAATTTGATAACCTCCCTTGGACTGTCTCCCACCACATTGCTTCACTATGTTCAATGGCAGGTCCTTCGTGCTCCATGAGCCATTTTTTCTTGGCTTAGTGATGGCAGTCTTTGACACAAACAGGCCAGGTTTTCAGGATATCTACAATGAATATGCATGAGAATAATTTGCATGTATTGCCTCCATTATATGGAGATTTTTCTCATACATATTCATTGTGGATACGTGCACTCAGCGTGGCAGCACGTTTTAGCCAAAATACTATAGCATTGGCATCCTTTTATCCAAAGACTTTCTTCTGTAGGCAGAGGACGGAAGAAATATGTTGCTAAAGTCCTTAGAGACACCGTATAGTTGTGTTTAATAGAATACATTCCAACACTCTTCAGAAGGTCAGAGGAGGATTTTTCTTTAGAGGAAATTCTTATAATACCAGGATAAAGCTATGCCTGTCACCAAAAATGCAAAATGTTTTCCACATAGTGTTTTTATCATCTATATACAAAAGGGAGAACAACCAATACAGTCACAGGATTATTCGTTAATGCTAGTGTGGATAGCAGAGTTGTGAATCTGCAGCCTTTATTTAATTTCTCTTTTCCAACTTTCAGTGTTTGATCTTTAACAAGTCATTTAACTTTCTGGATTAAAATAAGTGATAAACTCTGCAGGCAGGGATATTATGACTGTCTGAATCATCTTGTGTAAATAAATTGCTGGTATCTATCCCATCAGTGATAAAGGATGATTATGATAAATGTCATTCTCTTCACTGGATTGAGTGATTATAGTTTTTTGTTCTCTTTTTTTTTTTCTTTTGTTATAATGTGATTTCCTTTAAAACTATTTCTGATCAACCTGAAGTTTTCTACTTAAATTAAGCGCAATTATGCACAAACCCAGGGGTGATTCCTCTGGTCTGAAAGTGGTACAATCAGGTTTGAGCATATCCTCCATGAATATTCATGAAATAAAGATGCATTTAGTTGATCTAATTTAAGCATGACTAAAATACATTTGAAAACACTGACTATCCAGCGAGCCATATCTCACCTTCAAATATTAAAGATAGCCATTCCTGCTCTTGATTGTCAAAGATCGTCAGTTAAATTTCAACAAGTAGTTAGCATGCTTTGTACCAGCCGAGCAATAAATCAAATTACTGTAGGCAGAAACATGCATCTTTACTGTGAATCAAGGAATGCCTCCAGCATTTAGGCATAAATAGTAAAATAAACAGTACACAATAAATAATGGTTTCACTATTTGCCAGTCATAAAATCTTGACACTGAATACCAAAGGATAAGGCAGTTTCACTTCATTGTCTGCTTCCTTCATGTAATTTACTTTACACTCACTAAGTACAGTATTATTTTTCTAATTTCATGTGTTCTACTTATTTGCAAACTGGATACCTCATATGGGATCTGTTTTCTAAGCTGCTTTAAAATAAGCAGGTAATGCATATTACCTGCCAATTTTAACACCTGTATCCTTGACTAAATGGTAGCTCTCCCACCTTGTTCTTTAATCTGATATTACATGTACAGGTGAAAATACAAGGCAAGAAAGGCACCATTCAGTCGAGAACTATCTTAGCGGCTGGAGGCAAATAGGCTACTGCCTTCCTTGTCCTCCTGCTACATTTCTAGTCCAGGGGATGGGTGGGCTTGGTGGATCTGGGACATGCATGAGGTGGGGGGGGGGGGGTTCTTGTCTGTGTTGGAAAAAGAGGTCTTTTCCTGTGAAAGGGGTCATGGTTCTGTTGCAGTGTCTTTGCCTGAGAAGTGAGGGTCTTGGCTCTGTCAGGGATGTCTTTGGCTGTGGAAGGGTCATGGTCTGCTAGTGGGTTGCCTATAGTGGATCTCTCTTTCTTAGGAGAACTTGGCACTGTTGGGGGTTCTTGGAACTGTATAGGTGAGGTCTCTGCCTGTGGAAGAAGAAATGTGTCACTGTCAGTGTCACTGTCAGTGGGGTAAGAGTTTGACCTGGACTCTACCCCCCCCCCCCCCCCCATTTAGCCGTTTACTGACCTGATCAGCATACTAGTAGTTAACTACATACATATCCAAAGCTGTAGTCAAATTTAGTTTAGCATCAAGACAAAGCTAAATTTAACACAGTTTCACAAATTAATAGCCTTATTACAAAATAATGAAATCACATTGTTTTTAATGTGGTCATGTTAGAAATCCTTATGACATGTTATTGACATTAGTATATCTGCATTACAGAATACAAGCGTTAAAACATTTTATTTATAAACAGTAAAAATACAATGAAGTGATTCACAGCACAACATTCATAATTTAAAATAACAAAATACAGATTAAAATACAAAAACATGATCAAAATAAAATTAACAGAATGAAATGAAAATAAAATAAAACTAAAATCTAAAATAACTATATAGCTTCCAAACAAAAACACTTCACCGTCAAATGAATCTTCACTTACTCCATACTGTACTCAGGTATAAATCACCTCATTTTTGGAAACAAAGTATTTTCTCATTAAGCCGTGTTAGCCAAAGGACCTTATAATGTTACCTGTACAGTGATGTTAATAACATAAGTAAACACAAACTTGGTGCCATTTCATATAAAAACAAAACAAGTGCCATATGAGTCAGATGAAGATCCATCGAGCCCAGCATTCTGTCTCCAACAGTAGCTAGTCTAGGTCACAAGTAGAAGCTGTCAGTACCCCGATCTGTTTTTTGTATCTCACCCCCAGGGATAAATGGTGGCTTTCCCAAGTCTACTTGGCTAATACTGGTTTATGGACTTTTATTTCAGGAACTACTTCAAACCTCATTTGAATCCCACTATTTTAGTTGCTTTGTCCACATCCTCTAGCAACAGATTCCATAGCTTAATTGTGCACTGAGTGAAAAATACTTCTTACAATTTTTTAAAAATCTGCTAGTTGCTAGTTTCATGGAGTCTACCCCAGTCCTAGTGCTCTTTGAAAGGATAATCAATCCCTATTTACCTGTTCCACCTCATTCATGATTTTATAAATTTCAATTATAGCCCTACATAGTTGTCCCTTTTCTAAGATAAAGAGCCCTAATCTGATTAGTCCTTTCTTCATAAAGGAGCTTTTTCATCCCCTTTATCATTTTTGTTGCCTTTATCTGTACCTTTTCTCTGTCTGCTACGTCTCTTTTGAGATGGGATGACCAGAACTACAGGGGCGGATTTTAAAAGGAGCGCAAATAGCCTACTTTTGTTTGCGCTCCAGGTGCAAACAAAAGTACGCTGGATTTTAGTAGATACGCGCGGAGCCGCACGTATCTGCTAAAAACCTGGATCGGCGCGCGCAAGGCTATGGATTTTGTATAGCCGGCGCGCGCCGAGCCGCACAGCCTACCCCCGTTCCCTCCAAGGCTGCTCCGAAATCGGAGCGGCCTCGGAGGGAACTTTCCTTTGCTCTCCCCTCACCTTCCCCTCCCTTCCCCTACCTAACCCACCCGCCCGGCCCTGTCTAAACCCCCCCCTTACCTTTGTCGGGGGATTTACGCCTCCCGGAGGGAGGCGTAAATCCCCGCGCGTCAGCGGGCCTCCTGGGCTCTGGGACGCGACCTGGGGGCGGGTCCGGAGGGCGCGGCCACGCCCCCGGGCCGCCCCGGGCCGTAGCCACGCCCCCGGGCCCGCACCCGGAACGCTCCCGACACGCCCCGAAAACGCCGCACGGTTCGGGCCCGCCCCCGACACGCCCCCGACACGCCCCCTCCGAAAACCCCGGGACTTACGCGAGTCCCGGGGCTCTGCGCGCGCCGGTAGGCCTATGTAAAATAGGCTTACCGGCGAGCAGGGCTCTGAAAATCCGCCCCACAATACTTAAGGTGTAGTTGCACCATGGATCAATACAAAGGCATTATGATATTCTCAGTTTTGTTCTCTATTCCTTTCCAAATATTTCCTAACATTCTATTTGTCTTTTTGACTGCCATGAGCTGAAGATTTCAAGGTATTGCCTGCAAGGATTCTGAGGTCCTTTTCCTGGGTGGTGACTCCTAACACAGAACCCATCATCATTTATCTGTAGTTGGGAATATTTTTCCATATGTGCATCACTCTGCACGTGTCCATATTAAAGTGCATCTGCCACGTTGAAGCCTAGTCTCCTAGTCTTACAAGGTTCTGTGGAGATTTTAATCTTTTCCCTTTAATTTGTTCCAGAAAAATAGAAAAATCTGTTGCAATACAATGCTACCAGATGTATTTTGAATGTAAAATGTCATGGAGAAGACTAAACTTCAAGCAGACTCTCAGTGGGCATTCCCAAATTCATTACATACAGCAAGGCTTATAGCTTGCTTCTACAAAGTCATGATTCAGCAAAACATTTCAGACTGACCAGTCAAAGTTTCTCTTCTGCATTTCATTTCAACAACATATGTCTTACTTGTTTTAAGTCATTATTATTCAACAGGTAAGCTTCGCCTAAATTTTAATTATCTACAATTATCTACAAGCACAACACATCTTATTACTGCTAAGAAAGGATCATACATTATTATCTTTTATTTTCTCCCAATATAATTGAAAAGAAAAAAATTAAAAAAATGAGTGATTTATACATATATGATGAATTGTCTAGATTTTAATCAAACTTGTACAGATAGTCAAAATGGGGAAACTGAGGAAATTAAAAATATTTATTGTACTTCTCTGTCCAACCTACCTTATACTAGCAGTTTGAAATTTTTCTCATTTAACTAGTTTTTACTATGGGCCTCATTTTCCAATATCGCATTGGTAACGCATTAGGGGGCGTTACCAATGCAAATGAGGCTTCTTTCGTGCAGTGGGGAAACATCGCGTGTGGCAATGTTTTCGCCAAAACATTAGCATCGCAGAGAGAGAGAGAGAGAGAGAGAGAGAGAGAGAGAGAGAGAGAGAGAGAGAGAGAGAGAGAGAGAGAGAGAGAGAGAGAGAGAGAGAGACTTACTATAGTGCCTATGCCCTAGACAGGTATTTTAACCCCTATGGGAGGGCCACCTACTAACTCGGGGTGGGGATTAGGTATGAGCGTCGGGGGTTGGGGGCCACTTTCGCATTCCACATGAGACCTACGGAAAGAACAGTGGTCTCTAGTGAAGATTTGCTGGCCGTCGGAGTGAGGAAACTCACTCCAAGAGGAGATTTGGGCTACGTTCTCTCCACCTAGCTTGTTGTTGCCCAGGTAGAGTGTCCATTAAGCTAGGTGGAGAGAACGTAGCCCAAATCTCCTCTTGGAGTGAGTTTCCTCACTCCAACGGCCAGCAAATCTTCACTAGAGACCACTGTTCTTTCCGTAGGTCTCATGTGGAATGCGAAAGTGGCCCCCAACCCCCGACGCTCATACCTAATCCCCACCCCGAGTTAGTAGGTGGCCCTCCCATAGGGGTTAAAATACCTGTCTAGGGCATAGGCACTATAGTAAGTCTCTCTCTCTCTCTCTCTCTCTCTCTCTCTCTCTCTCTCTCTCTCTCTCTCTCTCTCTCTCTCTCTCTCTCTCTCTCTCTCTCTCTCTCACTCTCTCACACTCTCTCACACGGGCTGTCTGGAACTATCGTGGACTGTGAATAATCCGTTACTGGCCTGTAGTGCAGTCCGTACTGCAATTTTGAGGGTTGTAGTTATTAGCCGCGATAGCAGCCGCGCTAACACTGCGGCTGTTTCACCGCACACGATAAACTGGTTCCCGCTTTGCATATGCTCCGCCCCAACTCAACGTGATTTGCGAAGCACGCGGTAAACTGCTTTGAAAATGAGGCCCTATGTTTGCAAAAAACTATACAGCTAAAGTCAAGGTTTCAGATTACAATGAAAATAAAGACATGTAATAGTGGTTGCAAAACTTACTCAAGGCTGTACTATTAGACTTGCTAGCTCTATGGACAAGATAAAAGAAAATGAGAATATGAGTCTATGCAGACTACAACTATATCAAGGTTGAAGAATTAATTATATTTGGTAGAAAATAAAAGATAACAATGCATGAGTATAACTTCACAAATTGCAATTGGCTAGTATATGGTAAGTTGGACAGAGAAATGGAATAAATATTTTTAATTTCCTTAGTTCTTCAATTCCTCACAATCTGCAGATGTTTTAATGACTCAAAACAATTGTGTCATATGCAAATTTGGTTGCCTCATCAGCTATATTCCAAATAATATAGAAGTCGATATTCAAAAGTCATGTAGATGAATAACTTAAAGTTATCCACCTAAATGGCAAGGTTTAGAGGCCAATATTCAGTTGGTTGTTTAGTGGACAAGTTATTATCCAGCTATAGTTAGCAAGATAACTTGTCCTGGATATTCAGTGGGGTAACTGTCCCACTGAATATCCCCTATTAAAATTATATGACTAACAATAGCAGGATTACTTTATACATAACCGGATATTCTTTTGAATACAGCTGGTTATGTCTAAAGTAATCCAACCTTGTGTGGCTGGATAACCAGCCACTTGACCAGATATCTTCAAAAGATATCCTATTAAATGGCAAACTTAGGGGGTTATTTACAAAAGGCTTATCGCACGCGAAAAGGCCCTTTTTGAGTGCGATAGCATGCTAATTCGAGTCGGGGCGGCGATGGGAGGAGTCGGGGTGGCGAGGGGACGGACTCAGCAATGTCTTTGCTGGCAGCGATAAGGTTAGTAACATTATCGTCACCAGTAGCACGCCGAATAGCACCACCTTTCACGGTGGCGCTATTTGGTGCAAAAGCCGGCAGCGAAGACACCGCAGTGGTGCAAAGACTGCCGGCTTTCACAGGCCCGCCCTTTCGCCCCCCCCCCCCCCCCCACCCCCATTTTCGCAGGATTCATCATTCTGCAAAAGAATGATGAATCCAGGCCTTAGTGAAAAAATAATTTGCACTTACAGGCCCCGACTAGAATCCTCCCCTTCCTCCCTCAACCCAAACTTCATGATTTGACACTTCTGCCTCCTCTCCAATTAACGCATATTGGAATTAAAAAATAAAATATATGGGCCCGGGGTCAGCACCAGCCTCTCCCCCTCCCCACTACCTGCTCAAATTCCAGCTTTGCTTTTTAAAATCTTAAAATCTGTGGGCCCCTTGTTTCCCCTTTCCATCTCCCCCCCCCCCCCCCCCCCTTACCATCCTTGCATCTTAAAGAGTGGCTTCTCTTCAGCCCGGATCATGGTCCTATGTGCACTATGGTGGAAACCTGCACTTCTAATGTAGCTCCTTAGTGACACCAGACACACTGGGCTATTTGGGGAGGAGGCAGCAGGATCAAACCATGAAGTCTGAATTGAGGAAGGAACGGGGAGGAATTCTAGTAAGTGCCTGTAGACCAGTGTGTTTGTTTTTGTTTTGTTTTTTCACTAGGTTTGCCACTTAATTGGATATCTTTTGAAGACATCTGATTAAGTGGCTGGTTATCTGGCCACACAAGGCCGAATAACTTTATATATAACCAACTATATTTAAAAGAATATCCAGTTATGTTTAAAGTTATCTGGCTATTGTTAGCAGTATAATTTTAATCGGGGATATTCAGTAGCAGTTACCCCACTGAATATTGGCTTCACTGATGGTAAAAGTTGTGATGTGAAGGTATGCAGCAACATTTCACATTTTGCAGGCCTAGTTGCCCAACCAGGTCCCCCTACCACCCACCCAAGATCCAAGGCTAGAGTCTGCACTCCTCCCTAATTCTCTCTATTTTTTAGTAAATAACAAAAGACGGTGCTGGTCTCCCATGCCTCTTGACCCCCACACCTACCTGACTGCTTTCAGCTCAGGCAATGTATTTAAATTAATATTGTCTTCAGGACCCCCCTCTACCCCTCCCCCACCCCTTCCCTCTTACCATGCTAGTAACCTTTTGGCTGAAAGATCCGTAGCTTGGTTTGCGATCCAGGGTCTGGAGCTTCGGAAGTTGCTAGGGGAAACAAACTAGAAGCATTGGTTTCCATTGTAGCTCTTCTAACAATGCAAGGAGAATCATCCCCAAGTTGTGGTAAGCTGATACCGCTATCCAGACTACAGATCTTTCAGCCAGATGGTACCAGGAGAGGATATAAGAGAAAGGGTGGGGGAGGGGAAGGGAAAGGGAGCCTTGGAAGCAATATCATTATTCTGCTTTATGGAAACTAATTTGCTGAAGGAACAAAGACATAATAATGCTGCCACCATATGAATTAAGAACACACCAGAGGTCCCACATTGCAAAGAGGCAGCTGCCTTCACTATATGCTGTATATGAAAAGCGGTAGAAGGCCTTTACAGACAGAGCAGTTCTGTGCCTACAAGGGATGCAAAGGTTACAGATACAGTTACATTCTCCTTCTCAGCTAAAGTGCCTTATACGTATGACTCTTCTTACCCCCATTTCCATTGCTCTCAGATGTAGCTGGCACATGCATGAGAAACCAAAATACAAATTAGTCCCAGGGAACAATATGAAAAGAAAATATTAAATATAGGACTGCACACTTTAGAACACCCACAAAGTGGTTGGCTTCTTCATTTTCCTAATTGGGTGACATCATAACTTTCAGGCAAAGAAACAATCAATGATTCTGCTGCGAACCTGAATGCCTCTCAGTGTGCTTTCCTGACAACTTGCTGGGGTACACCCTGAATCCTCTTCCAGATCAAGGTCTCTCTCCGTTAGGATGCCATATCTGAGAGCTATGCTGTGCAGCGTGCAGCATGCAGCAGGCTAGCACTATCTGTCCTAAGGGTCATACGGCAAGGACCTGCCCCACAGTTTTGTCCAAACAGCAGAATCTACTTTTAGTAAGTCAAAGGTACACTCTGTCACAGAGAATTGTGCCTCACTGTATCTCCTCACTGCTGGAGTCTGAGGTTCAAGAACAGGGGTGAGAATCTACGGCCAGCAGTCATATCCTACATCACCTGAGCAACAGATAAATTGGGCCAATACAGTACGCGCTATTACCCCTTACTGTATAAGGGGTAAAGCTAGCATGATAAAAACACGCCGCCAAACCCCCCCCCCCTCGAAACTAATAGCGCCCGCAACATGCAAACGCACGTTGATAACCCTATTAGTTATTCCCGCGCGATCCAGAAAGCAAAATGTGCAGCGAATCCGCACATTTTACTTTCAAAAATTAACGCCTGCCTGCGCCGGAGAAGTGTACAGAAAAGCAGAAAAAAACTGCTTTTCTGTACACCCTCAGACTTAAAATCATAGCGATATTAAGTCGGAGGCCCCAAAATTTTAAAAAAAGTTAAAATTTTAAAAAAAAGAAAGTTCAATCGGCACACAGCCCGCGGGTTGGAAGACAGACGCTCAATTATGCCGGCGTCCGTTTTCCGAACCTGTGGCTGTCAGCGGGTTTGAGAACCGACGCCGGCAAGATTGAGCGTCGGCTGTCAAACCCGCTGACAGCCGCCGCTCCTGTCAAAAAGGAGGCGCTAGGGATGCGCTAGTGTCCATAGCGCCTCTTTTTACCATGGGCCCTCATTTAAATATTGGATCGCGCGCCCAGAAGAGTGGCCTGGTCGCGCATTGGGAGAGCGGGCGCTCGCCTCGGAGCGCCGGCTCTCCCACCGATTTTACTGTATCGGCCTGAATGTGTGGCACAGCTTATAGAGAGAGGGTTAACCAATAACCCTTAAATTACTTTAGCCTTTAGATTGAAGGTGCTACCGACATAACGTTACACACGAAGTCTAAAACTGTGAACGACTTCAAAGAGGCGTGGGATAAACACTGTGGATCCATCAAGTCTAGAGGGCATGAATAAGGAGGAGGCATTCAAACACTGCACGGAGCGGCAGTAGCCACAGCGGCATTCAAACACTGCACGGAGCGGCAGTAGCCACAGAGGCATTCACGGAGCGGGATGCCAGTGGCCAGTAGTTAGTGTTCCACCTTCATGGAGCGGAAGGATGGAGGGCTGCTATTTCCAGAAAATAAATAAATAAAACAAAAAAAAAACAGGGGTGGGTAAGTGTATGGGGCAAGGGGGTGGCCTGCTTGTTACAGCGGTTGCTACCCCCAATTGAGCTGGATGTCACTTGGATGCAGATTCAAAGCTGCTCTCTAAATTGGGTGGAGGGGAATTAGGGCTGGAGGGTACTGGAAGCCAATAGTAACAGGTGGGAGAGAGAAAAAGGGAAAAAAAATGGATAAAGTGCATAGCTTGCTGGGCAGACTTGATGGGCCATTTGGTCTTCTTCTGCCGTCATTTCTATGTTTCTATGTTTCTATGTAATAGACTGTAAAGGTTTGACCACTACATAATGACTCCCCTCTAAAGCTATGCCAATGGGCACTTTTGGGCCAATTTTAAAAGCCCTGTGCGCGTAAAAGTCGAGGTTATGTGTGGGTTCGGGCCTTGCGTGCTCCGCGCACATTTTCTAAAGGGCCCGACCACATGCGTATTCCCCAATATGCACCGAAGTGCCAGGCCTGAACAAAGGGTTGGGGAGGGGGCGGGCAAGGAAAGTGCCGACGCTGTCCCGGGAAAGCGTGCACCGGCAGCCAGCCAGCATGTGGAAGATACTTCTGTTCTGGAGGACCAGTAAGTATTACAATAAAAACTTTGGGGACAGTTGGGATAGGGTTAGGGGTCAGGGAAGAGGGAGGAATGATAGGGTTAGGGAAAAAAACGAAATTGTGTTGCTGTGCGAAAATTAGAAAATAATCCCCTCCCCCTCCGCGTGCGGAAGAGGCCATCCACCCACACATGTGCGCGCAGATATTAAAATCCAGCACACATGTGCACAGGGGAAACATATTTTATAACATGCACACGTGCATTTTTTTTTTTTAAATCCACCCTTATGTGAATCCTGACATGAGTGAGCCAAAACAAGCCATATCCAAGCACTGTTTATAAGATATCTCTCTATAACAATAGAATGGATGCTAAATGATTCAAGTGTGCCCATCTACAGTAAGAACATAAGAACATAAGAATATGCCATACTGGGTCAGACCAAGGGTCCATCAAGCCCAGCATTCTGTTTCCAACAGAGGCCAAACCAGTCCAGGCTACAAGTATCTGGCAAGTACCCAAACACTAAGTAGATCCCATGCTACTATTACTGGTGCCAGTAATAGCTGTGGCTATTCTCTACGACAACTTAATTAATAGCAGTTAATGGACTTCTCCATGAACTTATCCAAAACTTTTTTAAACACAGGTACACTAACTGCACTAACCACCACATCTTCTGGCAGCGAATTCCAGCGCTTAATTATGCATTGAGTGAAAAAGAATTTTCTCCAATTAGTTTTAAATGTGCTACTTGCTAACTTCATGGAGTGCCCCCTAGTCCTTCTATTATCCGAAAGAATAAATAACCAATTCACATTTACCCATTCTAGACCTCTCATGATTTTAAAGAGCTCTATCATATCCCCCCTCAGCTGTCTCTTCTCCAAGCTGAACTGCCCTAACCTCTTTAGCCTTTCCTCATGGATCTGTTCCATCCCCTTCATCATTTTGGTCGCCCTTCTCTGTACCTTCTCCATCGCAACTATATCTTTTTTCAGAAGCGGTGACCAGAATTGTACAGTACTCAAAGTGCGGTCTCACCATGAAGCGATACAGACGCATTATAACATTTTTCTATTTTATTCACCATTCTCTTCCTAATAATACCTAACATTCTGTTTGCTTTTTTTGACTGCTACTGCACACTGAGCTGACAATTTCAATGTATTATCCACTATAATGCCTAGATCTTTTTCCTGGATGGTAGCTCCTAATCTGGAACCTAACATTGTGTAACTATAGCAAGGGTTATTTTTCCCTATATGCATCACCTTGCACTTGTCTACATTAAATTTCATCTGCCTTTTGGATGCCCAATTTTCCAGTCTCACAAGGTCCTCCTGCAATTTATCACAATCTGCTCGTGATTTAACTACTCTGAATAATTTTGTATCATCTGCAAATTTTATTATCTCACTTGTCGTATTCCTTTCCAGATCATTTATATATATACAAGCCATTAAGCCCGTCACAACGGGCTACATTACATTTTTGTTTTCGGTCCATTTTCGAAAACAGCACCCTCCTACACTTTTTCTCCCTCATTCCCCCTTCCCCTCAGTCACTCACCCCCTTCCCACCCCTCAGTCTTACTCACTCTCTGTCTCCCACTGCCTCCTTCCCCTCACTCTCACCTCCCTCCCCTTCCCTCAGTCACTCCCACCTCTCTCCCCTTCCCTCAGTCACTCCCCACCCTGTCTCAATCCCATCCCCTCTCCACTCCCTTTTTCTCTGCTCCACAACTTCTTACCCTTCCACTTACTCACATCCCTGTCTCTCACCTCTCCCCTCACTCCTCCCTCCTCCCTCTCAGTCCCTCCCCCTCCCTCACTCAGTCCCTCCCCCTCCCTCCCTCTCACTCAGTCCCTCCCTCCCAGTCCCTCCCCCTCCCTCCCAGTCCCTCCCTCACTCAGTCCCTCCCTCCCACTCAATCCCTCCCTCCCACTCTCCCTCTCACTCAGTCCCTCCTTCTCCCTCAGTCCCTCCCTCCCACTCAGTCCCTCCCCCTCACTCAATCCCTCCCTCCCTCTCACTCAGTCCCTCCCTCCCTCTCAGTCCCTCCCTCCCCCTCACTCAGTCCCTCCCTCCCTTTCTCTCCTCCCTCCCTCCCTCTCTTTCTCTCCTCCCTCCCCCCTCCCTCGCTACTGGCCGCCGCTGCTCCTCATCGTCGTTCGCTGCCGCCGCCACCCAACGCCGCCATCGCCGCCGCTGCCACCCGACGCCGCCGCTGCCACCCGCCGCCGCCATCGCCGCAGCCACCCGACGCCGCCATCGCCGCTGCCGCTGCCATCCGACGCCGCCATCGCCGCTGCCGCTGCCACCCGACGCCACCATCGCCGCTGCCGCTGCCACCCGACGCCGCCATCGCCGCTGCCGCTGCCACCCGACGCCGCCATGTTTTTTTTTTTTTTTTACGCTGGCTAAGACCGACGTCCTTGCCCGCACATGCGCAGTAGAGCTGCGCTCTACTGCGCATTTGCGGGCCGTCGGTCATGGCCCATTTATAAGGTAGATTGAAAAGAACCGGTTCAAGTATAGATCCCTGAGGTAATCCACTGTTTATACTTTTCCACTGAGAAAATTGACCATTTAATAGGGATGTGAATCGTTTTTTGACGATTTAAAATATCGTCCGATATATTTTAAATCGTCAAAAAATCGTTAGGGCCACGATACAATACCAATTCCCCCGATTTATCGTTAAAAAATCGTAAATCGGGGGAAGGGGGAGGGCAGGAAAACCGGCACACTAAAACCCCCTAAAACCCACCCCCGACCCTTTAAATTAAATCCCCCACCCTCCCGAACCCCCCCCCCCCCAATGCTTTAAATTACCTGGGGATCCGGTGGTGGTCCAGAACGGTGGCGGTCCGGAACGGCCCCCTCAATAGAATCGTGTTGTCTTCAGCCGGCGCCATTTTTCAAAATGGCCGCCGCAAAATGGCGGCGGCCATAGACAAAAACGATTCGACGGAGGAGGTTGTTCCGGACCCCCGCTGGACTTTTGGCAAGTCTTGTGGGGGTCAGGAGGCCCCCCCAAGCTGGCCAAAAGTTTCCTGGGAGTCCAGCGGGGTTCCGGGAGCGATTTCTTGCCGCGAATCATTTTCGTACGGAAAATGGCGCCGGCAGGAGATCGACTGCAGGAGGTCGTTCAGCGGGGGTTCCGGACCGCCGCTGAACGACCTCCTGCACTCGATCTCCTGCCGGTGCCATTTTCCGTACGAAAATGATTTGCGGCAAGAAATCGCTCCCGGAACCCCGCTGGACTCCCAGGAAACTTTTGGCCAGCTTGGGGGGGCCTCCTGACCCCCACAAGACTTGCCAAAAGTCCAGCGGGGGTCCGGAATGACCTCCTCCGTCGAATCGTTTTTGTCTATGGCCACCGCCATTTTGCGGCGGCCATTTTGAAAAATGGCGCCGGCTGAAGACAACACGATTCTATTGAGGGGACCATTCCGGACCGCCGCCGTTCTGGACCACCGCCGGATCCCCAGGTAATTTAAAGCATTTGGGGGGGGTTCGGGAGGGTGGGGGATTTAATTTAAAGGGTCGGGGTGGGTTTTAGGGGGGTTTAGTGTGCCGGCTCACGATTTTAACGATTTTTCACGATAGTTTACACACCCAAACGGCAACAATACGATTCCCTCCCCCTCCCAGCCGAAATCGATCGTTAAGACGATCGAGGACACGATTCACATCTCTACCATTTAATCCTACTTTCTGTTTCCTGTGCATCTTATAAATTCACTTGTCCATATGGGCGCGCCCACATGGATGTGTGCGCGCAAGTTTTTAAAATCTAGCCCTTAGTCTTTCTGCAATGGCCATATCTTCCCTAAGAGCCCCTTGGTCATCTAAAGGTCCAACCGACTCCCTCACAGGTTTCTTGCTTCTAATGTATTTTTAAAAGTTTTTATTATGAGTTTTTGTCTCTATGGTGAACTTCACTTCAAATTCTCTCTTAGCCTGCCTTATCAATATTTTACACTTAACTTGACAATGCTTATGCTTTTTCCTGTTTTCTTTAGATGGAGCCTTCTTCCAATTTTTGAAGAATGTTTTTTTGGCTAAAATAGCCTCTTTCACCTCACCTTTTAACCATGCCGGTAACTGTTTTGCCTTCTTTCCACCTTTCTTAATGCATGGAATGCATCTGGACTGCACTTCTATGATTGTATTTTTAAACAATATCCACGCCTGTTGTACACTTTTAACTTTGCAGCTGCACCTTTCAGTTTTTTCGAACTATTTTTCTCATTTTATCAAAGTTTCCCTTTTGAAAATGTAGTTTTAGAGCTGTAGATTTACATATTGTCTTCCCTTCCAGTCATTAGTTCAAATTTGATCATGTTATGATAACTATTGCCATCCATTACTACTTGACTGAAAACATTTGGTTTCCTCATCACCGAACTACCAAGTTTGCCTATACAAACATCTCCATTTTTTTTCAGGCCTTAGGCCATATAAGCAATGAAGCATGCCATGCAAATAAGTCTTTGTGTTAGCAGTACATGACTACTAGGGTTTAGTGTTTGATAACACTAAAGCAGGTGATCTTTCTCAAAGGCTACCATTCTTTTTCCACACCAGGTTTGCAAATGAGTCCACACCAGATTTGGGACTGTCATGCCAGCAGAAAGTCATCTGACTATCAAAGACACAGGCAGGGAAATAAGAATACATTTATTGCAGACATGCAAAGGACCCAAATCAGGAATTTAAACACCTAGGGGCAGATTTTAAAAGCCTACGCGCGTAAGGGGTTTACGCGCACTGGGCCTATTTTCAAAAGGCCTGTCGGCGCGCGTAAAGCCCCAGGATGCGCATAAGTCCCAGGACTTGAAAACATGGGCAGTCCGCAGGTGTGGGCGGGGCAGGGTGATCCGGGGGCAGGGTGGGGGCATGACCAGAGGCCTCTCTTCAGCCGCTGGGTCTGGGGATCGCGAGCCAGTTCGGAGCGGCCTCGGAGGGAACAGGGAAAGCCATCGGGGCTCCCTTAGGGCTCGGTGCTCTCAAGGTGCACTAGTTTTGCATCCCCTTGCGTGCGCCGACCCTGGATTTTATAACATGCGCATGGCTGCGCGTGCATGTTATAAAATCAGGCGTACATTTGTGTGCACCGGGTAGCGTGCATAAATGTACCCCGTGCACATAGGTTTAAAAATCCAGCCCCTAGAATGTTGATGAGGGGGTACTGAACAAGCCAAATACATTCCCTGCAAAAGTAACTAATGGCAAATAAGATGCATCAAGAATACATCTTGAAAGCAGTGTTACATGGACATAAGGGAAATATTGCAATTACCCCAAGGCTGTAGTGAGTACTATGGAATATAATCTCCATGTGAGGTATTCTTCAAAGCAAGACCTTGCATGTGTTGTTCCTGTACCTTATATCTACTTTTCCATTTATCACATCTGCTTTGCCAAACAACTTCAATGTTCCTACCCCAAACAGCATTGGGCCTGATTTTAAAAAGCATTTACACATTTAACATTGGGTTTTACACGTGTGAATGCACGGTACTTGAGTAAGTGGGTTTTTGAAAATTGTTACAATATATGCCATTGAATTGTCCATAGGATTTACTCACATAAGTGCACTTTACTCATATAAATGGCTTTTGAAAATTGCTACAATAGTAGATACATTTACAGGCATAACTCCTTTGAAAATTACCTCTTTACTGTTCATTGATTCTCCAGGTACAGTGCATTACAGATCTTAGCCATAAGATTATGGAGGCATATGTGTGATATTGATCCCACAGTAAGAAGGATGCTAAGTTGTCATGCTGGAACTGCTCTCACATCAACACACTAGGGCTAGCTCTGTGTGCAAACTCTAAGTGCCATACTCACAAGAGCCTTTACTCTGTAGATGGGATAGGCAGTGAAAAGAATCTATATAGATAGTCTCTGTTGTGACTACATATTATAGCTCTTCAGATCCTAACTGCTAGTTTTCTTCCAACTATATGATAGAAAGCCTTAAAACAGAGCATGCAAGGATATGTCTTAAAAGATCTTATTCAGTAGCCATCCATCACTTTATCTCCCCTCCTCAAATTTGTCATAGTTGAGCACTGCAGGATATAGGCATCACGGGTGACCCCTGGGAAGTTCACCGCCACATTGAGGATGCTCATGTGTGCATCACGTACAACTTGCACTTTGAGAGAGTGGAAGAGCTTGTTGTTGCAGTTGTATTCTCTCTCATGGAGTAGAATGAGAGGCACATGTGTGCAGTCAATGGGACCCAAAACATTAGGGAACTATGCTACAGCAGAGAAATTTGTCTTCTTAGCCGCCTGTTCATGTCTCTGACAGAAATCTGATGTACTGACAAACATGGACATGCAAGGTGCAGAGCACCTTATACAAAAACCTAGAAAAGCTTCCTTCCAAACATTGATAGTTGTTTGGAAGGAACCGGAAGCCAGGAATGGCAATGAGCTAAACAGTTTCACTAGGCCTGGAATAGTATGGGACCTGGCTGTGATAGGATCCAGTTCATTTTTTTAAATTCCTAATATAATGCTATGGTGCCTATGAGCTCAGTTGATGCCTCCTGACCACCTCCTCCTCAGGAAGACTAAGCAATGTGGTATGAACATGAAATATTTACTTCCACCCAGCCCGGCATTGTCTACTGCATGGTGAGAGACCCCCAGCTCTCTGTGGGCCCATCTGACCTAGAGGCCCATCCACCTCCTGCCATGGCTCTAGCATGGGTGGCATTTCAACCTTCCTGAGCTCTCAATGGTGCTGGTTCACTTCCATCTGCTGCAAGGTAGCTAAAAGTAGAAAATAGTACCAAACATTTTGACAGGATGTAACTAGGCCAGCAAGGAAGGTCTTTTTAATGGTCTAGAGCTCAGTAGGTGAGTCAGAAGAGTGTGGACCAAAAAATATTGCTAGAAAAAAGTGATTTTATGTTTTGACACAAATAACTCCTGAGTTGTTATTTTTTTCCAAAATCTTTCCCAAAATCTGAGATACCTCCTGCCTAAATATGCAATATCATACCGTGTGAAGAGGCAACCCTCTTTCAACATATTTTGCATCCGTTTTGCATATTTACATATAATTAGTGAAAAAGGTTTTTAACACACAAAGGGGGTCATTTTCCAAAGCGATCACACGCGAAAAGTCCCTTTTCGCGTGTGATCACTAAATGGGAGCGGTGTCAAGACCGGGTCAGGGGGAGTCGGGGGCGGCACTGGGGCAGACGCCGCGAAGACATGGCGGACAGCGAAAAGCTAAGAACCCTTTTTGCTGCCTATTTTGTGGCCAATAGCACCACCTTTTGCAGGCCCACCCCCCTGTACCATGAGATTCATGCGGTAGCTTAGAAAATCTAGGCCAAAGTGCTACTTTTTTGTGTGAAGCAAAAATATTTCTCACAAAATCAGGGATTTAAGGCTATTTTTTCATGCTAATGTTCTATTGCAGCCTAGTGAATGACCCCATTCATTTGAAAAAATGTTAATTAAATCTGAAACATTGTTAATTAAGGGGGTCATTTATCAAAATGCGATAAGGCGTTTTTGCATGCGTTAAGGGCTTATCGCATGCAAAAAGCCCCGTTAACGCATGCGATCGCACCATATTGCATGGTGTGATGCAAATTCAGAAAATAGGAGGAGTGTGGGCTGAGAGAGAGAGAGAGAGAGACTGGCCATAATGTCATGGCCCATAGGTAGGTATTGTATCCCTATGGTAGGCCCACCTAGTAACTCGAGGTGGGGATTAGGAAAGAGTGTAGGGGGTTAGGGGCCACTTTGACATTCTACGTGACACCTACGAACAGAACAGTGGTCTCGTAGGTGTCACCTAGAATGTCAAAGTGGCCCCTAACCCCCTACACTCTTACCTAAACCCCACCTCGAGTTACTAGGTGGGCCTACCATAGGGATACAAATACCTACCTATGGGCCATGAAATTACAGCCAGTCTCTTTCTCTCTCTCTCTCTCCTAGGACCATTAACAATGGTCCCCTGGTGGTTGAAAGAAGGAAATACAACAGGTCTGGCACTCATCACAGAATCTGAAAATGGTATTGCAATTTGCGCTAACTTAGCTCTTTGCACAGGTAATGCTATATTAGCATAAAACACAGGTTTTATGCTAATATTAGCATAAAACACAGGTAATGCTATATTAGAATAAAACACACCCCTTTTGCTATCGCATGCGGTACTTACCGCATTTTGATAAATCCACCCCTAAGTCAGGACTAAAATAAATAATATTTAATTTTAAAAGTATATAATGAATTCAGTTTCGAACTATTGCAATAATACAGCACAATAAGACTGGAGTAGAATTGGTTTCATAGAGCTTGAGTTTCCAATCTATTTACGCACAATAATACATTGTTTTGTGTATGTAAATGACTGTTAGAAAATTGCTCAGGGATCATTAATGTAAGGGAATATGTGTATTTTGGTTAATGCATACTTTTATGCAAATTGGCAATAGGCATTCCAGGGGCGGAGTTGGAACTTACGCAGATGGGAGAAATTATCAAAAGGGTTTAAAACTAGGTTTTATGCACATAAATGCATTTTACACATGTAAATGGGCTTTTGAAAATTGCTATGATATATGCTACTTTTATTGGCATAAATCCATTTGAAAACTATTCCCATAGAGTCTAATTTTCAAACTTACCCACAGTACAGCATTTATGTGTATGTGGATTTGTATAGATTACAGATTAATACTAGTATTTTATAAACTATGAGGCAGGGCTGCACAGTTTATAAAATACTGTGTATTTCATCTCTAAAAATAGACGTGTATGTTTCAGTATGTGTGAATATTTCCAATGCAAGAAAATACAGATTTTCTCTATTTTATAAACATAGGTGTGTATATTTTAGGTTCATGATAAAATATAACATGTACACATAATACTCCTGATTCATACTCAGAAGTGTGTATTTTATAAAGCATGCGCATTAAGGGCCTGATTTTCAAAAGCATTTACATGCCTAAAACTGGGTTTTACACATGTTGAACACATTACTCAACTAGAGATATGAATCGGATCCGGAATCGGTTCCGATTCCGGTTCCGATTCACATGTGGTTTTTTTTTCATCAGGCCCGATCGCGGTTTTGTTTATTGGCTGTGCCCGAGCCGATAAACAAAAAACCCACCCCGACCCTTTAAAACTAATACCTTAGCTTCCCCCACCCTCCCGACCCCCCCAAAAACTTTTACAGGTACCTGGTGGTCCAGTGGGGGTCCCTGGAGCGATCTCCCGCTCCCGGGCTGTCAGCTGCCAGTAATCAAAATGGCGTCTATGGCACTTTGCCCATACCATGTGACAGGGTATCCGTACCATTGGCCAGATCCTGTCACATGGTAGGAGCTCTGGATGGCCCGTGCCATCTTGTGCTCCTACCATGTAACAGGGGCTGACCAATGACACCGGTAGTCCCTGGGACATGGTAAGGGCAAAGGCTATCGGCGCCATTTTGATTACTGGCAGCCGATGGCCCGAGTGCAGGAGATTGCTCCCGGACCCCCGCTGGACCACCAGGGGCTTTTGGCAAGTCTTGGGGGACCCTTCTGACCCCCACAAGACTTGCCAAAAGTCCAGCGGAGGTCCAGGAGTGACCTCCTGCACTCGGACCATCGGCTGCCAGTATTCAAAATGGCGCCGATAGCCTTTGCCCTTACTATGTCACAGGGGCTACTATGTCACAGGGGCATCCCTATTACGCACATATGTGGGCTTTTGAAAATTGCTGTAATATATGCCATTGCTATAATATATGCCATCAATAAGCTTTACCCGCATTAAGTACACTTAACATGGGTAAATGACTTTTGAAAATTGCTATGATAGTATGTTGCATTTATATGAGTAATTCCTTTGAAAATTTATCTGATACTATTTTGAAAATATTTACTTGCTCACTTACTTTGATTCACTAGTTCACTGATACCTCTGCTAGTTCAGCAGGTACTTCTCCGGTACAATAATACCCTTTAACATTTCACCCTGAACTCTTCCCCCTCCAGTTTACCCAGTCCTCCCACTCAAAAACTGCAGACAACAGACAAGTCCAATTTCATTTGCATGAGTCAATTAGCAGGTGTACAAATAAGTTTGGCAACAAATATGCTATTTTTATTCGCAAAACTCCTTTGAAAATTTACTCCAAGTATGCATATACGTTAACCTGCCCTCCAAAGAGGAGGAGTAAATTTATGCTAGTTACTCTGTGTGCAAACTAGACCAATTACCTGCAAATTGTCAAATTGAACTTACGGGCATACATCCATTTTAAAAATTCAGGGCAAAGGATGCATGTGAAAAGTCTGTGCAGATTTTACCCAATCATATACAGTTATAAAATTACTCTCATAATAGTCCCTGGAAAATTTAGATACATCACAATAACAAATGCAACTAGGGTTAATGTATGGTGGTACACCTGATTAGTCTGTGGAGGGCATCAAGGCAGAACTCTGCAGCAGAGCTGTAGCAAAAATACAATTTTAAAGTTTACAGATAGTCCTTATCTGTTCTCTGGATCTTTTATCCTTGCTGTTCATTTCAAGATGTCCAAAACTCAAGTGATACAATATTTTCTAAATGTGCTTTTAAAAGCATTATTTTTGCTGACATACCATAATTTCAAGAAGGAACACTATCTGTGTTCCCTTCGGTACCTAGAGCACAGAAATATTTCAATTTGGAGGACCCCTGGGTATGAGAAGTTACAGTCTGGAAAATACATACATCACAATTTTGGTCAACAACACTTCTCCACAGAGAATATATAAAAAAAAAAAAAAAAAAATTGCAGGATTGAAGAACAAATGTTTTCTATTTATATTAGCAGAAGGTAAAATGAGATCTAAACAGATGTCCATTTGCAAGATAAAATATACATGTAAAAACATGAAAACTGCACATCAATTAAATGAGCAATTCCATATAACGTCCTGCCTATCACTTACCATAAAAATGATGTGAAATTGTGTTAACTAAAGCACACACACACACACACACACCTATAATATATGAATTTTCCATTCTTATATACCACCCTGATTAGGGTGCTCTACAATAAAAATAGCAATACAAAGTAGAATGGTAAAGGGACTAATTTGCAAAAAGTATCAGAGCAGACAAGCTGGGAAAAGATCTAGGGCTTTAACAAATAGAGATTTTTTTTTTCTATAGGCATGGATGGGGGAAAATCCTTTTGGTTAGATTTTGTAAGGTGCGCGCGTGCTTCCCAGCATGCACACATGGAAGTGCCGATTTTATAACATGCAGGCGCCGGCGCGCGCATGTTATAAAATCGGCGGGCCGCGCACCAGATTTTATTATCCGCGAGCGCAAGGAGGAGTAAAATTGTGAAAATCCCCGCAGCGACACAGTTCCCTCCCAGTCCGCTTCAGCTCCTGAGCTGAAATAAGTTGTGTACGTTGGCAGCCGGCCGGCACACGAAGCTCCAGGGCAGCGGACAATGGCGCAGTCCCAGCCCACCCCTCCCCCCCCCCGCCCAAAACACGCCCTCCAGCCCGCCTCTTCCAAGAGGCTCGGCAGTTGAGCACGTACCGGCCTTTACACGTGTGGCTGGGCCTCTTGGAAGAGTCGCCCGGCACGCGTAAGGCCCAGCCACATGCCTAAAAAACAGAATTTACACATGCCAGGCATTTTTAATCTGCTCTTTTGTGAATAAGACATTCAGATTGTTTCCAGCTTGCCTTCCCATGGGGCCCTATTCACATAGAATTTTCCCCTGTCCTGTGTGTATAGGGGAAAAAAAAAAACATCTTAATTGAATGAGGACCATATGTTAAGAATGAGTACCCACAGCAAGCTACAGGGTTTTTTTTAGATTTTTATATTCCACTTTTTGGCACTTCAAAGTGTACATCAAAGCAGATTACATTCAGGTACTATAGGTATTTCCTTATCCCCACAAGGCTTATAATCTAATTTTGTACCTAAAGCAACGGAGGGTAGAGTGACTTGCCCAAGGTCACAAGGAGCAACAGGGGGATTCTGAACCCTTGTTTTGGGGGGTTGCAGCCTGCTGCTCTAACCACTAGGCAACTCCTTGGATCCCTACCTATGAAGCCCAAAGGCCTTTGTAAGTATATGGCCTCCACAGTTAAGCATGGCAAAGCATCCCCAGGACAGCAATCCCAACATGGAAAACTAATTGAACACCATTCAATCAACCTTGCTAATATGCATTAGACCAAGAACAATGCAGACGAGTCAACAAAAGACTGTCAGGTAAATCATCCTAGAATACAAATGAAATATATAATGCTTGCTCAACTTGTGGTGAACCATCTAGCTGTGATTTTCTGCACGTCCATTTATCATTTAATGCTTTCGATAAAGTAGCAGCTAGTTGTTTTCTTGGTGCGCTTAGTGCATCCCGCTAAAGAGCTACAGATTTCTATGGAAAAAATGTATTCAGTTTGGAGCTGGGCATGGGCAGTCTGCAAGTGCTTCCTCTTAACGTGGAGAAGCTTCTTATGATCACCTGGGCATGCCTATAAATTGCCCATGTGAATCTGCAGTTCTGCGGTGGGGGGCAGGCACCGTATGCTTACTATTTCTATTAGGTCATTTTGAATAATTTGTCTTATGCCTCTAGAGGTCCACCCCATTCCTGCCCTTTGGTAGAATATGGTTTTTACTGACCTGGAGATGAGTGGTCATTCAAGATAACTAATGATGCTGGCGTGGGCCTCCTCTTCCTGATCTGTGGGAAAGAAAGGTCCCAGACAGACACGCTTTCAATAATAGTAATAATAATCCCCCACTCAAGCATATGTCAAACTCACTGTCACAGAGCGCACAAAGGGGCAAAAAGAACAATCTTATCATTTTTCTTCTATAACATACAATTATCTAAACAAAGCGAATTGTTCTTCTAACAACTAATGGTATAACGATTAACAAGCATCATCTGTCTTTCTCAGGCCGCTGCTAATCTCAGAGGTGCTATTGATCCAAGGCAGGTGGCTCTGTTTAATGCGCATATATTTCCTTCTATTGCATTATTAGTTGGTGGAAAGAAACTCCTTTTCTATATGAATTCTAGCCAACTGTCAGTTTCTTATTCTAATTATACCAGTGCCATATGGGTTGAATACTTCTGTTTTTATTGCTTTTGCAATGATATAATATCTTTTCAAACTCAAATAAATGATCATGTAGACCTAAAGAAATCGGATTCATGCTGGAAATTGATTCAGCTGTTTTTATTTGACAGGCAACTTTCAATTCTACTTACAGCACTCTGAAGAGTTTCTGAAATGGTTTAATGGCAGTTGTATTAGTGGATAGTCCTCCATGTGTGAGATGTTTCATTTAAGTGGCATTTCGTGAGGACTTTTCTGTGTTTGTGCTGCGTCATTTCTATCTCTTTATGAGACAGAGTATGTTAGCAGTTAGCTAGCACAAGGCTGTGTAGGCCTGTAAATATTAACAAAAGGCATTTTCATGCCAAGTATGCTTCTTGTTCCTTCTGATAATGCAAATTGAAAGATGTCAGCTTTTGTTTTGCTCATCTGCTCAACGACAAACATATCTAGAGTATTTCGGCATCCCGGTTCCCTTTTAGCCACAGCGTGGACTGAAAGATGTCCCCTTTCCTGTAAATATGTGGGCCTGACAGTTACGCTAAATTCCACATCTTGGAGGGGGGTGTCAGGGGGAGGGTTAGAGGAAGAAAAACAGAAATGGATTCCAGGTCTGTAATGATTCATTACATTCTTACACTTTATTTGTTTATGGTGATCCCTGTATCACAACAGAACTGGAAAAAAATATTAATAAAAAATAAAACAGAAATAAATACAAATTAATGAAATTATTCCCCCCGTGCAGTTTAAATATCCCAGTCCTTTTCCATCACACCTTGGTGCTCTGTACTGTATTTATTGTACCTTTATCTATCTGATAAACAGAGGCTTATTGCTTATCGCTTAAGCAATACTGTCTCTGGAAAAACAGTGGCATAAAATCACCGGTTTTGGGGACAAATAAGTAATAACATGCATAACAACTTGAAGGAAGCTGAATAAAAATATCTGTTTCTACTGACTGCAAATAATTAGTGTTTTAGCCTGATTTTATAACACGGGGAAGGTTTGTTTGCTCATTGATTTTTTTTTAAGAACAATGTAAAATGCTTTTTCTCTAGTGACAAGGTTACTGACAGGTTTTAACATATGATGGAAACAGATGTAGCGAAGCTCTGTTCATCCCACCAGCACATCCTGAAAGGAAGGCAGGAGAAGAGCCCTTTGCCACTCATTCAGACTGCTGACTAATCTTTGCAGTTTTGGAATGGGTGCAGCCTGCTATTGTTATTTGTTAGTACCACTTCAGGTTTTCGAGAAGCTTGATCTCGCTTACCTGTTCTGATGCCTCAGGGTCCAGCTGACTCTGAAATAATGGCACGGCAAACTGGATCTTTTTAGGACTATTGGGTTCCATAATAACGGTGATGGTAATCTGAGCAGAAAGGATCCTGGGAAGGTTGGAAGCAAGAGTTTCTCTGAATATCCTGTAGTGCGCTCCTTCAAACCACTCTTGCTTCTTGAAAACGGTTGTAATTTGCAGGTCTGCGAGTGAAGCTGCATGAGCCGAGCGCCTCCCTTATTCCACATCCACAGCAATGCCTCTTGTTGGCTTTTTTTTTTTTTTTTTTTTCAGTCCTTCTGATCCTTTCCACACAAAGCTGAGAGGAACAATAACCTAATTGTGCACCAGTTCACTTCTACACATGCCAAGCATTCACTCAGAGACTAATTGAAAATGCAATGCTAGCCTGGAATGGCCTGGTGCCTTGGGATTTGAAAATGAGGATCTATCTGTTGTACATTACTAACTGGCCGCTCAAAAGTGCAACGCAAGCTCCCTCTGAGTATTGCTGATGGGCCATTAATTATTGATGGTCACAAATCAGGAAGATCTCAGAGTTGGGAGGGAGGGGGAGGGTAATCATTTCACTTCTTTACCTACCAAACCTTATCACCTTGCCTGCACTGTGAATTTTTTTTCAGACCCATGATAGTTGGTGAGCCAACAGGTCAACAAGAGACAGAGTATTATAGCAAGTTCCTTCATCAATTATTAAAGGAAGAAAAGAATGTGATTCTATTCCTAGCCCTCCTCTATTGATTAAATGAAGTTCCTTTCTGTATATGAATTTAACTATTGAATCTGGTTCAGCATTTCCAAATAATGAACTGTCCCATCAAATATCCAGGGTCAGACATGATTCCCAGTCTTCTAGCGGAGGGGCTAAAACCTATTGTCATGCAAGGGTTCTGGTGATTGCAGATGAGTTTGCCTTTTTTTCTAAAATGGCTACTTGGTGTTACCATGCAGTTCTTACCTATGACTAATGCATTAGTGCTGCAGCAAGCCCTACTCCAGAGATTGAAGTCTCTTGAATAAGCCTCAGGAGACTTGTAAGAGAAATCTGTACTTATTCTTCCTTTCACACATCACACGTTGGTTAGGGAGGATTATTAGTGTGTAGTTATTTTAGAAGACACATATGCCCACGCCAGCATTGCATTAATATGAGCTTCTTCTCAACTATGGTCGTAATAATCTTTCATATTTGCTTGGATTAAATGAATGACTGAGGGGTGAGGAAGGATGGATGGCAGGACATCTGGTGTATGGGTAAATTTAAAAATAAAGGTTAGTGCTGTACACAGAGTACTGATTATTCTTGGGGACAGTATACAGCAATATTGTTGAATAAAGTAGTTACTAAATCACATCATATGGAAAAAAAGAATTAAACTTCCAATCCCACTTGAAGATTCCTGAATGTCAGCTAACCCCTATACTACTGTTAACATTCTTTGCACAAATACGTACATCCTTGAATAGTATTCTTCTGTATAAATCATGAATTAAGACAAGCCTATCCTTATTGTTTCCATCAAAGGCTCCCTTTCAATAATTTTCCTCAACAATACGAATTTGAGAATGCCATCCATCCTTCTCATTGTTTGTCACAATTAACAAGTCCCCAGAGAAGGGCTTTAACTATATTCCATGCAGCAGATACAATGTCCTTAAAAAAAATGTTTTATGCAGTTATGCTTCTTTGCCTCTTTAATAATTTCCCTTTCATATATTTTGTTCAGATCAATGATCCCTTACTATAGGAGTCCGAAAAGGCCCAAATGCCTCCTTTGGAATGGTAGAGCAATATATTTGACAGCAGGGCCTTCTCTAAACTGAATGATACGATCTATACATTCGCTCCTTCTATCTATGCTTTTTTTTTAAAATGAAGACTACTACCACAATAGCTGAAACCTCAGCTGCAATTGCTTCAGTTATTCAAAGTTTTCAGGAGCCATCGAGGGTCTTGCAGTTATGTAGCCTGTTTAGAAGTGTTACATGTTAACTAGGGATGTAAATCGTTTTTCAGATGAATTAAAATATCGTACGATATTTCTTAATTCGTCAAAATTTCGTGAATGATGAGAAACGATCGCATTTCCCCCAAATTTTCATCAAAAATCATTTTTCTGATTAGTGCGCTCTAACAAAAATAGCAAAAAATAACAAAAAGTAACAAAAATTAACGGTTTTCATTAGTGCGTGCTAACTCCCCATTAGTGTGCGCTAACTCCCATTAGCGTGCACTAACAAAAACTAAAAAAATGTTTTATTACTTTTTGTTATTTTTTGCTATTTTTGTTAGTGCGCACTAACGGGAGTCTGTGCGCACTAGCAGGAGTTAGTGCGCGCTAACTCCTGTTAGCGCGCACTAATCCGAAAAAATGATTTTTCACTAAAAAAAAAATGCCAATCCGCAGGAAACCGAGATTTTCCCGCAGCCACATGAACCCAATAGCAGAAACGATGGGGCACCCGATTCACATCCCTAATGTTAATTACTAGTTAACTACTAGATAAATGTAATAGAGCAAAATTATCTTGAAGATGCATTGCAGTTTGAAGAGGGCTATTTGTTGACATTTCCTAAACTAAGTTTCTCAAACTCAAAATAGACTGGGGGTGGGAGTCACTGGGGAGGACCAAGGTTGCCATTGCTGTCTAGATGCTGCCAAACTTCTCAGAAACTTTTCCAGGGCAGCAATTCCCATTGGTTAAAGCAGCAGGCTGAGAACCAGAGAAGCTAAAGTTCAAATCCTGCTGATGCTTCTTGCGATCTTGGGCAAGTCACTTCACCCTACATTGCCTCAGGTACATAATTAGATTGTCCTTCTGCAGACATGAAAATATCTTTTGTACCTGAATATAACTCATCTTGAGCTACCAATGAAAAGAAGTGCAATCCAGGTGGTGGCCTGGATTGCAAACTGGTTGATGGACAGAAAACAATGTGTGATGGTAAATGGAAATCTCTCTGAAGAGAGAGCGGTTTTAAGTGGTGTACCACAAGGATTGGTGGGACCGGTCCTGTTCAATATCTTTGTGAGTGACATTGCGGAAAGGATAGAAGGTAAGGTTTGTTTTTTTGGGGATGACACTAAGATCTGCAACAGAGTGGACACGCCGGAAGGAGTGGAGAGAATGAGATGGGATTTAAGGAAGAGTGGTCGAAGATATGGAGCTGAGATTCAATGCCAAGAAATGCAGAGGCATGCATATGGGGAGTGGAAATCCAAATGAACTGTATTCAATGGGGGGAGAAAGGCTGATGTGCAAGGAGCAGGAGAGAGACCTTGGGGTGATAGTGTCTAATGATCTGAAGTCAGCGAAACAATGTGACAAGGCGATAGCTAAAGCCAGAAGAATGCTGGGCTGCATAGAGAGAGGAATATTGAGTAAGAAAAGGAAAGTGATTATCCCCTTGTACAGGTCCTTGGTGAGGTCGCACCTGGAGTACTGTGTTCAGTTCTGGAGACCGTATCTCCAAAGAGAGAGAGACAAGATGGAGGCGGTCCAGAGAAGGGCGACCAAAAAGGTGGAAGGTCTTCATCAAATGACTTATGAGGAGAGATTGAAGAATCTAAATATGTACACCCTGGAGGAAAGGAGGAGCAGAGGTGATATGATACTGACTTTCAGATACTTGAAAGGTTTTAATGATCCAAAGACAACGACAAACCTTTTCCGTCTGAAAAAAATCAGCAGAACCAGGGGTCACGATTTGAAGCTCCAGGGAGGAAGACTCAGAACCAATGTCAGGAAGTATTTCTTCATGGAGAGGGTGGTGGATGCCTGGAATGCCCTTCTGGAAGAAGTGGTGAAGACTAGAACTGTGAAGGACTTCAAAGGGGCGTGGGATAAACACTGTGGATCCATAAAGTCTAGAGGACGTGAATGAAGAGTGGGTGGCTTGCGGGAATGACGGCTACTACCTGGAGATAATACCCTTATTCAATAAACATACACATGGTTAGTGCGACTCCAACATTACTCTAAGCTTCAGCGGCAAGAGGAAATGTGGAAAAAAGGATTTGCATTCACAAAAAAGCGGGGACTTGCTTGCTTGTTACAGCGGTTACTACCCCAAACCAAATAAGCCTGATACTTCACTTTCAATGCATATCCAGCATAGCTCTCTGCTTCAACGGCAGGGGAGAAAGACTGATACTTCAGACATATCCAGCATAGCTCTCTGCTTCAATGGCAGGGGAGAACGACTGATACTTCACGCATAAGCTTCCCAAGTTTTTACTCATTGTTAAATGTAACTTTGCCTTATTCACCTCTCTTGTTAATTACTTTTATTTATTGCTTCAGTTATACCCTTGTTCTATGTAAACCGATCCGATATGGTTATTACTATGAAGGTCGGTATAAAAAAGTGTTAAATAAAATAAATAAATAAATATCCAGCATAGCTCCCTGCTTCAACAGCAGGAGAGAAAGACTGATACTTCACGCATATCCAGCATAGCTCTCTGCTTCAACGGCAGGGGGAATGAAGAAAAGTGGATCTATATACAGACAACACCCAACAAGGACTGAATTACATAGTCTGGGTAAACAAATAAGCATGGGTGTAGATCGCTTATTGGGGCGGTTACTATCCCTAACTAATTAAGCTAAATATTTCACTTAGATGCAGTTCCAACACTGCTCTCTACATTAATGGTGGGGGTGGAAGGGAAATAGAACCAAAAGGTTACTAAGTGCCAAGAGTAACAGATAAGTATGAGAAAAAAAAAAGTGCAAAGCTTGCTGGGCAGACTGGATGGGCCGTTTGGTCTTCTTCTGCCGTCGTTTCTATGTTTCTATGTAAATCTAAATACGCTAATAAACAGAAACAGAAGTTAAGTTTATCTTGCTGAGATCACCCTCTCTGGGTTAATGGACAGTTTAGTCCACCCATTGGTGCCAGGGATGAGAGGCATGATGGGGGATGACAGTGTTGACTTATTTGTAAAGAGGCTCACCTGACTCAGACCTCCCACTGTCATCCTCTGCAAAGGCCTCCTGTGCATGTGCAGACATGAATCCTTGAAGATAGGAAGGACAGCGATTAAGAGGGGCATCTTGATTCGTGTGCTGGAGATTGGCTTGTGTAGGAATACTTGCAGAGGCTGAGAAGGTTGATGGCAATTATAACTGAAAAATAACTGAAATTATAATTCAGAAACAGAAGCCAGGCTAAGTTATGCTGATAAGCCAAAAACTTTCAGCAAAATATAAACAATGCTTCTGATTTGTTCGATGCCACTAAGATGTCTCTGGTTGCTGTGACAAATTCATCTAAGCCCCGAGAATGTTCTAAGCTCGGGATTGCATGTGTGTTCCATAACCATAGCTGTTATGGTTGTGGATTTACATCATATGAGAGTCACCATTTGGTAGCAGAAGCAAAGCACATATTACTGAGGGACAAGATGGAGATATAAGCTGTTGTTAACTTGGTTCTTGGGAAGTGGCATTTTTTTCTCTTTTCACTCTTGCCATCTTGTGAGTTACTTTTTCTTTCTCTACAACTTCAATGTCTGCAATTCATAGAATTTTGCATCTAGTTTACAATTATATATAGAAAAAAATTCTCAAAAGGGAAAAAACTCGGGGTTTACTCGCGTGACCGGGGCCTTGCACGCGCCGCATGAATTTTCAAAGAGGCCCGGCCACGCGTGTAAACCCCGGTAAGCACACAAGTGCTGGGCCTCTTCAAAGGGACGAGGTCTTGGCAGGGGAGCGGGGCGGGATAGCGCCATTGTATGCTGTTCCAATGACTCGCCAACCGGTGCGCGCAACTTACTTCAGCTCCGGCCCTGAAGTAAGTTGTAAAACAAACAAAAAAAAATGATAGGTAGGGTTTAGGGGGTGGGGAGGAGGGGGAGGGGAGGAGAGGGGAAGAGGGAAGGACTTTAGGTATGGGGTAAGGAAGTTCCCTCCCAGTCCGCTCCTTAATTGGAGCGGACTGGGAGGTAACTGTGAAAGGCTCGATTGTATCGCTGCGCGGAAATTGCAAAAGTCCCCCCTCCCCCCCCCCGTGTGTGCCGCCTGCACATGCACATACGGATTGTAAAATCCGGTTTGTCCGTGTACACACTCCAGGAACAGCTTGCACATGGATGTGCGCATCTTTTAAAATCTACCCCTTGATATCAGTGTAACATCACAGAAAGCATAGAGTATATAGAACATAACTCGTACAAACGGGGGTAGATTTTAAAAGATGCACACGCGTCCATGTGTGAGCGGTTCCCAGCACGCACACATGGATGCACCAATTTTATAACATGCACGTGCTGGTGCATGCATGTTATAAAATTAGGTGGCTGTGCGCACATGTGCACTGGATTTTATTTCCAGGGGAAAAGTTAAAATAATGGATATGTGTAACACAATGAAGGTTGTCATACTCTATTAAAATGTTTTATTCAAAACAAAATATCAAACACTACACACCCAGAAAGTAAATGACTTGGTAAGAGTAGAGGAGTAGCCTAGTGTTTAGAGCAGTAAACTATGACTCAAGGAAGCCAGAGATTCAAATCCTGCTGCTGTTCCTTCTGATCTTGAGCAAGTCACTTCATCCTACATTGTTTCAGGTACAAACAGGGATGGTAATATGTGTGCATGTTATAAAATATCCTGGCTACGTGCCAAATTTTAAGTGGACAAACACAAATCCTGATTCTACTGCTTAAATTGGGGGATTTTAATAGGGGAGTGCACCAGCACCTTGCCCAGTTAAGAGATAGGTCCTCTAACCCCTCCCCTGGTTTGATGGCCTTCACTCACCCAAGTTAGCCTGATCCTTAAAACCTGCATATCTGCCTCATTTTCTTTCTTTTTTAACTTACACGGTTTCCATAGTAGAAGCAAAGTTATCATGGCAGGGGACCTTGGCGTATGCCGGGTTGCATATATATTTATGTGCTCATCTCAGGTTCATGTTTTGAATCGCCAACACCCCGCCCAGACCAGGTCCACACCGCATTTCTTTTTGAAAACTTTCAAGATGAGCGTGCTGAGGCATTCACACGCATATTCGGGCTGCTTTTAAAATCTGCTCAGCGCATGCGAGCCCAACTTATTTGTGCATCCCCCAACTGATGCACACGCCAGGGTTTTAAAATTCACCTCTAAGAGTGTGAGCCTTCTGTGGACAGGAAAATATCTATAGTACCGGAATGAAATCCACCTTGAAGTGGCTGAAAGGCAGAATATAAATTATAGGAAAAGAGGTGCCTTTTAGCCAAATTACTGCTCAAGATAAGATGTGAAGAAGCAGTTTATTTTCATAGATTTTTCTATCAGGAAGTAATGGGTGCTTGTCAAGAAGCAATGTTGATTCAAGCCCTCACAAGCTTGTAATATATAGTGGAGTGGCCTAGTGCAGAAAATATAAGGATTGTTCACATACTGAAAAAGCAAACAAATTAATTTATAGAGACCTGGGTACATGGTTTGCATACTCTAAGGAACCATAAAATTCAAGCAAAATGGAGGTAATATTAAATTGCTCGTCATTATATACATTTGCATATGGCATTATGTAGCCATCCAAGGCACATAGCTGGACAAAATGTCTTATCAACTTCATTCTTGGTTTGAAAAATAATAAATGCTAGCAGGTCTTTCTACCATTGTGCCCTTCACTACATAATTTTTCTGAATTATCTTTCTCCGCTGCAATCTATTCAAAATTCAGCTGCATGACTTATCTTCCTTCAGTGTCAGTATGATCATGTAACCCTCTTCTCCAGGCACTATACTGGCTCCCCATTCACTTCCATATACAATTTGTTTCTCTTACTCTCCAGCAAATGTGTTCCTTCTGCATTTCTCATTACCCATCTTCTCTTTCTCTGCATCCTTCCTTGTGAACTGTGCTCTTATCTGTGCCCTTCTCCTCCACTGCCAACTCTTGCCAAGGTGCCTTCCACCTTGTTGTGCTAAATATACTTGAAATAGACTTGCTGAGTCAGTGTGCCATGCTTTCTCTGGCCGTATTCAAATCTAGTCTAAAAACGCAACTTTTTTAGATTGCTTTTAAATCACAAGTACTTCTATACAATAAATACATTTCCCATGGACTTATTTATCAGGTATGTTTGTCTTGATTAGACTGTAAGCTCCTAGATCATGGACTGTCTCTGTGTATTTGTAGAGCACTGTACATGTATGCTTTAGAAATAATAAACAATAATAGTAGTTGTTTTTCTTCCAAAAGACTCTTGGCTGGCCCCAACATCTCAGTATTCCTGATTACATTGCTTTCAGTCAAAAACAAGTACCACAGTTATGGTCGCAGCATTTACTCCACAATGTGTGATCATGTCAACTTTTTTTTTATCATACATAGTAAGACAACTGGAAACAGACTGTTGGATGTAGAAGGGAATCATTACATAGAGTAGTCCAACCTTAGCAAGAAATAAGAGCAGGGTTCAAGCAAAACATTCTTCTATCTATTGTTATTCCATGCAACTAGCAAGACTTTCTCCAAGTGGGTAAGAAGGAGAATCTTCATTAATATCTGCCAAGGAAGATGACAAAATATGTAGAGTACTCATAACAACCAAGAAAATAGTTGCCACGAGCACTAATGTGCTAATACAATGGTTCCCAAAACTTTCCTAAAGAGTCCAGTCAGTTTGTTTTCATGATGTCCCCAATGAGCATGCATGACAGATCTGCATATGCATATTTCTCTCATGTATATTCAGTATGGAAATCCTGAAAACAAAATTGACTTGGAAGTCAATAGGACAGGTTTGGGAATCAAATTCAAGCACAATTGATTAACCCTGCATTCACCAGGAATCAGATATAAAGCTACTTCTGCATTCTCTGATGCTACTTATCCAAGACTGAATCATTTACTCATATAGACAATTGATGCTGATGTTTTCATTGCTAAGATCATGTTTCATTCCTTGCAGCAAACTGGGTTACAGACTTTATGAGTCATGGTGAGAGTAGGAAAAAATGCACAATGTATTCAGGTTTCCTCCATGTTTTACAGAGACTTTTGACATGCCGAGCAAATGAAGGACTGACCACGAGTGAGCTTTACAAAGGACTTAAATCTCCCTGAAGCAGGCATTCTTTTGATTCATTAAGCTAAGAATTGCTTCTCGTGCAGTTACTCATTAACATTCACGTTGCTCACTTTCAACGCTCTGAATTAGGTTAGTTTCTACAAGTGTTCTAAACTATGTGGACATAGCTTAATTTTATTTGCATACATTGAAAAACATTAAAAAATATATAAAAGTGGACTCAGTCAATATTCAGCATGTGATGAATATGGTGTATTAGCTAACACTGTGGCAGTCCTACAAACATAAGAACATTTTTGCATAATTATGCTCTTTATCTTGAAATGTTTTTTTCTAGGGATGTGCATTCGTCCTGGTTCAGAGGACCCAATAAACCATCGGAATTTTTCCAAAATTTCAGAAAAATTAATTTTTTGGGCTAGCACACGCTAACCCGAAAATTGGGAGTCCCCCTTCCAAAAAAAAGCCTGAGCCACAGGAAAAATTAAATTTCCCGCGGCAGGCCAAATCCGAAGCCTGAAACAAATATTTTACCCAATGCACATCTCTAGTTTTTTCTACAGTTGGCTTACTTTTGCTCCTAGATTAATTACTTAAGGGCTGTTTGTGATGATTTGTCTATCGATATTCATAAATTTCACATCAGGACATGCTAGAAATAAAGATTCTAGATGAAATAAATGACTGCTTCATGGATCAGCTGGTCTGGGAACCTAATTCTTAGAGGAAAACAGGATTTGATGTGAAAGGTAATGGTAATGGGGCTGCTCAGCAAAAGTGATAATACAATCAAATTTGATTTAATTACTGTAAGAAGGACATTAAATGAATCTACTGCTCTAGCATTTAACTTTCAAAAGGGAGACTGGTAAATAGGAAAAAATTCTATAAGATAAAGCTATAAAGGGTTAAGAGTTTACATCAGGCATGGACATTGTTTAAAAATATCATCTTGGAAGCCCAGACCAGATGTATTCCATGCATTAGAAAAATTAGTAGGAAGGCCAGCATAGTTAAAAGGTGAGGTGAAAGAGGCTATTTTTGCCAAAAGAATATCCAGCTGAAGAAAACAGTAAAAAGCATAAGCTATTGGCAAGTAACAAGTAAAACATTGATAAGATAGAAAAGAAATGTTTTTAAGAAGGTGGCTATAGAGGCAAAAACTCATAATAAAAACTTTTATAAAATATATTTTATTTATTTATTTAACGTTTTTATATACCGACATTCGTTAGAAACATCACATCGGTTTCCATAAAATAATAATGCAGCCAACAGGGCTTTACAGTGTAACTGATGTTAAAACTGGGGAAGGGGTTGAGGGGGAGAAGGGAGTGGAGGGGGAATGGGAAAATTAGTGTATAGATAGTATTACAAATTGAAATTTATGTACAATCATTGAAGGAGGGGGAAGGGAGTGAGGAGGGAAGGGGAGTGGAGGGGGAATAGGGTATAGATAGTATTACAGAATGAAATGTATGTACAATCATTGAAGGAGAGAAACTATTATGGTCCCAGGAAACAAACCGGTAGCAGATCCAAGATGGCTGATAGCAATAAACACAAGGACGGATTGGTAAAATAGGACTTTATTGAATCTTGCCCAAGCAAGATTCAATAAAGTCCTATTTTACCGATCCATCCTTGAGAAACTATTATGTACAATTATTAAATGGCAATAAGTACAGTCAATAAGAAGACAAAATTTGAAAATTTGAAATATTTGAAGTAGGAAGCCTGTGAGGATACAGAGACACATAGGGCAGACAAGGCAATAGTGGAAAGACTAAATTAATTCTTTGCTTCAGTGTTTACTAAAGAGGATGTTGGGGAGAGATCTGTGATGGAAACAGTATTTAATGGTGAAGACTCAGAAGAACTGAAACGAATGACGGTGAACCTGGATGATGTAATAGTGCAGATTGACACACTAGAGAATAGCAAATTGCCTGGACCAGACCATTTACACCCCAGAGTTCTGAAATAACTCAAAAATAAAATTGCAGATCTATTACTATTAACTTGTAACCTATCATTAAAATTGTCATCGTACCTGAAGATTGGACAGTGACCAATGTGATATCTATCTTTAAAAAGGGTTCCAGGGCTGATTCAGGAGACTATATACCTGTAACCCTGATTTCAGAGCTGGGAAAAATTGTAGAAACTATTCTAAAGAACAAAATCACAGAATATATGGAAAGACATGTTTTAATGAGACACAGCCAGCATGGATTTACACAAGGGAAGTCTTGCCTCACCAATCTGCTACATTTTTTTAAAGGGTTAATAAACAAATGGACAATGATGAGCCAGTGGAGATAGTGTATTTAGATTTTCAGAAGGTGTTTGATGAAGTCCCCAGGGAGAGACTCCTGAGAAAAATAAAAAGTCATGGAATAGTATGCAATGCCCTGTTGAATATTGCAAACTGGTTAAAAGATAGGAAACAGAAAAGGATTAAATGGTCAGTTTTTGCAGTGGTGAAAGGTAAACAGTGAATTGCCTCAGTGGTCTGTACTGAGACCGGTGCTTTTAAATATATTTATAAATGATCGGGAAAAGGGTACAATGAGTGAGTGAACAAATTTGCAGATGACACAAATTTATTACAAGTTGTTAAATCATAAGCAGATTGTCAAACTGCAGGAGGACCTTGCAAGAGTGGGAGACTGGGCATCCAAATTGTAGATGAAATTTAATATAGACATGAGCAAAGTGATGCACATGGAGAAAAATAATATGGGAGGGGTCCTAAAAGGCCTACCCCTTCCCCTTCATTCCTCCATGGGAGAAAGAATCCTGACACTACAATGCCAGTTTCTACCCCAAATATGGAGCAAACACGAGTGCAGTCTCAGCCAAGTCATTCCATTGCACTGGCAACTGCAGTGCATAACATGTTATGTCTGGCTAAGAGGAAACACACACTAGAATAGTAGTGCCCTGTGCCTAGCCCCTGCCCTACAAGTACAGTGCCTTGCATTCATGCAACAGTACTCTGTCATGTCAATGGAGGCACATATGCACTAAATATTGCAGCACCTCCGAGTATAGCCCATCACCACAGCTTAGAACAGCCACAACCTGATAGAGCCAGTGGCTATGCACTGCAAAAAAGCAAACCGTTGAAAAGTGTGTGATGGCATGCTTCCCATTGGTGCCACATAGAACCTCATGGTGTCAGACACACGAGGGTGCCTACCGGATAGGAATGACCCAGATGGAATCTGTGGAATGATGGTGACAATGATGACCATGGCGCTCCAGCACTTCATGAGCCCGACCATGATGGTAGTGTCCGGTGGGTGCCCAAGGCACTTGGAGGCATAGACAACTCCTGCAGGTGTCAACCATGCTTGTCGTGCTCCACTGTCTCAATGATGTCTTATGGAGTCAGCGTGCACAGCACTACAATGATGTCTACAGCACCCATGGCACCATGATTGTGTCAGTTTATGTCTCTGGGTGGCATTTGATGATGTCACCTTCACAGATCTCATAACACCCTCAGCGACTGACAACAGCAATAGTAATTGGGGCATCAGTGGTGCCCATGGTGTCAATGACATGTTACAGTATTGGGAAAGCCCATGGTGCCTGAAGGTGCCCATGGTGCTCTGTGGTTTGGCAGTGCCCTGTGGCATCCAACACACCTGCCAGTGACCTGTAACATTGGATGGCACCCATTATTGCCCATAGCATTGATAGTGGCAATGGCGCCAACAGACCTCTTGATGCTTGTCTGAGACCGTCTGTGCCTGTGGTACCTAACAATGTCATGCCCAGGGCATCAATGGTACTCAAAAGTATCTGAGGTGCTTGCTCAAAGGTGTTGTTGGTGCCCACAGTGCCTGAAGGTGTTGATGGCCCTGTGGCATCAACAGTGCCTAGGGCACTTGAAGGCATTGATATTGCTCCCTTGACAGTGCCCATAGCACTTTACAGCACCTTTGGCATTCAACAACATTGGGAACACCCCTGGCACTCGATGGCATTCATGGTGTTCGACGCTCATGGTGCTTGAAGGTGTCAAAGTTGCATGGGGGAATAGATGGCACCCACAGTGTATGATAGCACCCATGGTGCTTGTTGGCGCTCCCAGCACTTGACAGCATCCACATCTACAGTGATCAGTGGCACCCATGACATAGATGGCACTCCATGGTGCCCATGGCATTCAGAGGCACTAACAGTTCCCATCTTTGCAGCCTCAATGGTGTTTGGTGTCCAGGGCGCTCAAGGGTATTGAAGCACCAGTGCATGATAGTACTCAATGGTGCCCTTGGTGCACAGTGCTCATGGTGCACCCAAGATGCTTGCTTCTGAAGTACAAGAGTGTCCCTGTCACTCAATGTTGTCCATTGTGCCCAGTGGCACCAATGGTATCCATGGTGCTCAAGGGCATCCATGGCCCTTGATGGCATCAAGAGCATCCATTGCATCAAATGGCAACCATGGAGCTCAATTTCATGGTTTCTGATGATGACCATGAGGTTCAATAGTATCCATGATGCCCGACAGCATCAAAGGTATCCATGGCACTCACTAATTCCTAAAGTGCATGATGGCCCTCAATAGGGTCCAGGGCACTGGACAGTGCCCATGGTGTTCGATGGCACCCATGGCCCTTGTCACTGGCCAAGGTGGCCACCGATGGCATCCATGGCAGTCAGTGGCATCCATGACACTCAACGTATCCATGACATTGATGTGTCAGACCATTAGTGCTCTGGCTCAGACATGCATGGGAAACTGATTTTGGGCGTAGCACCGATAGTGCAGTAACAGCGCTGCTTGCCCAGGCTCATACTCACTCTCTCTCCCAAGCAGACTGCATTGCCAGATCTGACAAGCAGGACAGGAGGCTATGTCATCCAGGGCACCAGAGGCCTGTGGAGACTAGTTCCTAGGAGCATGGGAAGGATGAGCTCTCCTCTCCATAGGAACAGTCTGGTCCTCAATTCCTTCACTGCCTGAGCCTCCGTTGATGCCTCATAGTCAAATGAAACAACATGAAACTCATGCTTGGATAAGAATTCAGACAAGTTCCCAGGCCCAAAGACCTACATGGACCACACATGAACTGTATACTGCCAGTCTCACTAGCACCTGACAAAGGCACAAAAACAGACAAATTAAAGAGAGGACATAGAAATAAACTGCAGATGCAGCATTATTTTTTAGGAAAAGACATCACACTCTGCCAGGCAGCACGGTGCACTAAGCCTGCCATGTGCTTGAATAGGAGAAACGATTGGGAAACGATTGAGAAACGATTGGGAAAAACCAAATAAATATTATTGGTAAAGTAGAAAAACAGAAAGTATCTGTTAGAAAAACCACAGCAGTAGCTCTGAGGGAGAGAGCAAAACTGAGTACCGTGACCACAGAGCTCTGTGTAAAAGAAAGACTGAAAAGGTTCTGCCTAGGGGTCAGGGAGATAACTACAGCTGCACATGTTCAGTAGAGGATGCTGAAAGCTCTAGAATCTTTGAGATCAAAGTTCTGAGCTAAGCTCCATCGGATGATGTCACCAAGTGTGAGGACTGCCATCAAGCTTGTTCTTAGAAAATGCTAGGATTTATTTGGAAAGGAAGGGAGAATAAAATGGAGAATGTCTTAATAAGTCTGTATCACTCCATGGTGAGACCACACCTAGAGTACTGTGTGCAATTCTGTTCACCACATCCCAAAAAAGATAGAGCTGCACTGGAAAAGGTACAGAGAAGAGCAACCAAAATCATAAAGGCGGTGGAATGGCTCCCCTATGAAAGAAGGCCAAAGAGTTTAGAAATGTTCAGCTTGTAGAAGAGATGGTTGAAGAGGGATATGATAGAGGTCTATAAAATCATGAGTGGAATAGTGCAGGAAAATGTGAATCAGTTATTTACTCTCTCAGATAATACAAAAACTAGGAGATACATTTAAAACCAATTGGAGAAAATTAATTTCCATTCAACATACAATTAAGCGGATTGTGATACATTGCAGGAGGACCTTGCAAGACTGGAAGATTGGGCATCCAAATGGTAGATGAAATTTAATGTGGACAAGTGCAAGGTGTTGCATATAGGGAAAAATAACCCTTGCCATAGTTACACGATGTTAGGTTCCATATTAGGAGCTACCACCCAGGAAAAAGATTTAGGCATCATAGTGGATAATAGGGATGTGAATCGTTTTTTGATGATTTAAAATATCGTCCGATATATTTTAAATTGTCAAAAATCATTAGAGGCGATATACAATAGGAATTCCCCCGATTTATCGTCAAAAATCGTAAATCGGGGGAAGGGGGGGGAGGGAATCGGATTGTCGCGGTTTTGGTTTTTTTTAAATCGTGTAAATCGTAAATCAGGGGAGGGCGGGAAAACCGGCACACTAAAACAACCCTAAAACCCACCCCGACCCTTTAAAATAAATCCCCCACCCTCCCGAACCCCCCCAAAATGTCTTAAATTACCTGGGGTCCAGTGGGGGGTCCCGGTGTGATCTTCCACTCTCGGGCCATGGGTGCGTTTATAGAAATGGCACCGGCGCTACCTTTGCCCTGTCATATGACAGGGCAAAGGTAGCGCCGGCGCCATTTTGGTTCCTGTCCCCCAACGTCACGAGCGCAGGAGATCGATCCCGGACCCCCCGCTGGGCCCCCAGGGACTTTTGGCCAGCTTGGGGGGGCCTCCTGACCCCCACAAGACTTGCCAAAAGTCCAGCGGCCAGCGGCCAAAAGTCCATACGGCCATATTGCCGTATGGCAATATGGCCGTATAAATTTTGAACTGTTTGATTTATGATGTAATTTTCTATGAGATATTTCAAACCAGGTACGATCCGCAGTTATAAATATATCGCAACGTAGCCTCACTGAAGCCCAAGAACAAGTGCTCAACTTGGGACTATCCTTTGTTCCACATCAGAGACATGACCCGTTTCAAAGTTGTATCATGTTAACCAAATTCATTCGGAAACTCCAAATTAAACTATACTGCACGACTAATGAGGTTCCAAGTGATAACATGTCTATAGTCAGAGGTAAATCTAAATGGACACCCCCGGGCCCTATAGACCATAATATCAGTACATTTCGAGACCTTGTTTTAAAGGATATTGAAGCTTTTGAAAATAGCAAAACTCACCCTTATATCAACTTTTTTCACCACGATCGCCAAGCATTACGGTCTATAACCTCAGATCCAGCTGTAATCATTAAACCAGCGGACAAGGGGGGCAGTATTGTCATGCTGGATCGTGATCAATACATAATGAAGTTAACAACTCATTTAGCAGATTCCAAATATTACAGGACACTTCAAGAAGATCCAACCACAGAATTTTCCCACACCATTGAAACGTTATTGGACGAGAAAGTGACACCCTTCCTCACCCGAAAGGAGAGAAATTTTTTATTCCAGCAACATCCACGTATTCCCATAATGTATGGGGTACCTAAAGTGCACAAATCAATGACAGACCCTCCTTTGAGACCCATCGTATCCAGTAACGGATCCCTTTTGGAACCGCTAGCCATTTTTCTGGACAAATTCCTTAAACCCCATGTTCAAAAAATGAGGGCATACGTTCAAGATTCAACGGCTGTTTTAAATAAATTGGCAGACTATTCAACTTTAACGGATCCTACCACTCTAGTAACGATGGACGTTGTCTCCTTGTACACCAACGTGTCTCACGCTACAGCCTTACTTACCATTGAAGAAATACTCAAAAACAATATAGAAGTAGCCAAATTAGTTATTCAGAATAACTATTTTTCTTTCAACACCCAATTTTACCTTCAAACCCATGGCATAGCAATGGGGTCATCAGCAGCCCCCTCCATTGCTAATCTAGTCATGGATAGATTTGAAAGAATTCATATTTACAGTTCTGGTTGTTTTAGTGCCGTATCACTCTGGATCCGCTATATAGATGATCTCCTCATTTTTTGGAAACAAGACATTGTGTCACTTCAAGAATTCATGATTTGGATGAATACAGTAGACAAGGACCTACAATTCACCACACACCATAGCAACACACAGATATCATTTTTAGATATCTCAATCACCATTCATAATCAACATTTACACACATCCATTCATCGCAAAGAAACTGAAAGGAACAATCTACTCAGATATCACAGCTTTCATCCGAGAGCATTCAAACGAGGCCTGCCAGTCAGTCAATTTTTCAGACTTAGACGCCTGTGTTCGTCAGACAGAGATTTTAAAATTCAGGCAGGCACACTCGCGGATAGGTTCTTTTTGAGAGGTTATCCCTACAGTGCAGTATATAATGCTTTCAAGAGAGCATGGCATTCGCCACGGACAGCCCTGTTGCAATACAAAACACGGGCTCCCGTCACGACCGATATCTGTGTACTTACACACACAGATAAATCGTATCTTATCATGCAAAGCATAAAAAGACACTGGCACGTCCTGTAACTGCATCACATTTTCTCTGAACATCCACTCTTTGCATACCAACGAAGCAAGAATTTAAAAGACTTTGTCGTGCATGCAGCTGTCACTCCGCAGAACTCTGTAAGACAGCAAGGTAACCACCTTTGTTGTGGCAACTGTGAAATGTGTTCCACCACCATGGAAGGACCCTCATGGCAACATCCACGTACAGGCCATATTTACTACAAAAAATCAGAGACAACTTGTAATTCCACTTTTGTGGTATACCTCATCCAATGTCCCTGCCAATTAACATATGTGGGACGCACTAGCAGAAAAATTAAAACGCGTCTTTTTGAACACCGCAGCCGTTTAAACACTGTAAACCTGGAGGCACCCATGGTAGACCATTGTATCACATTTGGCCACACTTTTGATCAATTACGGTGGACCATCCTTGAACAAATTACACCTAGCCCGCGCGGAGGAGATATCAAAGAAGAGTTAAATCTCCGGGAACAGTGCTGGATCTTCACCTTAGTATCCGAGACACCCTTTGGTCTCAATGACTCTATAGAATGGTCGTCGCTCATTTAATTACAGTTAATTCCGGTATCTATTCCACCTAATTGGTTTGACGTCACTATTAATTGTTTCTGCCCAAGAGCGGTAGGTATATAACCAGGATCTTAAAATGGCGGATCCTGCTGCCAGAATATCGCTGCAGCCTAGTAGCAGAACAAGCCGGCAGTTTTGGGAAAAGTAGGTTATAGCAGCTACGGCAGTTTTGGGAAAACACTGGCACACTGCGGCCCCTGAAGAAGGTTCCCCAGAAACACGAGCCGTATCGGGCCAACACGCCAGCACTACACCCTTGCTGCATATCATGCTACGATAAGTGTCTATCCTATTTACTGCCTATAATACATTGTAACTGACACAAGCTGTCAGTACTATGACCAGCCAGAGAGACCTGTGATTATAAACAATTAGACGGTGTAATACAAAGTTTATCACCGCACGTTTTTGACTATTGGCATTGAGGGGCAAATGCACTAAAAGCCTGCCATAGTATATATGAGGTCTCACTGTCTGTCAAATGAACAGGCTACGGCAAAGATTGATGGTATAATACGGCCATATTGCCGTATTGCAAAATGGCGCCGGCCATACGGCCATACGGCCGGCGCCATTTTGCAATACGGCAATATGGCCATACGGCCGGCGCCATTTTGCAATTCGGCAATATGATTCGAGTGCAGGAGGTCGCTTCCGGACCCCCGCTGGACTTTTGGCAAGTCTTGTGGGGGTCAGGAGGCCCCCCAAGCTGGCCAAAGGTCCCTGGGGGTCCAGCGGGGGTCTGGGAGCGATCTCCTGCGCTCGTGACGTCGGGGGACAGGAACCAAAATGGCACCGGTGCTACCTTTGCCCTGTCATATGACAGGGCAAAGGTAGCGCCGGCGCCATTTCTATAAACGCACCCGTGGCCCGAGAGTGGAAGATCACACCGGGACCCCCCACTGGACCCCAGGTAATTTAAGACATTTTGGGGGGGTTCGGGAGGGTGGGGGATTTATTTTAAAGGGTCGGGGTGGGTTTTAGGGTTGTTTTAGTGTGCTGGTTTTCCCGCCCTCCCCCGATTTACGATTTACACGATTTAAAAAAAAACAAAACCGCGACGATCCGATTCCCTCCCCCCCCAGCCAAAATCGATCGTTAAGACGATCGATCACACGATTCACATCTCTAGTGGATAATACTTTAAAATCGTCAGCTCAGTATGCTGCAGTGGTCAAAAAAGCAAGCAGAATGTTAGGAATTATTAGGAAGGGAATGGTGAATAAAACGGAAAATGTCATAATGCCTCTGTATCTCTCCATGGTGAGACCGCACCTTGAATACTGTGTTCAGTTCTGGTTGCCGCATCTCAAAAAAGATATAGTTGCGATGGAGAAGGTACAGAGAAGGGCAACCAAAATGATAAAGGGGATGGAACAGTTCCCCTATGAGGAAAGACTGAAGAGGTTAGGGCTGTTCAGTTTGGAGAAGAAATGGCTGAGGGAGAATATGATAGAGGTCTTTAAGATCATGAGAGGTCTTGAATGAGTAGAAGTGAATCGGTTATTTACACTTTCAAATAATAGAAGGATTAGGGGGCATTCTATGAAGTTAGCAAGTAGCACATTTAAGACTAATCGGAGAAAATTCTTTTTCACTCAACGCACAATTAAGCTCTGGAATTTGTTGCCAGAAGATGTGGTTAGTGCAGTTAGTGTAGCTGGGTTCAAAAAAGGTTTGGATAAGTTCTTGGAGGAGAAGTCCATTAACTGCTATTAATCAAGTTTACTTAGGGAATAGCCACTGCTATTAATTGCATCAGTAGCATGGGATCTTCTTAGTGTTTGGGTAATTGCCAGGTTCTTGTGGCCTGGTTTGGCCTCGGTTGGAAATAGGATGCTGGGCTTGATGGACCCTTGGTCTGACTCAGCATGGCAATTTCTTATGTTCTTATGTATTAATTGCCAGAGGATGTGCTAAAAGCAGTTAGTGTAGCTGGGTTTAAAATAAGGGTTTGACAATTTCCTGGAAAAATCAATACACTTTTATTAACCAGAGAGACTTGAGGAAAGCCACTACTTATCCCTTGGTATAAGCAGCATGGGGTGTATCTACCATTTGGAATCCTGCCAGGTATTTGTGAACTAGATTGGCCACTGTTGGAAACAGGATGCTGGGTTTGATGGACCCTCAGGTCTAACTCAGTATGGCAATTATGTTCTTATTCTCATGTTTTAACTACTTTGAATAATTTTTTGTCATTAATACATTTGATTACTCTACTCAGTGCTCCCTTTTCCATACTATTAATCAATGTGTTAAACACTGGTCCCAGTACAGATGCCTGGTGGAAAGGAAGATAACAAGAGTATCTTCATAATTAACACTTTTCCTAAAGCAAATTATTTTTTAAAAAGCATTTTATTTCCAGTTTAGTAGCTCAACTCTATCAGCTATGGGAATGTCTCTTTTTTTCCAGTATTCACTTTATTAGGTTATAAAAATACATCTTATAGTAGTACTTGTAACAATCAGGCATATTTCATGATATTTTGTCACACATCAAGATAATTTCTGTATGATATGTTTAACTTTTTGACCTTGTGGGGTTTTTTTTTTCATTTTTTATTAGCAAAACTTTTTTTTACAATCATCCAACCACAGAAGTAAAAAAGAAACAATATTTATTTATTTATTTATTTATTTATTTATTTATTTAACTTTGTATGCCGACTTTCAAGTTAATATCAAGGCGGTTAACAATATTTGAATTCGCAGTAGCTGCTGCAAATAAGAAAATTGCTCATTAATGACTGGTAAACAATAACTAGACATAATCACATCTACCACAAGCAGAATCAGAAATGTATCTTATAAGCACCCCTTCCCCCTCCCCATCCAGAGATATATAAGTTTATATAAGTGTACTAAAACACAATATCCTATATTTAGTCTCACATAGATGTATATCATTGTGCATTATAAAACAAATTTGTAAATCAATACAATACACCTTATATATGCAGTATGACATAACAGTAAATGAAATAACAAATAATGCTAAAGCTTGAAGTTCTAAAGCTCCCAAATCTTTTTGAATCTAGTCAAAGAGCCATTTTTAATGCCCGTAAGTTTCCCCGTATAATAAATTCTGTGAAATCAACCCTTAATAGATGCCAAACAAGATACATCTGGATTACGCCACTTATAGGCTAGTTCACATTTGTCAGCCAGCACCAACTGCATGAGTAATTTGGTTACTGTCTCAGTCAACCTCTGGTTAGGTATTCCTAGTAAAAATAATGTTGGATCTATAGTCACTGAGGATCCTGTAAGGTCTGTGAATAAATGAGAGACAGATTTGTGCTTTTTTGCTTTACAACAAGTCTGCATCCACCCTCGGGGTAGTGATTTGTCAAGGTTTTTGATTAAGGTAGAAAAAAGCTGAATTTATCGGCTGCATTCAGTTTTTCCACATGGTCTTAATCAAAAAATTGAATGGGTGTTTTTTTGTAATTATAATTTATAACTTCTCTCTTTGTCCTTTTGATTATTTCTCTATCGGGAGAAGATGGGTAACATTGGTGTTTTCCTACTAACATAGAAGGGGTAATGGTGATTGGATAGTTACTATGAGGTGACTCTCTGCCTGGTAGATTTGAGTGATGTTGCAACAGTATAAGGAGGAGTATGAGCGTTTGTATGCTACATCTCCATTGTGGTCAACACGATGGGTTTTTGCAATACACTCTCTATAAGACGATTGAAGAGATATGGTAAGTTTGGGATTATACATTTTGATTTTGACTATGTGGTTTTTAAGAGTTCTGAGGCACTTTTTGTGTTCTGTTTTAGTACCCACTTATTTTGAAGCGCTTTCGCGAATCTAGATAACTCAGCGGTCATTTAAGCTTTGGCGTCTTGGAGCAATGCTTTGACATCTTCCCTTTTTGAAGTTAGTATTTGATGACAAATTTCTCATTAAGCCTAGAGGAGTGAGTCATTGGTATAGAGAAGACGTTTTTCAAAACAATTTTTTGGGGGGGGTGTTATGTATTTTTTTATTTTTCATTGGTAAGCTAGAAGGTGGCAGTTGAAGCCGATGTAAGAAGCACATAGAAGGATATTTCTTTATTGATTGAGATTGGAGTGAATAACAGTTTGAGCTTTAAATTTGGAGTTGGTAAGTGTTTGGACATATCTATCTTGATTTGTTTGATTTTTTAATAAAATATGAGTTTGGGAAATAATTTTTTTGTATATGTATTTTTGTTTCTTTTTGTGGTTTAGTTCCCCTGAAGCAGCCTCATTTTTGTGGCGAAACTTGGGCCCTGGTAGGGATTTTTTCATATGAAGATTGGGATTCTAATTGAAAATGATTTTGTTGTTCCTTGAAGATTAGTCAGACTATGGGGCAGATATTAAAAGCTACGCCCAATTTTATAACATGTACACCTAGGGGAGCCCCAATGACTTTCCCCATTCCCTCTGAGGCTGTTCCAAAATTGGAGTGGCCTCGGAGGGAACTTTCCTTCCACTCCCCCCTCCCACCGTCCCCCTCCCTTCCCCTATCTAACCCGCCCCCCAGCCCTACTTAAATCCCCCCCCTACCTTTGCTTTTTTACGCCTGCCAGCACGCGATCCCCTGGCTCGGCCGCTGTGCCAGAGGCCTCGGTCCCGCCCCAGTCCGGCGCCCAGCCGACACCCCCTTCCCGCCCCTTTTTCAAAGCCCCGGGACATGCGTGCTTCGCCGGGTCTATGCAAAATAGGCTCGGCGCACAGGGCTTTTAAAATCTGGCCCTATATGAGGAAGCTTGATTTGGAAGTGACATCAAATTTCCCAATAAAGGGTGCTTACAAATTGTGAATCTAATTGGCAAATTATGTTCTTTTGAGCTTCAGTTTGGTTACTTGTTTTTATAGGTGAATATGTGTATGAGTGGGTGAGTACTCCAGTCTATCTGTATTGTGTGAATATTTTTTATCTTGTATGATAAGTATTGTTGAAATATTTTTGGTACATGAGAATGCATTGGGTAAGGTCTATGCATAAGAACCTGTATATATTATTAAAGTGGATGTGCAAGATATACGCAAGTTAATTAGTATTAAAATTGATATAGATGTTTGAAGATTGAAGTGATATCCGAAAAGAAAAAAGAAACCCAATGCATACAGAAATGTCACCCCCGAAATACAAATAAAAATGCAAAGGAAAAGTGTGACGTGGATAAGAAAATTCAACTAAATAAGACACTAAAGGAATCCAAGAAAAGCTGTAACCAGAATGAGAAAAACTGGAAAGCTATGAGCACAAATGCTTGTAGTTTAGTCAATAAAATCCCAGATCTGCAAGCCCTAATGATAGAGGCAGACTTGGATATTATTGCTGTCACAGAGACATGGTTCACGGAATCTCATGATTGGGATATGGCAATACCGGGCTATAACATTAAGGAAGGACAGAGAGGACAGGAAAGGGGGAGGAGTGGCTCTTTATGTCAGAAACATTATCCAAGCATCTGAGCTGCAAGGAAGATGGGGCAAAGAAGAAGCACTTTGGGCTGACCTAAAAAAAGATGATGGGGCTTCCGTTTCTATTGGAGTGGTTTACAGGCCTCCAAATCAAATGGAAGAGCTTGACAAAGCTCTAGTTGAAGACATACAAAAGATGGGAAAGAAGGGAGAAGTGGTGATTGTTGGATATTTTAATCTGCCAGATATAGACTGGAGAATACCTTCTGCAGAATCTAACAGTAGTAGAGAGATAGTGGATGCCCTGCAAGGGGTGTACTCAAACAAAATGGTAATGGAACCCACGAGGGAGGGAGCTATACTTGACTTAGTTCTCACTAATGGAGATAACATCTCTAATGTTATCTCCATTAATGTTATCGGCCTTCCTGTTATATGGTTATGTTGTTAATCCCTTAGTTCCATGTAAACCGGTTTGATATAAATCTTGTCATGAAGATCGGTATAGAAAATGCCAAATAAATAAATAAATAAATAAATAATGTCCAGGTGAGTGCCCACCTCAGCACCAGTGATCATCATACAGTATGGTTTCATATCACAAATAGGATACGGAGAAGTAGCACAAAGACTCGAGTTTTGCAGTTCAAAAACACGGACTTTGATGAAATGGGGAAGTACCTGGAGGAAGAACTATAAGGCTGGGAGAACGAGAGATATGTGGAACAACAGTGGACCAAACTAAAAGAAGCAATTACCAAGGCAACTAATCTATATGTTAGAAAAGTAAAGAAAAGCAAGAGAAAAATTAGACCTATCTGTTTCTCAAAGGAGGTGGCTGACAAAATAAAAGCTAAAAGAACAGAGTTCAAGAAATATAAAGAATCCCAAAGAGAAGAACACAAGGAAGAATATCTAGTGGAACTGAAGGAGACAAAGAAAGCAATCAAGAAAGTGAAAATTCAAGCGGAAGAAAGGATTGCTAAAGAGGTAAAGCAAGGTGACAAAACATTTTTCAGATACATCAGTGAAAGGAGAAAAGTCCAAAGTGGTATAGTGAAATTGAAAGGTGAAAAGGATCAATGGGTGGAGACAGATGAAGAAATGGCAGAAGACCCCGGAGAAAGACCGACACTAGTCAACAAGAAACTGGAGGGAAGCAGAATGGATGAAACTCCGTTTATGGAAGAGAATGTATGGGAAGAGCTAGGAAAACTGAAGGTGGACAAAGCCATGGGGGCCTGATGAGTTTCATCCCAGGATACTGAGGGAGCTCAGATGTGCTGGTGGCTCCGCTGTGTGACCTGTTCAATAGCTCCCTCAAAACGAGAGTGGTGCCGAGTGATTGGAGAAGAGCGACGGTGGTCCCAGTTCACAAGAGCGGGAGCAGACAAGAGGCTGGAAACTACAGGCCGGTTAGCCTCACCTCGGTGGTGGGAAAGATATTGGAGTCACTGCTGAAAGAAAGCTTTGTGAACTATCTACAAGCAGCAGAATTGATGGACCAGATGCATCATGGTTTCACCAAGGGAAGGTCATGTCAGACAAATCTAATCGACTTTTTTGATTGGGTGAATAAGGAATTGGATCAAGGAAGAGCGCTCGATGTCATCTACTTGGATTTTAGCAAATCTTTTGATATGGTCCCATACAGGAGGCTGGTGAATAAAATAAGAAGCTTAGGAGTGAGTGCCAAGGTGGTGGCCTGGATTGCAAACTGGTTGACAGACAAAAGACAATGTGTGACGGTAAATGGAACTTACTCTGAAGAGAGAGCGGTGTTTAGTGGAGTGCCGCAAGGATCGGTGTTGGGACCGGTCCTGTTCAATATCTTTGTGAACGACATTGCGGATGGCATAGAAGGTAAGGTTTGTCTTTTTGCGGATGACACTAAGATCTGCAACAGAGTGGACACACCGGAAGGAGTGGAGAGAATGAGATGGGATTTAAGGAAGCTGGAAGAGTGGTCGAAGATATGGCAGGTGAGATTCAATGCTAAGAAGTGCAGAATCATGCATATGGAATGTGGAAATCCGAAAGAACAGTATTCAATGGGAGGGGGGGGGGGGGGGAGGGCTGGTGTGCATGGAGCAGGAGAGAGACCTTGGGGTGATAGTGTCTAACGATCTGAAGTTGGCGAAACAATGTGACAAGGCGATAGCTAAAGCCAGAAGGATGCTGGGCTGCATAGAGAGAGGAATATCGAGCAAGAATAGGGAAGAAATTATCCCCTTGTACAGGGCCTTGGTGAGGCCTCACCTAGAGTACTGTGCTCTGTTCTGGAGACCGAATCTCCGAAGGGACAGAGACAGGATGGAAGCGGTCCAGAGAAGGGCAACCAAAAAGGTGGAGGGTCTTCATCAAATGACTTATGAGGAGAGATTGAAGAATCTAAATATGTACACCCTGGAGGAAAGGAGGAGCAGAGGTGATATGATACAGATTTTCAGATACTTCAAAGGTTTTAATGATCTAAAGACAATGACAAACCTTTTCCACTGGAAAAAAATCAGCAGAACCAGGGGGTCACGATTTGAAACTCCAGGGAGGAAGACTCAGAACCAATGTCAGGAAGTATTTCTTCATGGAGAGGGTGGTGGATGCCTGGAACGCCCTTCCGGAGGAAGTGGTGAAGACCAAAACTGTGAAGGACTTCAAAAGGGCGTGGGATAAATACTGTGGATCCATAAAGTCTAAAGGATGTGAATGAAGAGAAGAGGCATGGGAGTAGTTTGCGGGAATTACGGCTACTACCTGGAGATTAATACTCTTATTCAATAAACATACTCACTGTCAATGCAACTCCAGCATTGCTCTATGCTTCAACAGCAAGAGGAAATATGGAAAAAAAAGGTTTTGCATTCACAAAAAAACCAGGCTTGCTTGTTGTGGCGGTTACTACCCCAAACCAAATAAGTCTGATACTTCACTTCAATCATATCCAGCATAGCTCTCTGCTTCAACGGCAGGGGGGAAAGACTGATACTTCACTTTCAGTACATATCCAGCATAGCTCTCTGCTTCAACGCCAGGGGGGAAGAAGAATAGAGGATTTATATTCAGGCAACAACCAACAACCAACAAGGAATGAATTACATATTCTGGGCAAAAAAATAATTATGGGAGTAGCTTGCTTGTTACGGCAGTTACTACTCTGAATCAATTAAGCCTGATACTTCACTGGGAATACATATCCAGTGCAATACACTGCTTAAACGGCGGGGGGAATAAAGAAAAGAGGAATTATATTCAGACAACAGCTAACAAGGACTGAATGGCACAGGCTGGTTAAACAAATAAGTGTGGGAGTAACTTGCTTATTGCAGCATTTGCTACCCCTGGCAAATTGAGCTGGATGCTTCGCTTGGATGCAGCTCCAACGCTTCTCTCTACATTGATGGCGGGGGTGGAGGGAAACTGGAACCAGGGGGTTGCTGATGGGGGCCAAGAGTAACAGAAAAGTATGAGAAAAAAAAAGTGTGAAAGCTTGCTGGGCAGACTGGATGGGCCGTTTGGTCTTCTTCTGCTGTCATTTCTATGTTTCTATGAATAAAATGTTATTTTAAAGTTACGTGTTAGGATTTATTTGAAATTGATTATATGATCACCCCTCTTATTTTGATACATTGATAAATAAATAGGAGACCCCATTCCACCTTTTCTTCACCCCAGGACAATCCCATCATAAAAGGAAGAATGAACCTCTCTCTCCATACCCTCTCCAACAAGCCTCATCCACCACTGGGTACATCCTATGCACTATATCCAGTGTTATATACCATCTAAATAGTATTTTATAACTATTTTCCATAATTCTGGAGGAAATGGAACACTTTTTCATAGCTAAGAAGCACTGTTCCTACACATTCTTCTTCAAAGATTCCTCCAGATCCCTTTCCCAAGCTCTGATATGGGCTGGTTTGGATTTTAAATCCACATTTATCATCCCATATATTTTGGAAATGGGTTTCTTTAATTTATCTGCCTGATCACAGAGCCCTTCAAACATTGTCTTACTCTTTTTAAGATCAAACCTGACTTTTCTGATTTACAAAGTGCAACAGGTGAGTAAATTAATATATATCGCTACCCTGGAGAGAGTATCTATCCTCAAGTTCTGAAAAAGGGACCATGACTTGATACTCCCAAACTCATTCTAATCAGGTTATTCCCAAAGGCCCCCCCCCCCCCCAAATGGAAACAAGCAGCCAAGTCATTTATTACCAGGTGGAAACTTCCTATTAAGTAAAAACAACCAGCAATAATAACAATTGCGCTCACCAATTAACATGGGCCACCATCTTTTCCAAACACTAGGGTTACTCAAAAACAAGAAGATAAATCTTTCATCTCTAATTCTTCACCCTTCCATACTCTCATTTCAAAGGTAAGATTCCTTGCCCAACTCTGTTCTAATTGGGGACCAAAAGTTTAACTAACCAAATTATATGCCAATCAATAATGGTTCTCAATTGGGAAGCCGCATAATACCACTCCAAATTAGGCACACCTAGCTCACCCCTGAGTTTAGTTTGGTAGAGTACTCTCTTTGCTATTCTCAGAGGTCTGCATTTCCAAATGAAGCTAAATATCTTTTTCTGCAATAATTTTAAAAGATGATCAGGGATACTAACTGGGAGAGTCTGAAACAGATAACACATTCTAGGCAATATTTTAATTTTCACAGAAGATATCCGGTCCAACTATGACAGTTCTTTTTGACCACAGCACCATAATTCAGATTGAACCACTGTTCCCCCTCCGGACCTATATGTACCCAAAGATATTTCACCCTCATTTTTGCCAGCTGAAATGGCAATTGGGCTTTCAATCTTTCAATATATTCCAAGGAGGATGAAATATTCAAAATCTCTGACTTATCCCCATTTACTTTAAACCCTTAAGACTAACCCATAAACTTGTATCGCTCCCAACAACACCCTTAGAGATATTTCAGGTTTTACCAATGAAAATAACATTTTTATAACTAATCTCTCCTATCTGTATACCCCATATTCTTTCTTCTCTATGAATCTGTTCAGCAAAGGGTTCTAGGGACAAAGCAAAAAGTAAGGGAGACAACCCTGACGGGCATCCCTCTTCACCTCAAAAGGCTCCATGTGCCACCCATTTATCTTCAGATATGCCCAAGGACCAACATACAATTTCTTTATTAGAATATAAGAACATAAGACTTGCCATACTGGGTCAGACCAAAGGTCCATCAAGCCCAGTATCCTGTTTCAACAGTGGCCAAGCCAGGTCACAATTATCTGGCAGGATCCCAAGGGGTAGTTAGATTCCAAGCTGCTTATCCCAAAAATAAACAGTGGATTTCTGCAACTCTGTCTTAATAATTGTTAATGGACTTTAGAGATATGAATCGGAACCGGTATCTGTTCAGATTCTGGTTCCGATTCACAACGTGAAATTTTTATCTTGCAGTCCGATCGGGTTTTTTTTTTTTATTGGCTGCGCCCGAGCCGATAACCAAAAAATACAGCCGACTCTTTAAAATGAGTTTGTTAGTATCCCCCCATCCACCGGACCCCCCCCCCCAAAAAAAATTTTTTTTTAATACCTGGTGGTCCAGCGGGGGTCCCATCGGCTGCCAGTAAACAAAATGGCGCTGATGGCCCTTTGCCCTTAGCATGTGACAGGGTATCCGTGCCATTGGCCGGTCCCTGTCACATGGTAGGAGCAATGGACGGCCAGCACCATCTTTAAAAATGGCATGGGCCATCCAGTGCACCTACCATGTGACAGGGGCCGACCAATGGCACAGATATCCCCTGTCACATGGTAAGAGCAAAGGGCCATCGGCGCCATTTTGATTAGTGGCAGCCGACAGCCCGAGCGCGGGAGAATGCTCCAGGGACCCCCGCTGGACCACCAGGTATTTAAAAAAAATTTTTGGTGGGGGGGGTCCGGAGGGTGGTGGGATACTAACAAACTCATTTTAAAGGGACAGGTTGTGTTTTTAGGTTGTGTCCTTTCTTCCAGCCCCCCCCCCCCCCCATAATAATAAGAAAACCCACTAAATTAATCGTGGGGTTTCCTAATGCCATCGGGGACCCCCCGATATCTGACGATATTTTCAATCGTCAGATAAACGATTCACATCCCTTATGGACTTTTCCTCCAGGAACTTGTCCAACCGTTTTTAAATGAGGCTATACTAATAGAGTTCACCACATCCTCTGGCAATGAATTCCAGATCTTAATTATGTGCTGACTAAAAAAATAGCTTCTATTATTAGTTTTGAATATATTACCAGTAACTTCATTGTGTATCCCCTGGACTATGTACTTTTTGAAAGAGTAAACTGATTAACATTTACTTGTTCCATTCCACTCATTATTTTATAGACTTCTATCATCTCTCCCCTCAGCTGTCTCTTCTCCAAGCTGAAGAGTCCTAACTTCTTTAGCCTTTCTTCATAGGGGAATTGTTCCATCCCCTTTATCATCTTGATCGCCCATCTCTGTACCCTTTATAATTCTGCTATATATTTCTTGAGATGTGGTGATCAGAACTGAATACAGTACTCAAGATAAGGTCGCACCATGGAGCGATACAGAGGCATTATGATATTCTCTGTTTTATTCTCCATTCCTTTCCTAATAATCCCTAGCATTCTAATTGCTTTCTTAGCTGCTGCTGCACATTGAGCAGAAGATTTCAACATATTGCACCTCTAAATTTAGAAAGAAACTAAAGACATGGCTCTTTAGACAAGCCTACCCTGACTAGACACCGCTCTCCTATGGAACCTGCTGATTTACTCTTGCTTACCATTCTGGTATGAGTCACTGTCTTTAACCTTGTATTCCCCTTGTACATATGTTATTACCAATCCTCTTGCTACATTAGAGCATAAGAATTGTTAGTTGCGTTACTTCCTTCTGCTCTGTCTGGTTTTCGTTGCAATTAATAGTATTTCCCCCTCCCCCACCCCTGTTTATTGTATTTTCCATCTGTCAGTTCTAATGTAAACCAGTGTGATGTTGCACACTAATGTCGGTATATAAAAGTTTCAAATAAATAAATAAATATTTTCATCATAATACCTAGATCCTTTTCCTGAGTCGTGATTCCTAATGTGGAACCTTGCATTTTGTAGCTATAATTTGGGTTACTCTTCCCTAAGTGCATCACTTTGCAGTTGCATGTCCTTTCTCCCAGTTTTGCAATTTCCTGTTACAATTTCTCACAATCCTCTTGTGATTTGACAACTTTAAATAATTTTGTGTCATCATCAATTTTGATCATCTCACTTGTTGTTCCCATTTCCAGGTCATTTATAAACATATTAAAAAATCATCAGTCCCAGAACAGATCCCTGGGGCACACCCCTTTTCTCCATTGGGAAATGTATCATTTATTCCTACTCTCTGTTTTCCATCTTTTAACCAATTGGCAATCCATGATACGACACTGCCACCTATCCCATGACTTTCTAATTTCCTAAGAAGTCTCTCATGAGGGACTTTGTCAAATGCTTTCTGGAAATCCAGATACACTGTATCAACTGACTTACCTTTATACACGTTTATTTGCGCCCTCAAAAATGTAGCAAGTTTGTGAGGCAAGATTTCCCTTGGCTAAATCCATGGTGGCTTTGTCCTATTAAACTTTGCTTATCCAAATGTTCAGTAATTTTATTCTTTATGATAGTTTCTACCATTTTGCCTGGCACATACATCAGACTCACTGGTTTGTAATTTCCTGGATCACTCTTTGATCCCTTTTTAAAAATTAGCATTACATTGGCAACCCTCTGGTCTTCAGGTACCATAGATGACAATATTGATAGTTTACAAATTTCCAATAGCACATCCCCAATTTCATTTCTCAGTTCTTTCAGTACTCTGGGATGTTCTTTTAGATATTATAGACTCTCTCACCCCACCTTTCAACCATGCTGGTAGTCATTTATCATTTTTTCCACCTGTTCTAATGCGTGGAATACATCTATTCTGGGTTTCCAAGATGGTATTTTAAAGCAACATCCATGCCTCAGCAAAACTCTTAACCTTTGCTGTTGCTCCTTTCAGTTTTTTCCTAACCATTTTCCTCATTTTATCATATTCACCTGTTTGAAAGTTAAATGCTGTCATAGTAGATTTCTTTTTTGCACTGCCTCTAGTTAAGTCAAATTTGATAATGTTGGAGCCACTTGGCAAAAGTGATCACAACACATTGTTAAGAAAAGCACCCCAACCTAGCACACATTACAATCCCCAATGGCCCTTCACAACTTCCCCCAGAAGTAAATTGTCTTCTAAAATTATCCCACAACTTAATTCCACTTAGAGAAAAAATCTCCCACCTCTGCGCTTCCCTTGAAACCACACTACTTCCTGGCCAAATCACCCTCCTCTCCCTCCCAATCCCAATTCCATCCTCCACCCCTTGCACTGGATTTTCTCCTCTGAGAAATAATGTCCTTGTAATCCTTGTAACCCCCAGCAATAACTCCCAACAATCCCGGACCTTCTCTGAAAAAATATCTTATCTAATATTCAGAAGACATCCCCTCACAAATTGTTATAGACACAAAAGAGAAATATATAACTCTGTGAAAACTTTGACCAAAGATTGACCAACAGGTTAAACACAAATGGGCTGATACAGTACAGTGCGCTCCGACGGAGCCGACGGAGCGCACTGTTAACCTGCTATTGGACGCGCGTTTTCCCTTACCCCTTATTCAGTAAGGGGCGGAAAACGTGCGTCCAACCCGCCGAACCTACTAGCGCAAATGCATGTTGATGGCCCTATTAGGTATTCCCGCGCGATTCAGTAAGTAAAATGTGCAGCCAAGCCGCACATTTTACTTTCGGAAATTAGCGCCTACCTTTGGGTAGGCGCTAATTTCTTCCGGCACCGGGAAAGTGCACAGAAAAGCAGTAAAAACTGCTTTTCTGTTCACCCTCCGACTTAATATCATGGCGATATTAAGTCAGAGGTCCCGAAGAGTAAAAAAAGTAAAAAAATAAAAAAAAAATTTGAAGTCGGCCGGCGGCTGTCGGGTCAAAAACCGGACGCTCAATTTTGCCGGCGTCCGGTTTCCGAGCCCGTGGCTGTCAGCGGGCTTGAGAACCCACTGACAGCCACCGCTCCTTTTGCCCGTTTCTACCTCCGGGCCTCATTTAAATACTGTATTGCGCGCACAGGCGAGTGGCCTGTGCACGCACCAGGAGAGCAGGCATTCGCCCGCTCTACCACGGACTTTACTGAATCGGAACGAAAGTCACTACAGCTGGAGCCTCTTGGGATGATGGTAAAGAAGAAAAGGAACCCCAGACTGATGCTTCAGCCTCCTTCCTCCATTCGCCACATGCTGCCATCTAGAAAGCGTTACTCCTGCATGAGCATTCAGCGTCTCCTGACCTTAGGCTGAGGCCATTGGTACCTCCAGCCCAGCAGCTTTCATAATCTCGGCTGCCTTGGGCATAGATTGTACGCTTGATAGTAAAACTGAGGCCAAAAAGAAACAGCGATGGGTATTTCACATTCTAATTGCACAAAACAGAAATGACTTCCTTGAATTCTCTCATTCAGCATTTAGAAATAAGGGAGAAGTCCTGAAAAACCTCAATTTTGTGGTTATCTCCAAGTAATCGGGCCATTGTTGTGGGCTTACAGCATCACTTCCTCCTTTATGTGAAAGCTGTGGAAACATACTACACTTCATCTCTGGGATATTTCCCTGGGAGTTCCCAGTGAACAATGAGCTTATTCTGGCTTCACAGGTGGTATTTCAGCAACTTGGGCATCCAGGCCCAAAATCATGGCCCAGATGTTACCCACTACATGAAAGCAGTCAACCTATTCAACTCCCTACAGGATCCCCCTTAATGTCAGGTTAGCTCTCCACATGCAATTTTCAGGATCTTCCAAATGATCATTGAGATCAGAATATGAAGGAGAATTTTTGTCATATGCCGAATGCCATTGCATCGTCTCAGCAGAATGATCATCAGCCGTGTCTTGGCCACCGCCACCTGACTTCCCCATTTGAGCAGATTGCTTTTTATCTCAGCAACTGTATTCACAATTACTTGTCATATCACGAGCATATTGCAATGTAGTTCTTTAACCACTGTTGAAATTCCAATCTGGAAGGAGTGGCTCCCACAAAACCAGTAAGTAGCCTGCCTCGGCATCCAAATTGGCACAGTCTGGGGTCGTATCACTATTAAGGCCTTTTACCCCTTGCACCAAACCACTCACACAGGAGTACTGCTTAAGATCCACCTTTTTTCTTTTCAGTCACCATCTATCTGATCACCAGCCTTGCCCAGCTCAATGGCCACAAAAAATATGCCCATCGGACAGCTCTAGATTGAGGATGTTAGCGGTTTAGGTCAGGCACCACAGTCAAGATGCCATCACGAGTGATGACATCACTTTCTCCTGCTTGAGAGGCTTTTAAGAAAACCAAAAAGTCATGGGATAGGAGGCAATGTCGTTTTGTGGATTGCAAGCTGGTTAAAAGAAAGGAAACAGAGTAGTATTAAATGGTTTTCACAGTGGAAAAAGGTAAACAGTGGAGTGCCTTAGGAATCTGTACTTGGATCAGTGCTTTTCAATATATTTATAAATGATCTGGAAAAGGGTACAATGAGTGAGGTGATCAAGTTTGCAGATGACAAAATTATGCAGAGTAGTTAAATCTCAAGCGGACTGTGATGAATTGCAAGAGGAACTTGCGAGACTGGAAGATTGGGCTTCCAAATGGAAGATGAAAATTTAATGTGTACAATTGCAAAGTGATGCATATAGGGAAAAATAACCCTTGCTGTAGTTTCACAGTGTTAGGTTTTATCTTAGGAATTACCACCCAGGAAAGAGATCTAGGCATTATAATGGATAATACATTGAAATTGTCAGCTCAGTGTGCGGTGGCAATCAAAAAAGCAAACAATGTTAGGAATTATTAGGAGAAAATGTCAAATAAAAAGATGGATGTCATAATGCCGCTGTATTGTTCCATGGTGAGACCGCATCTTGAATACTGTGTGCAATTTTGATCACCGCATCTCAAAAAAAGACATAGTGCAGAGAAGGGTGACCAAAATCATAAGGGGCATGGAACTGCTGCCCTATGAAGAAAGGCTAAAGAAGTTAGGGCTGTTCAGTTTGGAGAAGAGACAATTGAGAGGGGATATGATAGCAGTCTACAAAATCCTGAAAGGTCTTGAACAAGTTAATGTAAATTGGTTATTTACTCTAGATAATAAAAGGAGCAGGCGGCATTCCATGAAGTTAACAAGGAGCTCATTTAAAACAAATCAAAGAAATTCTTTTTCACCCAGCATATAGTTAAGCTCTGGAATTCATTGCCAGAGAATGTGGTTACAAGCAGTTAGTGTAACTGGGTTTAAAAAAAGGTTTGGATAAAAAGACTGAGAAATTTATGAAAGGAAAGAAAGAGAAAAAAAAAGTTTACTTACTTGATGTTTTCATTGAATCTACAAGGAATTTAAAGAACCTATTTTTAGAAATAAAATTATAATAAAAAGGATAGAGAAAGTGAATCTTGTATTTATACTTATCTGACATATGTTGTTGACTCTGTTGGACTTGGGATATTTTCAGAATGTTATGTAACAAAAACAAAAAAAGATAAAGAAGTTATTTGCTCTAACTCTATCAGTTCGAGTCTGAGTGTTTTCTACCTAAGCATGTTAAGATAATGTACATTTACCTAGTGATCAAAAAGCAGTGTAAAATTTCAACTTTTGGTTTCTAATTCTTTATTCTTGTAAACCTTTAGCCCGACTGCTAACATACACCCCTTACATTAGAAGGCCAGGTTAGCGAATACTCTAGCGGGGACTTGGGGTGTGAGTGTTCCCAGGGGGCGGGGCTTACACTAGTGTGGCATATCTTATGTTATGTTCTAGTGTTTTTACTAATAATTTACTAACAGTTTTCTCAGAACCAGTTCTGTTAGCAAACTTGATCTCTGTCAGATAAGTATGGTTTCCACAAAGCAAATATTATGAAACAGATGTAAATAAATGACTTTTTAACAAGAATCTGATTCTTTCTATACACTGTTCTCTAATTTAAGGGGTGACAGATCCTTTCAACAAGAAGAACTTCAAGGCAAGTATGTTAACTGTTGTTTGTCTCGGTCTCTTTTTTTCTCTATATGTGATATTTGCTTAGTATCTTTCCATCAGATCACTTTTTTCCTATATCTAGACCTCTACTTGTGTTGTTTCTTTGTCCGTATTCCTGACCTTGGTGTTAATTTAAATGCAGTCTAGCTAGACTCTTTTCTTCATATCTTAGTGTGCATGTATGGCACTCTTAGCTGATGATCCTCGATGCTAGGGAATGCTGGTCTTCGTGTCCTCACTGTAGTTGGCTAATAGGATCATTTATGAAAATGCTATAAGGTGTTTTCGCATGTGTTAAGCACCTTTAACGCATGTAAAAACGCCTTTAATGCATGCGATAGCACCATAATGTATGGTGTGATGCAAATCCAAAAAAGAGGCGGCGTTAGGGGTGGGAGTGGGCTGGGTTTACCCTTTTGCGAAGCCCTATTGCAAGGCTTTTGTGTGATAGGTTGCGTTAAGGCTTTATTGCATTTTGCGATGTGTTCTAAAATGCCTGTTTTAGTAGTTTTGAAGCTCCCAGAGCACCAGCCTAGCTATCCCGGGGGGGGGGGGGGGGAGAGAGTTTCCTCACTCATCAAATCTTCACAAGAGATCACTGTTATTCATGCGTCTCACTTTGAATGACAAAGTGGCCCCTAACCCCTACACCCCTAAACCTCACCTCGAGTTACTAGGTGGGCCTCCCATAGAGATATAAATACCTATCTAGTGTTAGAGCATTATGACTAGGCTCAGGCTCTCTCTCTCAGTGGCCCTGATAGTAAACATGGTCCCCCCAGTGGTTGTATGTAGGAAATACCACAATTCTGGCACTTACCTCAAAGTTATCGCAATTAGCGCTATTGCGATAAACTGCCTCGTACCATTAAACACGCCCCTTTTTCTATCCATGCGATATTTAGTGCATTTTGATAAATCCAGGCCTAAGGCTGGTAAATGTTTCTGGCTAGCGATGTTGGAGTGACTGAGGAGCTCTCTTCAGTTTCTCCAGTGTGTATGGTCCTTTTTAGACTCTTTCTTTAGCAGATCATCTGTATTTTAAATAACTACAATAAGAGAGAATGTCTACACTGGCCTTGGTTCTTCACAAGTCTAAGATTTCCCTAAAGTGTGGTCTTGGACTTTGGTGGACTGAGATTCTAACTAAAGAAATCAAATGATAAATTGCAAGTCCCTACTGATTAATCTCAGTAGGATTTATTAAAGGAATAATGTTGTGGTTCTCATTCTTTCCCACACTCTCCTCCAAAAATATGCAGTGGCTTGTAAAATTTTATTATACAAGTAGTATGACTAAGAAAAAACATTTACACTCTGTTCTTTACATGATGCCTCTTTTTTCTTTTTATAAGGGTTGACTGTTATATCTCTTATAATAGAGTCCTTCTTAGACTGGGTTTTATACCTCTCATGTGTTAATCTCGTTTTAGGCAAAATTCCCACTATTAATTACTAGGGTCACTATCTCAGAGTTGGGCTTCGAGCCACAACTCCCTTTCACCATCTGCTTCACCCAAGTTCAGACTGGTACAAATTATTTCACTTTACTAGAGCACAGCTGGTGACACACCTTTGTCAAGGATACTCCTTTATACAGAACCTCTGATACTAAATAAAGTTTGATAAAATACAGTCAATATCACTGTCACCCTTCATCTGTTATACTGCAATAGTATTCAGGGTTAATGTACACAGCCCACTAATTTCTGAGCAGATTTTCAACCATTTCTTTCATACCACTGTTAAGCTAGTATAAAATTTAGCACAGGCAAGCTGGGCTCATTAACTGTCTTGCCACTTATCTTTCTCAGGCTTACCATTTAATTAAAACCAATTCACATTCTCACATTCATACTAGTCTCATTCATTTATGTGTATTTAAAATGTTCCTTCAATTATGTTTTCAACTTTCTCTACTTCTGAGGCAGAGCTAAGACACAGCATATCTGACCAAAGTTGTACTTTTCTCGCACACGCTCAACATTCTTCAACTGTCATCTACTGTAACAATAGGTTAGGATTCCTGCTCTTGTGACCTCACTAACTGGCAGATTTTAAAAACCCAGCACGGATTAAAACCGGGAGGTACGCACGTGGATGGGCCCCACACACCACGGGGATTTTCAAAGGCCATGTGTGTATCTGCCAATACACGCCAAAGAAAGACCAGCTGAAAAGGGGGCAGGCCAGAGGCAGGGTGTTGGTAGGCCGGGACAGTGCCGTTAAGCACTGTCTCATTCCCGTGCGCACCGGGAACACTGCTCCATCTCCGGACCGCAATTAAGTTCTAAAACAAAAAAGAAAGAATGGCAGATAGTGGGGTTTTAGGGGGGTCAGGGCAGATAGGAGAAGAGGGAGGCAGTTTAGTTAGGAATTCAGGAAGTTATTTCCCAGTCCATTTCTTTACTGGAGCAGACTGGGAGGCAACTGGGGAAAGGGCCTTTTGCATCGCAGCACACATCTTACAAAATGTCCCCCTTTACGAACGTGCCGATATAAAATTGGGCAAGCATGTGCGCAGGTAGCGGATTTTATAACATATGCATTGATGCGCACGTTATAAAATCGGCGCGCATGAGGTCGCCCGTGTGTGAGGCTTAAAATTTACCCTTAAGAGAAAATATTACCATTAGAGTATTAAAAATGATATATTAAATCTTTCAGTCTAACACCATCCTATCACAGGAAGTGATTAACTAAGACAGCTGTCTAGTTTAATTCCATTTAGAATGTCTCTATGAAAGCTCTGGGGTATGCTATCATGGCACAGCTTTAGTATCCTTCCCTAGCTGCTTAACCATGCTATTTTACCGTTTCTGCTCTGAAGCCACTTGGTTTCTATAGTAATGGCTCTTTTTGAACTTTCTAAGCCATTTGGAACTGCTAGCTTGTACAAAGAGGCAAGTTAGAGAAAATGGAAACCTGGACTAGATTCAGAATTTAACTGGATCTGAGTTAAAGTTGTCACAAAATTTGTGATTTACATTTTATTTTCTCTCTCACAAATTAAGCACATTTTTAAGAGTTTATGAAGTCCCAAATGTTCTTGACCCATTTTAACTCCATTTTTAGTGAATAAGAGAATTCTAAATAATGTAAAAACTTGTTTCTCAAGATTTTCAAAAGGAACAAAAACCAGTTTACCCATCTCTAAGAACTTCCCCTATTGCTCCCAATCTTTGTACCTGATTCACTAAGGGGCAGATTTTAAAACCTGTGCGCCCGATTTTATAACATGCGCGTGCAGCCGCGTGCATGTTATAAAATCCAGGGTCGGCGCATGCAAGGGGGTGCACAATTGTGCAACTTACGTGCACCGGGCCGCGCAACCCGCCTCCGTTCCGCACCCCGCATGCTCCCCTCCCTTCCCTTACCTAACCCGCCCCCCAGCCCTACCTAGAACCCCCCTTACCTTTGTTGAAGATGTTACACGTGCCGGCCGATGGCCGGCCCGCGATCCTGGGCACAGCGGCAAATGGCCCCTGTGCCTGGAGGCTCAGGCCACGCCCCCGCCCCGGACCGCCCAAGCCCCTTTTTGCAAGCCCCGGGACATACGCATGTCCCGGGGCTTGCGTGCGCCCCCGAGCCTATGCAAGATAGGCTCGGCGCACGCAGGGGGAGGCAGGGGTAGTTTTTCGGGGGGTGCGCACGTATCTTACGCACTCAACCCTTTGAAAATCTGCCCCTATACGCACAACAGGTAAAATAAAGGTCGGGGGGGGGGGGGTTAGAAAGTTCCCTCCGAGGCCGCTCCGAAATCAGAGCGGCCTGGGAGAGAACGGGGGAAGACTGCGGGCATTGGAGCATGCAAGTTGCACAATTGTGCACCTCCTTGCGTGCGCAGACCCCCAATTTTATAACATGTGCGTGCATGTTATAAAATCGGGCGTCCATGTGCCGGGTAGCGCGCAAACACATGGACGCGTGTGAACAACCTTTTAAAATCTACCTCTAAGGATTTTCGCCTAAACACAAAATGGGAGAAAAGCCTTAAGGCCCGATTTTAAAAGGGCCAGCACGTAAATAATAGGGGTTAAGCGTGTGGCCAGCCTTGCAAGCGTTGCGTGCATTTTTTGAATGGCCCAGCCACGTGTGCAACCCGTTATGCGCCAAAGTGCCAGGCCTTTGAAAAGAGGCCGGGACAGCACCTTTCGATACAGTCCCAGGGAAGCATGCGCCAGCAGCAGGCCAGCACACGGAGATTACTTCCTGCTCCTTGGGAGCAGAAGTAATCTAACAAAAAAAAGTAAGCAACTAGGAAGGGGTTAGGGGTCAGGGAGGAGGGGAAAGGGTAGGAAGTTTCGATAGGGGTTTAGGAAAGCTCCCTCCCAGTCCATTTCTTAATTGGCGCAGACTGGGAGGGAACTGGGGAAGCCCTACTCCCTTCACCACACATGGCCTTTTAACCCCCCCCCCCCCCTTCGTGAGCACGAGTCGCAGGTCGCCCACACATGTGTGTGCGGATTTTAAAATGAATATGGCCCTTTGTTTCCCTGGTTTGAAACATTTTAAGCCCTTTATTCCATTCAGTAAAAACCTCATTAGTTTTAAATAAAATGCTCCTTTAACATCCTGTTTTGGTGCCAGATTGGAGGTTTAGAGGATCCCTATACATGTTCCCAATATTTATTTTAATGAATTTGTGGGTATTTTTAAAGTTTTAACACTTTGTTTTAGCAAAATCGCTGAGGCCGATTTGGGATACTGCAGGCTAAATGGTGACTTCTAGAGGTCTACCCGACCTCGAATTAGTGCTTTTTAAAATTGTAAACACTTATTTCTGCTTTTATTTCCCTTAAATCCAGCCATGGTTCTTCTGCAAAACTGGACAGAACATCACTCCCTGGCCCAACTTCTTTCATGCACCAGAGGCTTTTCCCAAGGCCCTTGACGTCAGTCAGCCTCACCCGTACAGCGGCAGAGTCCCCAAACCTGCCACTGCTTAGTGCAGGTGTCCCACAGCAGCCCAGCATCAGCCGCTCCAATCACTGCTCTAACTCTGCCCCTGCTTCCCGCGGCTGAAGAGATCAGTCCTGCTGCTGTGTCCTCTCTCACCCCCTTAGCCTGAATCACTGCCCTGTCGCAGCCCGTTTCAACTGCGCGAGGAAGCAAATGCTCCTGCAGCTGCCTCACAGGCCCAGCATTACTCAGTTCTTCCTGCAAAACCCTAGGCCATTATAAGGATGCTGCCTCTTCAGTCTTGGGCTGCGACCGTCCCAAGGCAGGCTCCCAACACTCTTCACCATACTGGGCCATCACAGAGCTGCTTCCAGTTTCCCTAGCCAGGTAATTTTAATTTTTTATTTTTAAAAATCTCCCTTTTTTTTTCTTAATTTACAAAAAGAAAAACCCCAAACACACTTTATCCCCTTTTTTAAAATTTTAACCACATAGTTTATATTATAACAACACACAAACACTGTATGGAAAATAAATACTTTATTGTTTTAATATTTTTAGAAATCAGCCCTCATGTATTCCAAACTTGTACAAATCTTTTGGCTAAACTTTTTTTTATATAGAATAATGTTATCCCAACTATTTTTTTTTTTTATTAGCCTTCAACAAGACACAAACATTAACTGTTGAAAATACAGATTACATTAGATTCCCTTCAACATTCAGAAGTCATGAGCCATTACACATCTGGACAGATACAAAAACCAAGTACAATTCCTTTTGTCTTCCTTGTATGCTCGGATTTCGCCTAGAAGCCAATATTTTTGATGGGGCAGAGCTACATGAAATGCTTGAAGAGGGGAAGAAGAGGTCAACCCACTTGTATTCCCTTAATACAACCAAGGTCATCCCCACATTACTGTTGGCAATACCAATATCCTAACGATATCTCGTCACAAAAGAAAGATGAGGAATGTGAACAAAAAATATATAGACAGTGTTTCAAAGGCTACACACTGAACGACGAAAGAAGTGGCATAAATGGATGAAAGTTTGTCTCAATTGTCTTGTGCATGAAAGGTAAAGCTTTCAGTGTAAGACCTTAAGTAGTTTTAAGTAAACTCATATTTCTACCATTATGCTTATGGTAACCCTTTCCCCATTTTTGAGTTAATAAAGCAACTTTAACAGAAGCCTCTTTAAAAGTGGTACTCAATAGCAGTAGAAAGATTCTTTGGTTCTTTCAAGCTCTAAGTCTATCAATTATTGCACAGTAAATACCTCATGGAGGTCAGTGTTTTTGTTTTGTTTTTTTCTTAAGAAGTTAAGAGAAGTAGGTTACATATAACTGGTTAGATCTGAAAGTCTTCAAGTTTTATGTTACACCTCCACGGGAAAAGAAGAAGAACAAATATAGATATTAAAAAAAAAAAAAAAAAAAGACTGTAGACATGAAAATAAATATTTCTTACAAACCGCCACAGTTGTCTTAATATTTTAGAAACAAATAAGAAGCTAAGCAAAGTGCCTAAATTATGCATGGTTTGAGGAACGCTGTTAAAATATGCACTGTAAAATCAGATTGTGTACACAGTCGCCCGTCTCAGCAGCAGCAGTGGTAGGATCTCCTGAAGCCCAAGTGTTATCTTGATACCCCCTTCCCACCCACCCCCAACCAGTGTAGTTCAGCGATGTCCTGCGTTTCAAGTGCTCCAAACGGCTTCCTAGGACTCCACACCAACCTTCATTACAAAAGAGAACCAAATGGGAAAATTGTTGGTGCAACACTGGAACTGTACATTCTTTGGCAAGATGCTAACATACAGGCCTGCATATTCTAGGAAGTACAGCAAACACTTTGGATTATGGGAACTACAGTCTAGAATACGTTTTGAAAAGTTGAATTGTAAATATCAAGGCAGCCACTTGGAAACATGCCTGCTTTTGCAGACAGACTGAACATCAAATGCACGGACAAAAAATGCTCACTTCAAATTCTACAGAGCCTTACACTCCAAATTTATCCAAGAATTAAAAAGTGCAGAAAGCAGCTATATAAATCAACATTCTCATTTTTAAATTAGGGGTGGGAAAGCGTTTGGTCCAAGGGCAACACTGGGTGGCATACTGTTGGGGGGGGGGGGGAGGGGAAAAGGTGCTCTCCACCTCCCCCAGCACTGTGTGGGAGAAGCAGATGAGACGTGGCCGTCACAGCTGAGATCCACCACCTTCGCAGAATAGATTAGAAAACATGGTTTGCCCACCTTTGTTTCAAATGATGCATATTTTAATGCATAAACCAAACTGTTTTACAGTTGGGGTGAAAAACAAAAAAAAAAAGCCATAAGCAGTATAATACACATTTCCTGTAAAGCACAAGAGCATACTGGCTTACCATGGCCACAAACAGAGCAACGGTGCCAGCTTTAATAAAAGTTAGCTTCTAAAAAGGAGAAGTGTGCCCTGCAGATGTTTCTGTTCTGGGACTTCCAGTTCAAAATAATGCAGTGCTTGAATGTGTGAATAAGGCTTGATATTCAAATAGAGGCATTAAGTAGTAAGTACTGCTTTTAAATGACCAATTTAAAAATGGACTAAGATATTTCTGAATAAATGCCAATGCAGAAAAAAAAAATGTATCCCAAGTTTTCACTGTACCCAAGTAGGTCAAAAGAAGCTTTTTAAAGCAATCTTAGAGAAACCTTATTAATATAATGTACACAGCCCATAGTGCAAGTGACGGGCAGAAGGCAGCTTTTTCTACAATCTCCTGGATAAATGAATGCACGGTTAATATGAAGTTGTCTCGCACTCTGCGACAGTAAATTTTAGCATATTACCTGATTTGATAAATAGGACAATTCACTGAGGCTGATGCTCTGCATTTTACTTTAACAAGAGAAGAAATATACAAACTCCCTATCTACCAACAAGGAAAATCTCTATCTGCATTAATATTTTAGTGTGTGCCAACCTCAGATTTTATGTAATATATGCTGTCAGGGGAAAAAAAAAAAAAGTTGTGGTTCTTGTCTCAAGATTTCTTTTATACAGCACAACCACAAGAGAAGTGAAACGGACTGCATCCTTCAGCCAAGGCTCTGTTCCCAGTCACTAGCCCAAGATGATGACAACTTTCAGCTGCTATAAAGCCCCTGCAGTAAACATCAAACCCAAAACTCATATATGCCTGATTATTACTTCGGCACATGGTCTTGGCTCCAGAAGAGCCAGCTGATGTAATCTAATGTGATATTATTGCAGAAATAGCCTACACTGCAGTCAAAGCATACAGTCAGGCCTCACTCAGCTGGGATAGCAATGGCACTTCAAGTATGAAAGGCTAACTATGGACTGGTGGCTTCACAGTTGAATGTCATATTATACACCATCAGATAATGTAACTATTTTCTCTTTATGGTTTCCCCCTATTCTGGTGCATCAGCTATTAGTCCCATTAAGAAGTATCATGCAGTTACCTGAATTACCTAGCTTCATGGTGTGACATGCTTTGTGTTAGCAGATTTGCTTGGGGAAGAAACTGCTGCTAAGAGTCCGCTTACAATTTCTCGCCTGATATCTCCAACGATAGATTCTTTGATCTAAGAAAATAAAGTTTCAAATTTTGAATATTCCATTATGCTTATGCAGTTGCTGGCTTGATAAAACACTTATATGATATAGTAATAATATTTATTCTTCTGAAATTCCGCAATTCTTCAAAAAACATTGCAGATTACAATCAACATACATAAAAATATTTTCTTACAGTACAATAAAAACATACATAAAATATAAAAGAAACCTAAATAGTTAAACACCTCTAAAAATAGAACTGCCTTTACCATCCTTCTGAACTTTAAATCTAATTCACTGTGTATGTCCCAGGGAACAGAGTTCCAAAGTTCAGGGTCTAGAAATGAAAAAGCCTTAATTCTAATAACATTCAATTTAGATACTGTCAACACCGGCACAGTAAGGAATAGATTTTAAAACCCCAGCGTGCGTAAATCCCGGGGTTTACACACGTGGCTGGGTCTTACACGCGCCGGGCCTATTTTCAATTGGGCCCGGCCACAAGCGTAAACATTGGGTCGCGTATAAGTGCCGGGGCTTTAAAATGGATCGGTCTGGTGGGCGGGGCTAGAGACACCTGGCACAGCGGCCATTTACTGCTGTGGCGGTGCACGCAACTTGCTCCTGCTCCTTGGCAGGAGCAAAAGGTTAAACAAAAAAACTGGGATAGTTAGGATAGGGGGAGGGCAGGGTAGGGAGTTGGGAAGTTCCCTCCCAGTCTGCTCCTTAATTGGAGCGGAATGGGAGGGAACTGGGGAAGACCTCGATGCAGTAATCCAAGTGTAAAAATACATTAGCTTGAATCACAAAGCAAAATTGAAGAGAAGGAAGAATGTAATGAAAAGGCTTCAATAATCATATCAAAGAATATAGGTTTCAAACATTAATTTTAAGCATTTAAATAAAAACATAGCATCATTTAATTGCCATGAGTTCAAGAGACAAAAATAAGAAATCTTAAAGGGTTTCTTTATTCAATTGTATTTGCCATCTTTCCAACTTGCACACACGACGGCTTACATAATTATTCAATAATACAATCTAAGACAGTGACTTGACAAAACATCACACCACAAGTGTTACCACATCCAGTTCCGCCCTAGACTAGACCTATAAAACAAAAATAAAATTGGGCCTACAGTATAAAAACAAAGACAATAATGAGAGTGAACATATAACAGTAAACTGCTAAAATACAATAATGAAAAGCGTACAAAATAAACTTTCCATATGGCACACCAAAAGGCAGCACAATAAATTAATGTTTAAAACTGCATTCAAGCTGCTGCCATGGGAGCAAGCTCTACCAGGGACTAGGCCCGAAGGCCAGAGATCTGGGAACCAAGAAATTCTACTGCACCAGTTCAGCATGTGTCCACCACCTGCTGGAGACAGAGAAATACTGGCATTTGCCAGTGCAGCACCAGCCTACGTACCAAGTGATGATAATCACTGAAAAAGGATGCGTAATCCTTCTCCAACTGCTAACAGGCAAGGAGTCTGGACTGGTGTAGCAGGATAAGGAATGTATTATATAATCCTCACTCACCGATGAGGAGATACATTACTATTGTCCAAAATCTGGCTTTTCCAGCAAGCCTACTCCATATCCCCCCCTACCACTTAGAATTTCCCCCATTAGTGAATTCCTCTATAATATATACTCTTCGAGCTATGACTATGAATGCCTCCGATTTAAGACTAAGAATTTGCCTGCTGTTTTTTGTACTTTGAACTCTCCTATCTGTGTATATAGTTGGTTTACTCATATTGAGTTATATTTATAGCTAGTTTTCACCCCCCTGTTTAATGTACTCTATTGGTTATATGTAAGGGCCCCGCCCAAAAGTTACCCTTGTTCCGCTGTTATATGTAAGGGCTCTGCCCAAATGTTTTTGTTTTTTTTTGTAAACCGATGCGATGTGTCAACGGATGTCGGTATAAAAGAGACCTTAAATAAATAAAATAAATAAATCTCAGAAGACTGATCTACAATCGAACTCATGCAGCTTTTTATTCAAGGTCTCATTATTTAATCACGTTTTTATGTAAGGATAAGTAACTGTAGGTTCTAGGCCATTTTAAAAGGAAACTGAGTCAGTTCCCTGCTATTTCCTATGTGAACAGTAAAAACCTGCCATAATTTATATAGTATTTCCTGAGATTAGACTAAATAATGTGAACAGACATATGGTAAAATGTTCACAAACTGATCTTTATTAACTTATACTACACTAAAATATTTGTAATTTATTGCATTCCATGATGATTCTTCATTCCAAAAGGGTTATGGGTAACATAACATTTATGCAAGAAAATGATATCATACGATTCCATCCAAGTATCTAATTCCAGACAACTTGTAGCAGGGTAAAGAGGAAGTGGCACTCACTTTGCCATGAAAAGGACCAGGCCCACCCACAATTTCTCCATTAAAAAAATGACTGAACAAAAAAAAGCATCATGCTGGGTACGCTCGTGAGCTCTTGCAAGAAGGATGCCTAACTAAACTGCTCTGTAAGAGAACTGTTGTTAGCTCAAAATGTTTCACGTCTATTTGGACATACATTTTTTGCTCCTTTTCACTTGCTTATTGCAATGTCTGGCACGAAACTGGGAAAGATAGAGGCAGCCTTTGCAATTGCCTCGGCACTAAATATGACCCCTCCCCCTAATCCCTGGAAAAATCAGCACAGAGCAAAGCTATGGCGTTATCTGACACAATCCTAGTTTAATTGCTTCAGATGAAGGAGATGCTAAAGCTAAACACAGGCAACATGTGCTATAAGCTAGAAGTAATAGATCTGAGCACAGAGTTATCTTAGTTCCATGATCATCTGGATAACTTAGAACAGCATCCAAAGCAGAAGGTATGGTAGAGCAGTTGCAGGCCTCAGTTAAGAAGGCTGATCCCTTGGAGTGAGTCTTTGAAGACCTTGCAAATCGGAATTGTCAAAACAATATTCATATACTTGGGTTTCCTGAAGGCATTGAAGGGTCTGATATGACTGTTTTTGATTACCTTCATGTTCTTCTGTTTGGTTATGCATTTGCCTATGAATTGGAAATAGAAATGGTACAAAAGGTGCCCCTCGCAGCTGCTGAAGAAAGCTCAATATTTGCAGCCGGTAGTGGCAAAGTTGTTGCAAAATCTGCAAGTGTTGGCTGTTCCTGGTGCTGCCAATACTTGCAGATTTTACAGCCATCCTTAACAATCACCAATTGTTAAGGATGGTTGTAAAAGTTTATTTATATCAGACTTGGCCAAATTTCGTGTGTAACTTAGATGGCCTTACTCAGTTTATATCCACAACTCAAGCAAGTTGGGTGCCAATTATGGTCTTCTTTACCTTGCTTGAATGTGAGTGACACAATCCTTTGACTTTTTGGATCAAGTCCAAAAGTTACTGCAGGAGTCTCGAAACATCTCTTATGCACTCCTGCAACTGTTGATCTGGTTGCATTGGGGTCTTCCCCCTTTTCATTTTTTGCTTTCTGGCAAGTTATGCATCTGATTCTGCCTAACAATGTGTGTGTGCCCGATTGTTTTGGAAATGTATCTCTCTATTCTGCTAGGCTTTGTTCAGGTTCTCAGACTGTCCTGTTTATCTGAAGGAAGTCTGTTCAGCTTTCGCCCATCTTGCCACCAGCCAGAAGACTATCGACTTATGAGTTACTTCCATTCCCTGTTTGTTCTCTGCAGTGATTGGCTTGTTTTTGACATTGAGAAGATATGGTACTTTGATAATCTTGAACAGATTTTCTGAAGTGACTTGCTTTATTTTCATTTATTGCAATTTAGGTTAGTGCTATGCTTTGGATTTTGTTTTTAATTTTCTCTCTTCTTATGGCTAATAATACTCTTTCTTCATGTCTTTGAACTTGTAAAGTCTCAATCCTCCTAAACGTAAGAAGGCATTGCATTATCTTAAATCTTTGCATGCAGATTTTTTTTTCTTTTCAGGAAAACATATCTTTCTCATCATGAGTCCTTGAAGCTGAAGAGAGAATGGGTGGAAGAGGCGAATTTTACTCCTGCCGTTTGTATAAAAGAAAGGTATGGCAATATTACATAAAGCATCCAAATTAAAAAATCCACTGGGTGTTAGCACTGATACAGATTAAGGGGAAAAATATTTCTTTTCTTGAAAGCATATACTCCTGAGTTTTTCCACATGTTTTTTTCACTTTTAGACTACTAAGATGCAAAAGTTATTACTGGTGGAGATTTCAATCAACACCCAAATAATGTTAGGGATAAGCAATTCCTTAGCAAGTCTGGTCTCTCTAAATCTCAACATGCACTTGCCGCTCTTATTTCTGATTGTGGGTTATGTGACTCATGGTGTTTATTGCATCCTACAGAGAAAGATGTCACTTAATTTTTTCCCTCAATGCATCAAATCTATTCCTGAACTAACTATAGTACTTTTTAATTTCTAACTCACTGCTCTCTTCTGTTATTTGTTTTAACAAACAGCCTATTTTCAGATCATGCTGCAGTAATTCTTCCATTTTTATGGCCTGAGTCATCTCGTAAGAGTTCAGCTTGGAAATTTAATTCTGATCTTTTGGGCGATGATCAATTTGTTCAGCAAATTCAAAACACTCTGGATAATTATCTTTTTTTTAGAAAATTAGACTATCATCTCTGTTCAATATATCTGGAATGCCTTTAAGACAGTGACCATGGGTGAAATCATTAGTTAAAATACTGGTAGGAATAGAAAACGGAATACAGATCTCTATATTCAGCATTCTCATATGATCAACAATAATAATCAACTTTTACCAAATCTTTTGAAGTTGACAGTACAAATATAATAAGTTACCGAGTGAACATGCTGGGAATTCTATTTTCTTGCAGAAAGCCAGATATTATTCTGAGGAGAATAAGTGTAGGAGACTGCGGGCTAATTACTTTAAACAGTGAGGAAGAAAAATTCTAACTATTCATATCCCTCCTAATTCATTTGTATCTTCTGATTCTGAGATCTTGGGGCAATTTAAGGTTTTATTTTCCTCTTTGTATGTTTCTAAGGTGAGAGATGTAGCTGCATTGGATTTCCATTTTTTGTCTTCTCTAAAGCATCCATCATTATTTGAAGTGGATAAATGTAGATTAGACTCCCCATAACTCAAATGGAAATCTAAAGTTCTATCAAATAATTCCAGGTCGGGAAGTCTCCAGGACTGGATGGATTTCCAATTGAGTTTTATAAGTTATACAGTAAGACACAGATTCCAAAACTTCATGATTATTTTAGTAATATATTGCATAATGGTTTCCTGGATTTGTTTCATAGAGGCACGGATTATTGTTTTACCAAAATCGGGTAGGGATCTCTTGTTATCTAATTATAGGTGTCTCTCATTCTTTAACTCAGATTACATGATATTTGTGAAAATCTTAGTTAGGACACTGGAACAGTATATTGGGGGACTTGTTTCATCCTGATCAATCTTCTTACAGGTAGATACATTTCACATAATGCTCATTTGTTTCATAACTTATCATATGTATCCAAGACCATCACAAAGCCTGTGTTTTCTCACTCTCTGGATGCAGAAAAAGCATTTTGTCAGGTTGAATGGCATTATCTTTTTGATGGTCATCAATGGTTTCGTTTTGGAGATAAATCTATTTGCTCTGTCTGTTTGCTTTACAGTGTCCCTGTAGTTCAGATTCTGGTCAATAACATGCTCTCTACCCTTGCCTCTAAACGGTTGAAAAGGGGTATCTCCTCTGTCTCCTTTTCTAGTTAATCTTGCATTGGAACCCCTCTTGCTGACCATACATCATAATCCATTGGCTTCCAGTACTGACCACAATTCTATTATTTTTACTTTATCAGCATTTGCTGACAACCTTTAGCTATATCTTATGGATCCAGAAACTTCTGTACCAGCTTTGTTAATGGAGAAATTACTTACCTGATAATTTCATTTTCCTTAGTATAGACAGATGGACTCAGGACCCGTGGGTTATGTGTTCCTCTGCTAGCAGATGGGAGACGGAGTCAAATTTCAAAGCTGATGTCACCCTAGATATTCCCCTCAAGTGACCTCAGCTCCTCAATATCCTCCTCGAAAAGCCATTGTGGATATATATCTTTGCATAAACAATTTGATTAAACTTCTCAAACTTGATTAAACTGATTTAACTGGTTTCAAAACTGGAGACTGCCAGTGCACTCAACTAAGTTAACGCCAACACCAGACAAACTGCGGATGTCTTGAACTAGTGGTAGGCAACAGCTTACCCGTATTTGTTTAGTCTCGAGGTTCGCTTTCCGGGGTCCTCCTTCTCTGGGGCAGCCATGAGTGGGATGCTGAGTCCATCTGTCTACACTAAGGAAAACTAAATTATCAGGTAAGTAATTTCTCCATTTCCTAGCGTGTAGCTAGATGGACCAGTGGGATGTAAAAAAGCTACTCCCAGACAGGGTGGGAGGCTGTCCATGGCTGCGTCTTCTCGGGCCTGAACATCCAGGCGGTAGAACCTGGAGAAGGTGTGTGGGGAGGACCACGTCGCCACCCGACAGATCTTGGCAGGCGATAGTTTGGTTTCTGCCCAAGATACTGCCTGAGCCCTAGTAACATGAGCCTTAACCTGCAGTGGTAAAGGCTTTCCTGCCTCTATGTAGACTGCCTCGATTACTTCCTTGATCCAGCGGGCTATGGTTGCCTGCGAGTCTGCTTCTCCTTGTTTCTTCCCGCTTTGAAGAATGAACAGGCGATCCATTTTGCGCACCGGTTCCGATCTTTCCAGGTATCGCACCAGGAGTCTGCCAATATTTAGATGGCGAGGAAGGCGGGAGTCTTCATAGTCCTTATGTTCATCCAGAGATGATAGGGAGATGGCCTGGTTCAAATGAAACTCAGAAACCACTTTTGGTGGGAAGGAGGGGACGGTGCGCAGCTGTATGGTTCCAGGGGTGAACCTAAGGAATGGTTACAGTCAGGATTGTGCTTGTAGTTCAGAGATACAACAAGCTGAACATATTGCCACCAGGAATACAGCCTTCAATGTTAAGAGGCGTAGTGACAAACTGAGCATTGGTCTGAAGGGCGCCCCCGCTAGGAAGTCAAATACCAGATTGAGGTTCCATAGGGGCACCGGCCACTTTGGCCACCCCTAAAGTTGCTTAACCCCTTTTAGGAAATGTGTCAAATCCAGATTAGCTGATCGACTGATACCATTCACTTCGGCTTTGAAGCAGGAGAGGCCAGCTACTTGGACCTTGAGGGAGTTGAGTGACAACCCCTTCTTAATACCATCCTATTGAAACTCCAGAATTATGGGGATCTTGGCCGTCCATGGGAGTATCTTGTGGTCCTCGCACCAGGCTTCAAATATTCTCCAGATCTGTATGTATGCCAGGGATGTTGAGAACTTGTGTGCTCGGAGCAGGGTGTCAATCACGGGCTTCTAGTAACCGTGCTTCTTCAGGAGAATCCTCTCAAGGGCCAGACTGTAAGAGAGAACTGAGATGGATCTTCGTGAAGAATCGAGTCCTGCTGGAGAAGGTCCCTGTATGGAGGTAGGCACAGAGGGCTCCCCGCAAGGAGTCTTTTCATGTCTGCGTACCATGGGCATCTTGGCCAATCCGGGGCCACTAGTAGGACCAGACCCCTGTGGTGTTCTATCTTGCAGATGATCTTGCCCAGTAGTGGCCATGAAGGGAAGGTGTACAGTAAGTCTTCCTCCAGCCAGGTCTAAATGAGAGCATCGATCCCTTGGGAGTGAGGCTCTCGTCTGCGGCTGAAGAACCTGGGGACTTGGGTACTGAGATAGGTGGCCAGTAGGTCCATGGCTGGGAGGCTCCAGCGATTTAGTATCAGTTGGAAGGCTGTGGTCAACAGCATCCATTCCCCTGGGTCCAGGCTCTCTCTGCTGAGACGTTGTGTTTTCTTGCGATGTGGGAGGCAGAGATCCCTTGTAGGTTTATCTCTGCCCATGCTATGAGAGGATCTATCTACAGAAACACCTGCCGGCTCCTGGTTCCTCCCTGGTGGTTGATGTAGGCAACCGTTGTAGTGTTGTCCGACAATACTAGAACCACTTTGCCTCAGAGTCTGTGACTGAATTGCAGGCATGCTAGTCTGACTGCTCGAGCTTCCAGGTGGTTTATGTTCCATCCTGCCTCTTCCTTGCTCCATTGTCCCTGGGCTGTCAGTTCCTGACAGTGGGCTCCCCACCCTCACAGGCTTGCATCCGTGGTGAGCAAGATCCAGTTCGGTGGGGATAGGCTTACTCCTCTGCTTAGGTGGTCTTCCTGCATCCACCGCTGAAGCTGAGAATGTATCTCTGCTGGTGGAGGCGAATTGAGTTGTCCTGGGACAGTGGGTTCCAGCGTGACAGTAAGGAGCGCTGGAGCGGTCGCATGTGGGCCCTTGCCCACAGGACGACCTCCAGGGCTGCTGCCATGAGGCAGAGGACTTGAAGATAGTCCCATACCTTGGGGCGTGCATTGGTTATCAATCGTTGTAATTGTTCCATCAGCTTCCTTCTCCTTGGGGGAGGGAGGAAGACTTTGTTCTGTTGTGTCGAAACAGGCCCCCAGGTACTCTAGAGACTGAGAGAGCTGCAGACTGCTCTTGCCCATGTTCACGACCCTCCTGCAGTAGGTTCTTTACTCAGCTGATCACCTGTCGGCTCTCCTCCAAAGGCTTTACCCTGATCAGCCAGTCCAGGTAAGGGTGTACCAAGATCCCTTCCTTCCTCAGTGTTGCTGCCATGACCACCATAATCTTGGAGAATGTTCTGGGGGCAGTTGCTAGTCCGAAGGGTAGCGCTCATAACTGGTAATGGTGACCCAGTATCGCAAAGCGCTGAAAACGCTGGTGATCTTGATGGACTGGAATGTGAAGGTAGGCTTCAGAGAGATCCAGGGAGGTTAGGAACTCTCCTGATTGTACTGCCATTATTACGGAGCAAAGAGTCTCCATGCAGAAGTGTACTATCCGCAGATGACGGTTGACGTTCTTGAGATCTAAGATGGGTCGGAATGATCCTTCCTTCTTGGGAATGATAAAATAGATGGCATAGCGCCCCATATTTTGTTGGGGCATAGGAACCGGAGATATTGCCTTCAGACTGAGTAGTCTTAACAGAGTGGCTTCCACTGCCAGTCTCTTGGTGTGGGAGTGGCAGGGTGACATCATAAATTTATCCAGAGGGATGCTGCGGAACTCCAGAGAGTAACCTTCTCGAATGATGTTTAGTACCCAATTTGTCTGACGTGATCTCGACCCATCTTTGGTAGAAGAGGGAAAGTTGACCCCCTATTTCCTCTTCCTGTGGATGGGTCAGCCCATTCTCATTGGGGAGCATGGCTAGAGCCTGCTCCCGGGCCTGTTCCTCTCTTGGTCTGTCAGTTCCGAAAGGGCTGTGACCTTCCAGAGGGATGAAGTGCCTGGAACTGCGAGTTCCTGTAGGGTCTAAAGCGTTGCGAGCCTCTGCCCCTGGTTCTTCTGGGGGAGGGGTGCTAGGATCTTTTACCCCTGTCTTCCGGTAGCCGAGGCACTGGAGATTTGCCCCACTTGTTGGCTAACTTCTCCAATTCACTTCCGAATAAGAGAGATCCTTTAAAGGGCATTCTTGTGAGATTGGCTTTAGAGGTCGCATCAGCAGACCAATTCCGCAGCCATAGCTGTCTTCTGGCTGCCACTACTGAGGCTACTCCTCTGGTTGAAGTACACACCAGATCTGAGCTTGTGTCTGTCAGGAAGGCTTCTGCAGGTTCCATCATTTCACCAGTATACGTTCCGGAGTTATTTGCCTCTCTCAAGAGGAGCAAGCAAGAATGTGCCACTAGTGCGCAGCAGGAAGCAATTTGCAGGGTCAATGCTGTTGCGTCGAAGGCCTGCTGGCGCTTGCAGATTTACGCCAACAAAGGTAGGGGGGGTGGAAAGAAAGTTCCCTCCGAGGCCGCTCCGATTTCGGAGCGGCCTCGGAGGGAACTTACGGCTATGCGCGTATCTTATAAAATCCAGCGTACGTTTGTTTGCGCCTGGTGCACGAACAAAAGTACACGCGCGCGGAAATTTATAAAATCTACCCCTCTATGTCTAGGCACACATGAAATGAGCTTCAATGCGAGCGTGTAGTTGTAAGCGCGGTTGTGCGTGCAGTTATGCACATGGAGTGCGCTCAGTTGTGTGTGCGGTTATGCCCGCCGCTGTGCACATGTCTGTACTGAGCGCGCACAAGTTAGTCACATTGACCACCCAGCCTGCCCGTAAGATGACGACCCCCGGGGGTCTCCATGAGTGTGGACCCTTGCACCGGATCAGGGCCTAGCCCAACCAAGGCTGCTCAACCCAATCAGTGCTCCCTTTTTTCCTCACCGGAAGAAGAAGGAATCAGTATGGCAATTTGAGCTCTGGAGACCAGAGACCTGAATTTAAAGTTTTCTGCTTACCTGGTCTCAGCGCTTACCGATCGTGTGCCGGACGGTCTCCAGCTGCAGAGGGGAAAGGGTTTTACCTTCACCGCCGCGCTCAATTATGCACCCCCTGCCTTTTCAGCCACTCTGGGGGCTAAGTCCATGTCGGGAACTGGCTACTGGACCAAGGCACACCTCTGAGGGCTATCGGAAATCACCTCAGGAATTCTCAACTGGGGGAGGGACCCTTAGGTATCACCGCAGGAGAGCGGGGCTCGATCTTCTTTAAGGTAGTTTTTGTCTTCTTGCTGTAATTTTCTTAACACTGTGCTAGTGTGTGGGATAGTGTCCGCATCTGCTACGAGACGGAGAGATACCGAGGAGCTGAGGTCACTGCAGGGGTATATCTAGGGTGATGTCAGCTTTGAAATCTGACTCCGTCTCCCATCTGCTAGCAGAGGAACACATAACCTTACTGGTCCTGAGTCCATCTGGCTACATGCTAGGAAATTACAGATTTCTCAGTTTTCCAGCTACAAGGTGAATTGGCAGAAATCGGAAACCTTGCCTTTAAGTGTATTAGAGTCATGCATAGATCTTGTGCAGTTTAACTTACTTAGGAATTTATTTTATACCAACTTAGAGGACTCTATTCCTATTAATGAAGACAAAATCATTTCTTTGGTTAAAGATGTTTTTGTTCAATGGTCTCCACTGCATATTTCATGGTAGAACAGGATAGATACGATTAAGATAGTTCTGGCTCCACATATTAACTTTATCCTTAGTATGGTGCCCTTTTTTTTTTTTTCACATCCATTTTATAAAAAAGGTTTATAGACTTTTGAGTTCATTTTTGTGGAACTGTAAAGCACCACAAAGTGCTATGAAGAAGCTTTCAGCTTCTAATGAATGTAGTGGTATTAACTTCATATTTTTATAGTTATCATGAGGCCAATATCCAGTAGGTCTTTTAGTAGCCAGATAACGTGTCCTATATATATTCAGTGGGATAAACGTCTCGCTGAATATACTTACTTAAAGTTATCCAGCTACTTGTAATTGGCTAACTTAAAAACCTAAATGGCTATGTTTTTAATATAGCTGTTAAGGTTTTTAAGTTATCCGGTCTAGGGTGGCTGAATAACTTGCTACTTATCCGAATATCTTAAAAAAAATATCTGGGTAAGCAGCACTGTTTAAAAAAACAAACCAAACAAACCCCCCCCCCAAAAAAAAAAAACCAAAGATATAAAAGGGTCTGTAGCCTGATTCCCAACTTCCCTCACAAAATGTTATCTGGCCCCATTGGATTATGCTTCATCCACCACCCAATACCTCCCCTACATGCCCTAAACATCTCCCAGGTCTCACAGTTTGGGCCCCTTTTCCCTATTCATTTAACAAATAGCAATCCAGCTGCTCCCTCCCCAATGACTCACCCACAGTCCATATATGCATACCTGACCCCTCCCCTCGCCAGACTCCATGGTACCACACATTACCTATCTGGGCTTCTTGGGTGAAACCGGGTTAAGCTACCGGTAAAGGCTGATTAGTTAAACACAACAGTTTGTCTCAGATTCAAAACACCCTAAAAGCAACTGGTCATGCTTTCAGACAATGAGCAATGTGTTATTTTGATACAAAAACAGTGAATTTGTTCCATGGGAGTGTTTTCACTTCCATTCAGAATAAACAGTTTTTCAGTTTCACCACGTCATAGTCCACCCAAACATTTCTTAAACACAAATTATTACACAATATCATGCAGAGGCAGAGGAGGGGAGGCATTCATCGTGAAACAACGAGTTCAGCAATTGAGATAAATACACAAAGAACAGAAAGAGCATTTCTGTTGAAGCAGAACTCCGCTGACCCACGATGGGAGGATGTATGGCCTAGTAGTTACAACAATGAACTCTTAGAATAGGAAATCAAGGGATTATTTCAGCTACTGACCGTATTTTCACAGGATCATACAATTTTCCAGTGTCTCGGTTTACCCAGTTCATTGGGTAATATACTTATTACACAATTACTACTATGAACGTTCCTTCTCCCACTCTTCTCTGTGGGAGCTGCATGCAGGTCCAGTGCCAGAAACAGGCCACTCAGTGTCTGCGCGTTTGACATACTATTCAATTGTACAATAAACTGCAATCACATCTAGATGAATTTTGCTATATTATTAGCAGAAGCCTTTCCCATTTATAGACCTGTGTAGACTCTCAGTAAATATGGTCTTTTTGTATAATATGCTGCAAGAGTCCATAAAGCAGTTTGTAACATTACTGAAGACTGGTTACTTCAATCATACTTTAGTCATGCACTCGGTGTGGCAAAATGATCAATTTCACATCAAAATGCTTCAACGCAGCAGAAAGGTTGAAAAGCAAAAAGCAAAAAGCTGGATCTTTAACTTACCTCTCTTATAACTTGCTGCAATTCATCATTCTCTGCAACTCTTCTGCCTTCATCAGCTGCACACGCCTGAGGAACTTGTTCCGGTTTCATTTCTGCTTCAGATTTCTCAAGATCCTCCAAGCACTCAGAATCTCTATGCTCCTGTGCTATACCAGCTCTAAAAGGTGGAGCTGGTGTTAAGGCAACCGATGCCCGATACATGGGCTTGCTGTGTGCTGAATGAGTCCTGGTCCTCGCCAGATGATCGGAAGAGCTCACTCTAGCTCTGGTGCCCCTTTGAGGGGGATTTGAACAGACTGAAGAGGAATCTGAGGCTATGTGGGATGAGACTGATTCAGCACGCTCTGCTCCGGCTTCTAAACCAATATCTCCAAAGCCCAACTCAGATTTCAAGTACGACTGTTCACGGATAAGTTCAGTGACCTAAACATTGGGTGGGTTAAGAGAAAAATTACAGGACCAAATTTTATATTTCTGATACTAAAATTCTTACAACACTGATTGACAAAATTAACATAAGGGAACAACTTGAGATCTACATCTCATCACTATAAAGCTCATATGCTCAACTCAAGGTATTTTATAGAAATTCCACATGCAACTAATTTTAGGAGGTAGGGTGAGTGCAGAGGAAGAAAAAATGAATCTGTATAGAGTAGTTACAGGGCCATGGCTCAAATACCTTTATGGCTTTGAGGATGGCTAAGAGCTCAAATAGTTTCAATTTCTAAATCAACTTAACAGACAATTACTGGTAGTATCTGCCCTTCAGAAATATATTTTTGTTTAAAGGTAGTAGAATTTACAAAAGTTATGCACTGTTTCAATATCTCTTAGGGCACAGCGAATCAGTACTGAATGTTGGCAAGAGATACGCAGTTCAAACATAGTGCATTATAATCCAACAAAAGGTGATAAGTACAATACCCCAAAACCCATATGCTGGTATGCCCACAAAATATGAAACAAAATAGCAAAAAAAAAAAGTTACCCTCACTATATGTTTCCATTTGAAATCAAGAGAGCTTCACTGCATCATTATGAAAGATACATTTCAGTTATCCAATTGAGCTTACCCATGCCTAAGCAATGGCTAAGATACTTCTAGTATGCAAAGTTAAATCAGGGTTAAAATTCTAATGCCTAAGAAAGAATTCTTTTATGATATAAATTTTGAATGTTGCATTATGATATTTATATGTATCTTTCGTTATTACATTAGTTCTTTTCAGGATAATTCTCTCTGTACAACAGACAATCTTTTACACAGATTCATTTTACATGGAAAGAAAGAGGGTAAATTACTAGCAAACTAATTTGCTCACATGGCCTTGTATTGCACATACTACTACTTGTCAACCAAGCTTGAATATTAGTCTAGACTCTTGCAACATAAGGGATACTATAAATTACAAATGAATAAAATAGGGGAAATTCCCTAGAAATGTCAATAGTGATAAGTGGATATCACCTTGATCAGCACGAGCCATCACCCCCAGAAGCAAAAGGAGAAAATAGGCAAACAGTATCTGACAGAAAGGAAAAAAAGAAGAAATATTTAAGCAAGTTTATAGCAATTGGAAGCAGGAATACAGAAAGAAGGGATATAATTAGCAAGGCTGCAAAGGCATAACTTCCTTCCGCAGTGGAAGTCATACAAGAGGTCAGTCATTATTCTTGTATGTGAGAATTACAGTAACCCATTGCATAACGGTATGTGCTGCAGTATATGGCCAAAGCCAAATTCTTTTCAGTTTCTAGTTGGTATTATTTATGCAGTGTACACACCATTCAGTACTTTACTATTTACAGAGTCAGTGCACCTTAAGCTTTAAAAGAGGTGGCAGGCAGGCACACAAACTCCAATTTACTCTGGGGCAGCAACATTACACAGCTCTTAACAGCCGTGAGAAAACAGCAGTGTGCAAAGATGGTTGGAGAGACCATTGTTAAAACCCAATCAGCATGTGGAAGCTGGAATTTTTTTTTTTATTATTATTTTTTAAAGCCAACACCATTAACATTGATTTCTTTGCAGATTACTGTAAAACTTGGTAATGGGCAGGGGGCCTGGGTGTTGACTTGGGTATTGGTTTTATGGGAAACAAAGGAGAAATTTAAATTTATCTGTTAATTTCATTTCCTTTAGTCCTGCCAGACCAGTCCAAACACCTGGGTTATGTCCCCCCTGCCAGCCTATGCAGACAGAGCAAAAAAAGGTCAAAGCTGACTTCACTCCCCCTAGAGGTTTGATATTGACTTCAGGTTTTCAGCAACCTATGTCAAAGTTAAGACAACTGAAAGCAATTGTTTGATTAGGTTTCCAATTCACCATCACAATCAAAACCTGATAAAGCCAAACAAAAACTAATTCAGGAGTAAGAATCTCTACACCAAGCTCACAATTAGGCCAGTTGCCTTCAGAGTCTGAAACAATGTACTTGCTGCTATTTTTCTGAACTTGTCAAACTGAAAGCCCTTGTGGCTTCTAGACTGGTCTAGCAGGATTAAAAGTAAAGAACTTAACAAGTAAGTTGTAATTTCACCTTCCTTATTGTCCATGCCAGACCAGTCTAAACAAGTGGGATATACCGAAGCTCCAGTCAGAGTAGGTGGGAGGAAACTACACTAGTTCTAAGGACTCCTGTGCCCAAGGTGTAGCTTTTCCAAGCCTGCACACCCACACCAAGGCCTTTTCAGCAGGGATGCAACAGAGACAAGGATGATGCCCTACCATTATCCTCTGGAAAGACAGGTTCTGATTCTGTTTACAAGGAAGCCTGCACCCTTACTGAGTGGGCTTGACAACCCTCTGGGACCTGCAAACCCTAGCTGGAGAAGGCTGAAGGGCTTATCTCCTTCTGAAATCAATGCCTTAGAAATTATTATGCTTTAATAGGACATATCAAAGGCCTATCCAAAAATGGAAAGCAGGAGCCCCGTTTGGAGGGCGGGGGGGGGGGGGATACCCTTGTAGAACATGACCTGCATGTGTGTTCCCTTCAGGAGCCTGAACAATCCCTAGACTGAGTTCTGAAGTGTGTGTTTATTATTGTTTTTATTATGTATCTATTTTTGTTCATCGCCTAGGCCTATTTTGTGTTAGGCGATCAATAAATTTTAATAAATGAAAATTAAATGAAATGAAAGTGCAACCACAGCTTCGGCAGGCTCATCTACAATCCGCTCATGCTCATGTCCCACCTGACCACTAGTGGGGCAGAGGCTGCTTCTACCAATCCTTACACTCAGGGTCAAAGAGTGTCACAGCTCAAAACATTTGAATGCATGATGACTGTTTTGGCCATCTGAGCTGTTGCTAGATACTGCATGGGATTTCCATCCCAAACAAGACTCATTTGCCAGTGCTACTAGATTCCCTCAGCTTGTTCACATCACCAAGCATTATACTGACATTGCTGTTCAGGATAATCAGTCAGCCAGCCTAGGAGCTCCACACTTGCATAAGCCCCGGCTGTGAATAACAGCTTTCCTGCTCTGACTCACCTGAATAGTCTGATATCTGACAAAAGAAAGAACCAGCGTCCCCTTCCTACATAGGGAGGCCCTTATTCTGACTTGACCAGCAGATACGCAGGGTTAGCAAAAGGTAATAGATCCAGGATAATGCATGTGAGAAGTATCTGATAGTAACCCCTACAGGAGGTAAGGGGAATGCCCTATATATCCATGTGGGGAAATGCCTAAGAAATGCATAGCCCTTTCTGGGAGACCTGAAATAAATAGTGCTATGCCCCTGATCTCTTTTCATGGGAGAAACAGGGCCCCCAAAATATATGGGTGACTGAACAAACCTAATACCATCACCCTCAAAGCCTTCACTGAAGGTGACAAGGAAGTCCCCCTGAGTGGCATCTGACCAGAACAGAAGACTCCAAGAGTCACTGTGAGGGAGCACACCAAGTACATAACAGCCAAATCCATTGTCCTAGAATACCACCCTGGGGAAAGGTGAAAGTTGTCTGAGCAGATTGCTTGTAGCTTCTGAAATGGCCCCAACCAGGATGGCTATTAAGGGACTGGAGAGGCTTCCAATAAACACGCTTAGGCAGCCTCTAAATTTTGATCCCTTAACTTGCAGGACTACTGCAAATGACAGAAAATCTTTTAGAGAGGGTAAAACTGTAGAAAAGGCCAAAACTGCAGATGCCATCACTCTGCAGCACAGCTGCAGTAAACACTGTAGGTCCCATCTTGAACTAGTCTGGCCCAGGCCACACAGGTGATCTAACCTATGGAGCGCTTAGCATCACTTAACTCCACCGTGTGAGATTCATCAGCCATAGGATCATGAGCTTCCCTCTCAGCACACCGTTACCTGTAGGGGAAGATCACTATGGCCACCTCCGTTGGGTGCTGGACCCAAACGCAAGAGGACTCAAGACACTAAGCTACCTGGGCAGAGAGACTATAGAAAAAATACAAAGATTGTTTTAAAGCCTGATTTATTTAAAATGTATACCCCACTTTAGATAAAATTCAAAGCAGTTTACAAAATGACCAACAAAATACAATTACAAAACAATTACATAAAATATATGAACAAACATGACCTCCTGCTGATTTTGTAAGTTAAATCTTCCTTCGAAAAAAAGTATAGACTAAGCTAGGGAGCAGCAGTTCTCTAAACCAACACACTATGCAATCCATGGACCACTCTGAAGATTCTGTCCCAGTATTTTGGATTAATCTTCATTTCTTTTAGCCAAGTAAACAATGAAGAGGCCCACTTTCTCCAATTAATAGTTTCATACACATTGGGCCTGATATTCAAAAGTATTTACACTCCTAAAACTGGATTTTACACATGTAAATGCACTGTACCCATGTATGTGGGCTTTTGAAAAATTGCTACAATATATGCCATTGAATTGTCAACAAGTTTTACACAAGTACACTTTAAGCACATAAATGGGCTTTTGAAAATTGCTACAATAGTACATTGCACGTAACTCCTTTGAAAATTACCTCCTGTGCTTCCATCAGTCAATTATGGTATAAGAAGATGACGATAACCCCCTAGATGCTCCAACACCATATTCTTCTCTTCCCTGGGAAGGGAATATAGATCCCTCGTCATCTTGGTCACTTTTAAGGCTGGAACCAGGTCTCTCATACCGAGGAGGTCCCATCTCCAACAGTCAGAAATAGCAGGAAACTCTTGGGAGGGGATTCTCCCTAAGAGCACGCAAGAATAAGGAATCCCCTATAAAATTACTGCTTCATATTGCCCATTCTACAGCTGCAGGAAGTCATGCCCCAGAATTAAGCTTCTCTCCCGAACAACCTCCCCATTGAGGCTTTATCCCCTTCTGAGGAGGCAATCGCTCCTGTCAGCTGTATCAGCTATCTCATCCTCCTCTTGTCCAGCCAACTCCCTATGACCGTGCTAGCCAGTGAAGTGCTCTAGAACTCCAAACATTGCCAAGAATAAGCCAGCATTCTTCCGTGCGGGCACATGGATAAGGGCTAGGAAGGGCTCAAGGAGAAATCGAAATGGTGCGGCCCAAGCAGCACCACCCTGGAATTTCTGTTTTTATAACAGGCTACAGCAATCTACAGCGTAGATTGCTGAAGCCTGTTATAAAGCTTAATTTAGCCTTAAAAGACCCTTGGGAAACTTCATTTGTGTAGAGGAGAAGAAAGCCATTTCTCCAGGTTATCAGAGGGTAGGAGCTGTTACATGCATATGAGAATATTTGCTAAAAAAATTCAATAGAGAACTGGAGCTGTGCCTGAGGGAAAATATGTAATGCCAACCCCTCTCCCCAAAACTTCCCTGTTTGATGTTCAGAGGGAAGAATGTGGCATTGCTTAATGTTTTTATTTTTGGCATAAAGCAGCGATAAAATGCCAACTAAGCTCTAAAGCACTGTCTTCCATTGTTAGGGGCCCAGGGCTCATTCTGGGGAACTCATCTACGGTAGTTTTGCTCTTGGCGGGCTGCTGACCTGCTGCAGTTCACACCCACCTGCCTGGTACCTGCCTACTCACACGCCAGGCAGAATGCACCTGCTGACACAACGAGCCACCATGCCTCTCTCTCTTTTTACAGCCATTCCAGAAGCCAGCAGAGGGAGACAGGAGAACGTGATTATCTCAGACCTCTTGAGTCTGAATCTAGCACAGGAGAGTGGCAAGCAGTCCAGGAAAAGGCTGAGCTGTAAGTTGTTTTTGTTTTTTTTTTTTTAATTAAACTTTTGCCTCTCTATTGCACTGCCAGAATACTGGGAGTGTGTGCTGTCAATGGCTCCTGCTGCCAGATGCACAAGAGAACAAAGTCACCCGGGACTACCAGGTGCTTGACCCATCAGTACAGGAAACTCAGATCCCAACTCAGTCTGTTCCCGAGGTGGAAGGGAGAATCAGTATCACCAGGATCATCACCCAGAGCGCCCCCAAGGCTCGGCCTATGCGCCGCTGAGAACCTGAGCCTAAAAATCCTTCTTGGGAGCAGCCTATACGTAGCTGCAGCACCAGTCCACGTGTCTTCACCATCTGCAGAAGAGAGAGAAATACTGAAGACCTGAAGGCAGCACCAGGCCCCTAAAGGTCTCCATCTGCTGGCAAGGGGGCTTAACCCAATTGTTTGGACTGGCCTGGCATGGACAATAAGGAAGCTGATGTTGGCAGGACCTGAAATGGCCTACTAGTAGAAAAGGTGGAGGCCATCACTTTGGCATATTTTGGGCTTGGTTGGGACAGATATAGATGACAGGTAAATAACTTGTGGGGAGGGTAGTTGGTGGTGTCAGGTTGTATAAGGAATTGTGTGTGCACTTCTACTTAATACAGATGGACCGTTTTGGTCTTTTTCTGCAGTCATTTACAATGTCACTGCGTAAAGAGCATTTGTGGACAAGAACAGATTTTCAATACATAAATTTCTATGAACAATGCATGCAGGATCATCAGTTTGAGACTGTTACTCTATTCAGGTTTACTGGAGTCTCCAAAAGCAGATCTAAAAGAATGTATGGAGTCCATATTCAGCCACTATGCGGTTGCACTGCTGAATATACCCGCCTACCAGCTATCTTAAAGTTAGCTGGATATGTACAACCAGCTAACTAGAACAGGCCTATGGACCGACCAGTTAGCCACAGAAGGTTAGTTTTAAGATAGCTGGGTATATTCAGTGGAGAAATCACGCCGTTGAATACACCCTGATAGTTAGCCGGTTATGAATAACACAGCCGAATATCGAAGTTAGCCGCTTAAATTAAGTGGCTAACTCCACTCCTCCCCAGAATGCCTCTTGCCCATCTCCAGAATATCCCATCTTATCCAGCTAAATTCTAGTCACCCAGCTAGAATTTAGCTGGGTAAGGGCTGAATATAGCTGGGTAAGCCATTTAGATGGATAACTATTATGTTATCCATCTAAATGGCTTTTGAATATGGATCTCTGTTTTTATAAAAATGCTCAATTTTATTTTTTTTTTTTAAACACCTTGTATATGCCTTTCTCAGACAGCATACCCAAATGCAGGAATGGCCTGAGGGATGAAAGGAATAGGGATGTGAATCGGTACCGGACTCATTTCCGGTATTGGGTTTGTGTAACCACTGCGGGAAATCTTCATTCCCGCAGTTCTGAGCGTTTCTTTTCGGCTGTCCCGAGCCGAAGAAAAAAAAACCTCACCCAGACCCTTTAAATTTAATTATTTAGAATCTCCCACCCTCCCGACCCCCCAAAAACGTTTCTAAAGTACCTGATGGTCCAGCAGGGGTTCCGGGAGCGATCTCCCTCTCTCGGGCCGTCGGCTGCCAGTAAACAAAATGGCGCAGATGGCCCTTTGCACTTACCATGTGACAGGGGCTATCAGTGCCATTGGCCGGCCCCTGTGACATGGTAGAAGCAATGGACGGCCGGCGCCATCTTAAAAAATGACACGTGCCATCCATTGCTCCTACCATGTCACAGGGGCCGGCCAATGGCACCGATAGCCCCTGTCACATGGTAAGGGTAAAGGGCCATCTGCGCCATTTTGTTTACTGGCAGCAGACGGCCCGAGAGTGGGAGATCGCTCCCGGGACCCCCGCTGGACCACCAGGTACTTTAGAAAAGTTTTGGAGGGGGTCAGGAGGGTGGTGAATTCTAAATAATGAGATTTAAAGGGTTGGGTTGGGGTGGGTTTGGGGGTTGTTTTTGTGTGCCCTTTCTCCCCCCCCCCAAAACGATAAGAGAACCCCACAAAAATGTTGTGGGGTTTTCCTATCGCTTTCGGGAACCCCCCAATATTTGACGCGTTTGAAAATATCGTACGATATTTTCAATCATCAGAAAAACGATTCACATCCCTAGAAAGGAAGGCTCCTTGGAGACTAACCCTCAACCCTGCTCTTGTACCAGTAGGCCAACAATAGAGCCCGTGTCTTCCTTCCCTCACTTCTGAGGTGCACCCAAGCTCTGCTGTCCTTCTTGGCGAGGAGGTTCAAACCCATGCAGTTAGCAATCAGATTAATTGCTCAGTGATGACAAATTCAGAGTAATTCCAATTCTTGATATCATGGGGCGATTTTCAAAACTGACTGTATTAGGAAGAAGACCAAGACTGCACATGCTGTTCATCCATGGGCTTTCCGTCAGTTCTCACGGTGAAAGTACGTGTACTTTCTCTTTTGCCCATGCTCTGACTATGGGTAGAATTTTGCTGGAACAGTACATGTGCAGAGTTGAAAATCCAATCTACACATGTAAATTTTCCTCTTCTCCATCTAGACCTGCTCTTCCCCACTCCCCCCCCCCCCCCCCCCAAGGAACATCTTCTCTCAATGTGGCTACAAGGTAGCCATACTGAAGGAGGGGGAATTCCTAAACAGACTAACTCGGATAAAACGCTTAACCCTCGACAATCGCTGTGAAAATGTTTCATCTATCAGGCAGCACCACCAGGAAGTTACTATTTTAATTGTTTTCCTTTAAAATCAACAGCAACATTTTCTTTGAAGGGAGTTAGCTATTTTTGTTTTGATTCAACACCTTCCAAAAATAAAAAGGTCATCAGCTGGCTTATACTCAAAAACATCTGATTTTTCTTTATCTGAATCCAATTTTTTTCCCTCCCATAACTGTAAAAAGAAAAACACACTTACTGGCTCTATCACATTCAAAGGGGAAGAGTACGAGAGGCTTTCGGTGCTTCTGCTTCCATACATGCCCTGATAAATTAGCAAGAACATTCCAGCATTAATTACAACCCTCTGCAACAACCATTACCCAATTTAAACAGTAATGCAAAAGTTATATTTCTATTAGACTGTGACAAACTAGTGAACTTTAATTGCTATGCATGTGCACAAGTGCTTTGTACATGCACATTTGGCTGTAGAAGAGGCTTTACATTAAGCATCAGCAGTTGAACAGTGTTTGAAGGGTGACCAAGGATGAGCCACATCATATCTCTTTTCAACAGTTTTATTTTGCAGGGGGTGGGAGCAGCTATTTGTCAGATTGAAAGAAGATCTGGTACTTGAGTGTCAAGAAGCTGTCACTCAAAGCTTCGCTGGAGGGAGAACCATGATTAAGAGCAGCACATCTGCTGACCAGCACCAAAAAGGATGCAAGTCTATACAGCTCTCAGCAGAAGAATAATTTGAGAAGACAAACCCCAGGATGCACTAAAATCTCACATCAGTTCCAAAACTATCAACTGCCTTGTAGGTCTGTAGCCAAATATTTGTTTTTTTTTTATTTGGGTGACAAAAAAATAAAGGTAACAGATACCAGGGCAGGGCTGAATTTGAGTTCTAGCAAGTAAGATCCTGCAAAAAAAATGTTTCCTGTGAAAAGTACAAGTGGTACATACTGTGAGTAGCTGAGGTCTATAAGGTGAAGACATGTGTAAATGTCTCAGCTGCTCCTCTAGGGCTAGCAGGCGGTCCTCTAGCTGTTGCTCTAGATCATGAAGCTCCTCACGGACACAATTTCTCAAGATTTGAAGTTGGTCAGCTTCGTATCTATTGCAGAGGGAAAAAAAGATTGAAAGATATTAAATAAAATCTCATATGTGATGTAGGAGGAAGAAATATGGATTAATTAGAGATTGCATTCGTTTTTGCCAAATTAGACAATTATACAATAATTGCCCTTGATAGCCTGTTTTCTAATTTGGCATGGTTCCGATGCAACGAAACCCGAAAATAAAATTTGTTTTTCGGGTTTAGCGTGCACTAGCGCTAAAACGTTAGGCACATACTAACCCTCCCCGTTAGTGCATGCTAACCCGAAAATCGGGAGCCCACGAAAAAAAACCCGAACCGGGGGAAAAATGAAGTTCCCCACGGTTCACTGAAAATGAATTTTTAAAACTATGCACACCTCTAGTATTAATGAAGTCTGGGCTACCAAAAAAAAAATCACATGTAATTTAACACTTAATGCAGAAACCAAAGTTCAGCATAATTCTACAACACTTTTATATTTTGGTGGTGATATTACTTTTTTGTTTCAAGTTCTTTGTTTGGGGGGGGGGAGGGGGGGTGCCAGGGTTTACCACTTTTTTCAGTCAACCCTTAAAAAAAATTAAAAAAAAAAAAAAAAAAATATATATATATATATATATATATATATATATATATCCAGCATATTTGTCCAGCTAACAGGGTCATTCATCAAATCACATTAGGGCCCTAATGCTATAACGCATGCATTTTTTAATCACAGCGTGCATTGAATATGCAAATTTGCTAAATTTATTCAGGTGGGTGGATTTTGGGTGGAGTATTTGAAAACGAGATGTGGTAACGCTGTGTGCAATACCACAACACATGCATTATACAGACTATCAAGGGCGATAATGCTGGAAATAACTACATTCTTTACCTAGCGTTATGCCCTCCATTTCAGGCAGGAGAGATGGAATGGAGGAGAGAGAGAGAGAGAGAGAGAGAGAGAGGGGAGGGGAAGAGAGAGAGAGAGAGAGAGAGAGAGCATGCCTCTGGGGTGGCAGACATATTTAGAGTGAGGAAAGGTAGACAAAGATGAGATTTCTGCAATGTACTCTCGCCCTAGCTTGATAGCAGCTAGGTAGAGTGCGCAAACTAGGGCGAGAGTGCAATGAACAAATCTAATCTTTGTGTAACTTTCCTCACTCCAAAGCACATTAAATCTTCATTGATGTGCGCTGTGCTGTTCTTTCCTAGGACTGCACATGTTAAACTGCCCTGGTTAGACCATCACCAAAACCTCACCTTGAGCTAATAGCTGACTCTCCTACAGTGATATAAATAGTTTACTTATATGAGAGCCTTATAAAGAGTCTCTCTCTCTCTCGCCAGGAGCAGCCTCAAATGCAGAGATTTAAAATGTCCAAAATGCCGAGATGGTCTGACCACATTGGATATAGCCAGATAACTCTCTGGCTATAAACATCTCCAGCTGGCCACGGGTAGTCCAGGGGGCTTCCAGAGTGGAGCTTCATTATTTGGATAAGTTAGCTGGATAACCCTGATTTTCAGCATTATCCAACTAAGATTGCCAGATAACTTTAGAACAGCTGAGGAGCAGTCCCAAAGTTAGCCAGATATACTTATCCAGCTAATTTTAAGATAGCTGAGTATATTCCGTGGTGCACCCGTGCAGCTGAAAAACTTAGGATAATTTATCCCAGATGATCTGGCTAACTTTCCTAGCCAGCCAGCAACTGAATATAGACTTCAAAGTGTTTAGCCTCATGTATATATTTTTTTTTCCAGGGGAAAAAAATACATACATACATAATAATCTACTGGAGAAAGCAATCATTTTTAAATTTTTGATTCCAATTACATTGCTACCCTCTCTTTATGGGCTGATGGGTTAAAGTAGCTTAAGAAAAGCCTGGCCAAATTGACTGACAGAACATATACCTACATATTCCCAAACTACACTTACCGTTCCTCTTCAGTCAGGTGCTGATAAACCATTGTTTGCTGACGTAACATGCTCAATTCCAAATCCATCATCTGTGTTCTGAACAGATTCAGACTTCTCCTCATTACTTGTAATTCCTGGAACGTATTCTAAGGAGCGAATAAAAACACCCGAGATAGCACTCAAGTTACAGACTGTACATGACATAGTTCATCTATAAAAGTATCTAAAAAGTAGCGTTTAATATACCAAATGCACAACTTACTTCAAAGAGAGGTAGAATGGATGGCCTTTGAGTACTGTAACCAGCAGCTGAAAAATCGTTCCCTCTCATAGGATACTACAAAAAAAAAAGTGCACAAAGCATTGTCTTTCCATTTACTCTTGCACATAGTTATGTATGGCCTGTTTTAACGTGAGACCAAGGCTCCGCACCCATAAGTTGGAGATTTTTCTACCTGTCAGTTCAGACATAGCTGGCCAGGCAAATGAGGCTAATCAGGACTTCCCACCCAAATCGGAGTGCAGTCTGAAAAAGCTCAAAGAAAGTAAAATGATCATAAAACACCTAATGTATGTATCTGAATACCTCAAAAGCATGAAGCAGCTGACATTATCAATAATCACATTTGGAATCTGGAAGGGACACTGCAGACTGTGTGAATTACTGGAACGATAATTGAGAGCAAGACCAAATTCTTATTCCGTTTCACTCACAGAACCTGCACCAAGGGACTTACAAAGGCAGTAAGTTTAGTGGTTAGGTTGATCGCAGCTTGAAGAACTCTTCCTTCCACACTTGGCATTTGCTGGTGACCTCTTCTATAATGTTTCATGAAGATATGTATGGCGCTACGAGTTGTAGCTTTGTACATCCTTCCACTTAGCTGTATCTTTTATGTATTGTGGGTAGAATCTTGTACCTTAGGATCTTGCAGAATTAGATTTATTAAATAAGGGAATAGGCTTCTTTCAATCTTTTATGTGTTTCTGAAATACTGCTAAATCAATAAGAAATTATTTTATATGCAGCAAGCAAAAAAAAAATAAAATATGGTTTTCTAATTTTATGTTCTTTATAAATAAAACTTTAAAGCTCTTAATCTGTAAAGAATGTGGTTCCTTTTCAGACAAAGCAGAATTAGGATATATGATCAACAACATTTCATTTTTTGTTTTATATTCCACCTTTCGTGACTGATCAGATGCTTCAAAGAAGATTACACTTGGGTACCGTAGGTATTTTCCTGCTGGAGACACTGAATTCACCAACCCTTCTTGTTGAACAAATAGCAATCAAAACCAAACTTGAAAATAAAAAAAAAATAAAGACTAGTAGAACTTAATGGTCAAAAGCAGGATGCAGCACTGAGCCCAAAGCTACATTTAAATTCCACTAAGAAAATAGCAAAGGAAACCTTAGGACTTGCTAACTTAGCAGCCTTCAAAAATCTGACAATATTTATAACTGATAAGATGTCCCTCACAGATATAGCCTTAGTGCTATCACCACATCATGTACTTGTAATGCATTTGCATGCAGTCCCATATCCAGTCTTTGAAAATATGGTCATCTTCACAGATGACTTCAGTGGTGTAAACTTTCTATACAGCATAAGGAACTATATTCGTGCACTGTATTTGTTTTTTTTTTGTTTTTTTTTTTTAGCAGCTAGCAACCTCAAAATAAAATCTATTTCCAAATCTAATGTGACATTAACAATCAAAGTAGATGAATTAATAGAATCCTCCCAAGATTTCTCCAGAAAACTAGAAAAGTCCAAGGTATCAAAGGAGAACTGCTGCTTCTCAGTCACTTTTTTCTTAAATGGAGAGAGATAATAAGCTCTGAAGGCTGGGGAAGAGAATTCCTTGGAATTTACAATTTCTATTAAGTATTGGGGAAGTTCATCAGTCTCAAGTTCCATCATCTCAGTGCATTTTCCAGCATCTCAATTTTATTATGAAGATGCAAATTGTTTTTAATCAGGGAGCTCCAGCTCACCTAAATCTGTTCAATTTTAATCTACAATATGTCTGAACATTTCTTGCATGCCTGAACTTCTATTTTCTGATATTTGTGATTTAATGTAAATTCCTAGAAAGGAGCAGAAAAAGGGGATACTTGCTCAGATAAGGTAGCAATAGCACCCAGATGTCTTCAGATTGATGGCTTTAGGTCTGAAAAGAACTGAGTTGGAGGGATACAAAGGACAGAGTTCCACTTGCTGCAAGATCTTCACCTCCACAAGGGATTGCAACTGCATAAAAACAATGGGTTTGCCTCCAGTCTTCTCCACTCTGAGCCACTGCTCTCTGTTTCTCTCAGCCATGCTGCTTTTATTGTCTGCTCGTTTACCTCAAATGGTACTACTACAGTCAACACTATTGCCATTCCAGTGGTTCCAACTCCTGCTGCATCCAAACTGCCGATGCAGCAGTGTCCCCAGAAGTTCTTGTAACCAGTTTAGATGGATTACAAAATGTTCCCTGCAGCTCTGGACTTAGGGTAGTCTTCAGGTCTGGAGAGCCTGTCAGCCATCTTGTCTCAGTCAAATGATGATTTGTCAGCAAACTGGATTGCTAGAGTAAGCATATAGACAATAAACTGGTTTATTGGGCCAAGTGACTGTGAAACCATGGGCTTGGGAGGAAACTCTCATCCCTTTCCTTGTGCTTGTAATTCTCCTTCTAAAAAGCACATGTAGGCCACAGCATTTGTGTCAGTGTTTGCTGTTGATAATACTGGTCTTCTGCTGAGGGACCCGAGACAAGAACGCAGGGATAACCTATTTGTCAATCTTCTATAGAGTTGAAAGCACGATCTCTTTTTTCGAAATTTGTAAGGACTAAGAGGCTGATTTACTAAGCTGATCTTAAAACTGGATGAAAACATTAGCATTTGTTAACAGTGAGTTTTATCACAGCCTATATTACAATGAATCGGGCTCATTTACTAACGCATTAACATGCGGTAGGGATAAGTTTTGACTTATTATGAGGTAAAGACTTTCTTATCTTCTACAATATCTTTGACAATCTTGTCTACGTGTATTTTAAATAGTTGTTTGCCCTCAAATGGAATACTAAGCAGGTGAACTACAGAAGAAAAATCAGCTGGCCGCTGCCTGAGCTAGAGTCCACTATGCATTACATCTCCTGTCATGGCTTTAGCTGATAAGAAAATATCATAGGTTGCATCTACAATGTAATTAGGTTAAATAAGAGCAGAACACACAGAATGGCCCAGAGCAGATCTTTCCATCTTAAGTACCAATTTCTGAATCCAGGGAATCATAGTTCAAGAAGTCTATGTGGAATATACTGCTGACTGCGGAATCCTATTTAACTCCTATACCCTCTTCTGATGATCTAGAGAGACCTTTAATCCTGTAATCTACAGGAATAATTCTTTAGACAATATCAGAAATGACAGTCTATAATAGGAGCCTTAGACCATTAATTGTTTTCTTTTTTGTGAAGTTTTATAGTTTAGCCAATGTTCTGGTACCACACCCTTGCGATCAGGATGTACCCATTCATTTTTGGCCATCTCTTCTATAGCTGTGGCTAGAAAGATGGTTCCCCCCTCTCTGTTGAATGCCTAACAAAGGGTCTACTGAGGATTGTACTTAGTCATCTTAAAACTGAAGATTTAACCTCATGACAATTTGGTCAGAACTTAACATTAGAATAATTGAAAATCCGGAGTGCAACATCGTGGATCTTCTTTATCAGAGTTTAAAAATTTTGAATCTTCTAAGGGACAACACTGGCAACATGTGCTTTCTCTGAATAAAACTATCACAGACTCTATAGATGAGGGACTCTCTTTGCATCAGCTTGTATTAGAAAACAGTCATGTGGTTCTCTTTGGCTATCAGCAAATTAGCCACTCAGAGCAGAATTCAAGAAAGAAGCGGAAAGGACATATTAATCTGCTTTGATTGTCCATTTACTTCATTCTCCATTCTTAACTGAACAGAAGATTCCCCAGGTTTTGCAAGTCTGACTTTGTTCCTCACACAGAAGGCAATTCACCTGAGCTTTGACGCTTACTGGCAAGCAGCACATTTGGAGTAACAGCAGCTCTTATAATCTTATTTGCCATAATGTATTTGGCTTGTAATAAGGAAGGACCATCTTTAAAAAAAAAAGACTTTTCCCACAGTAACAGTGCCTCATTGCTTTCTGCACCTGAAGTTAGAACTCCTAGGCTGAAGCATAGATTGCCCCCTCAGAGTGCAACAACACATAAAAATGTCTTTTTTTTTTTTTTTTTAAGTCAACTTATATTTAAAGCCAGGTGTTCTAAGGGTTAGCAACCATTTTGCGGCAATAGGAAAAATGCTTAGTGCATAGAGGTGCTGATGCATAGGGTAACCCTATGCACTGTGCCCAGCCTAGTGCATAGGGTTACCCTCGGCTGGACGCACTAGAGTAACACCTGATGCAATAAGGGGATTACCGCATTCAAAATGCGTGCCCAAACAAACATGTAGCTAATAGCGCTTATCACATATAAATTCCATGTAGATGAGGCTATTAGCTATTACCCCAGATGCAGTAAATCCCTGGGCACCCAACATACACTTTTTAACCTGGCAAATTTAAACGCCAGCCCTGCAGCTGGCATTCAGTGATTTGCAAATCATGGGCTTATGAAAAAAAATCACAGAGGAGGAACCACAGAGAACAGTAGATCTACCAAAGATCTACTAAAAAAAAAATAATGAAATGGATTTATTATATAAAAAAAGTTTTTGGGATGCAAAATATATATGCGCTTCAGGCCATATATTGTGTATATTTTGCGTCCAGATTTTTTTTTTTTTTTATAATGGATACATTTCATTAATTCTTTCATTGATAGTGCTCTCTATGGTTCGTATTGAGCACCTGTACTAATAAGCATTAAGTCACGTCTCCTGGGGATTAGGGATGCAATTTCTCCCTAGTGTGTCCCTTTCAATGCACCATCTCATTTAAATAATGCATCGGGTACACAGGAGAGGTGGCTGTGCATGTATTTTAAAAAATGAGTGCCATTTTTACATGCGTCTTATTACATTGGCATGATAGTCTTTAAAGGGAACACAGTGCCACTTAAGAAAAGCCTTTTTTTTTTTTTTTTTTTTTTTAAAGCAGCTGTTTCCTTTGCCAAGTGTCTTGCTAGCTTTTCCCTAGAAAATACTGCAGGATCCAAAAGCAGCTTCTGGCAGCAGCTTGTAGGCTTTTTCCTACAGAGTAGCTAAAGTCTTTACATCTGGTTCCACAGGTTATTTTCTTTGCATTTGAAATTCTGTAACAGAGCACGGCACGCGATGTCTCACCACTGTGGAGAGTAAAGCAAAAAGTGGGAGGAAGTCCTGATCAGCCCAATATCACTAGCCAGTTGTGCTTGGAGTTAACAGGTAGAACAATCTGGAACCCTCATGCAGGCTTGTGACTGATGCAGACTGTTTGAGAGCGAGACAGAATAGGTAGTGGACAGCAGTAGCGAAGTGATGGTGAATATGAAACGCTACTGTGAAACAGATCAGTTGGGCAAACGCACAAGAAACATGCTAACCATGTCCTCTAATGAGAAACTGCCCAAGAGATTTCTACTACTGTATGCAAATGACACTTATGATGCTGCTGCTTGAAAATAAAAAAAAAAACCAAAGACATACAAGTTTACGTATTCATTAGCAATTTCCTTATACAATGGTTGAGAAAAAAACCCAGGACCGTAATCTGTCAGTCTGCAAGATGTGACCATGTGCTAAAATCCTTTAATACCTCACAAGGCTCCAACCAACAGCAACACTATTCAAGTATACAAAACTGCATTTTAAATCTACTGATCTTTTAACTGAAGCTACACTACTTGGAGCACACTATAAAGGGTTAAAAGTTAATTTAAAAAAGATTCAGAAAGGTAGAGAGTTATGGACATTTTACAGCTTTAGAAGCTTGCGTTTAAGTATTGGATAACATATAAATCTTTTTTTTTCTGACTAGGCAATGAAGTCATAATTAAGTAATTACATAACAGGGTGTGTTCGAAAACTACACACAAAATTATAACACTTGTGAGAGAGTGCAGTTATGCAATACACACCTTTCCCATGCCTGATTGGGCATAGTCAAGTAATTGTGTCTAGTCAGCAGACCAAGCTACATACATAGACTTGCTTTTAATGCTTTAAATTAGAGATGTGCACTGATTTTGTTTTCATGTCATTTTCGTTTCAGGGTGTTTACAGTCAGATTTCATTTTTATAACTGTTCAGGAGGTAGTTATTTCATGTTTCCGAGTTAATGCGCACTAACGTTGCCATAGTTTATTTCATTAAAAATTAATGCACAGCCCTACTTTAAATAAATAAATGGGATGCTCTTCGCAGAAGGTAGAGCATGATAACAGTTTAATTTCTACAAACACAAATAGAAGACTCACCAACTTTCTGTCATGTTAAATACCATGCTAATTATTGTTGATTTCGAGCAAAATAAGTGACCAAATTCAAACATTAATTCAGAAATGGACAATGGTCATTGTATCCAGTACTTACAACCTATAGCTGTGCGTGAAAATGGCTGCAGAGATAGCAACAAAGCTGTTGCCTGCATGTACTTCTACAGTATGGATTATGGCATATATTTCCTGATAAACTTTTATCAAACATACAGCTGAAATTAACATTCATGATTCTGTGCCACTTGCTCCTCTGCTTTCCGGTGACCTAACAATGCAACAGCATTTTGCTAGGTATTTTAACACTTCTCACCAGCTCTGAACTAGGATGGGATTCTGGTTTACAGAAAAGATGGATTCTCCTCCACTTTTTCACAATTATATTGAATGGAGGAAGGGATTTACTTATTTTTGATGCAAGTAATATTTTTGCTATAACAAAGCAATGGTTTTCCCCTTTAAACCACAAAAGGTTTAAAAATGAAGCAAGTAATAGCAAGGTGTGCACTAAAAAATTCCAATATCCACCCAAGTGCTCTGTGACAGTGAGTCTAGCACCTTAAGCTGCTAGCAAATGCATCAAAATCCTTTACAGTGCACATCCGACTGTATCATTGTACATATCAGATGTCCTGGAACAAAAATTATTGCAATTATGTGGCTCCCCAACCCTTGTTAATCCATTGTAAATAAAACCAGTGAGGCTCCCCAACTCTTGGTTAATCCATTGTAAATAAAACCAGTGAGGCTACAGTACATTAAAATGTCAAACGTGCCTTCTTCACTTCTGCATAGATTTACAGTCACATGATGCGCTTTGAAAACTCACAATGCTTCATTTCTCAATCATTGTATAAAAATAGTAAACATCAAAATAAGTGCAGGTCCATCTAGGACAGTAGTAGATGGCAAATCATGGGGAGAGTTTACCTTGAGTTCTACGTTGCCCGCAGAGCTATGCAACCATACCTGGGAAAGATTCTGGAGTGAGCTCCTAATATCGTGCAGTACTCTCCGCAGCTGCATTTCAGTGGTAGAAGGAGGGTTCATGGAACATGGTCTCTGGGGAAATCCGCTAAATCTCTGTGAATAGGGGCAGCCAAAAGGAGACATCAGAGCGCTACAGGAGGCTCCAGAGACACTGGGGATGCTATGGTTGCTCCAAGTCCTTGTGTGCTCACACAGTGGTCTGTCTTGCCAGTCAGAGTGGACAGAATGAAGGGAGCATGACGACTGAGACCTGTGGGATGGTGCATGAGCTGAACAGGTCTGGGGTCTGGTACGAATGGATTCATCTGGAAGCCTATTCAAGCTGCTCCTGGAACTCTCTTTTTTCATAGATGAAGAGGAGACGACAAATGTGGATTTACATGCAGCCAAAGTATCTTCCTCATTTGCCCTTTCCACGTCCTCCTCAGGTGAGTACTTGTATGTGAAGGAAGGGGGGCTACACTTGGTGGCTTTTCCTGGCGATAAGCGGACACTTACAGATGACACAACTCTCACTGGACTGATGCCCGTGGATGGTAGAGACTGTGTTCTTCTCAAAGGGAAACCAGATTTTGCAAAGTCACGTCTCTGCTTCAATACATCTCTTGCCGTAAGCATACTGTGCCCTGCTCTACAATCATCAACCTGAGACACAGTACACACTTTCATCTTGGCTCTCTGTAGAACAACGTTCACACGATTTATTGGAGAAGATTCCGTATGCTCAACATCAAATCTTCTGTCCTCTGTAGAACCGGACAAACAATTCACTGGTCTAGAAATGTGATGCGTCATATATGGGGTCACGTCGTATTCACTGCTGTTCTCAACATCACTCTCACCAGTACTCTCTTGCTGCAGCAAAGACCCATCTTTAATTAAAGAATTACCAATGTTTTCCTCAACTTCCTTCCCCTGATCAGCATTTGCATCGTCCATGTCCTTCAATGTACTAGTTAGTTTACTTTCAGTGCAAGGACGTGCTTCATTATCACGAATCAAAATACTTGACAGCTCTTCTGCTGGGCTCCCGGAAAACAATGGTGTTTTGTCCCCTGATATTTCAATGGGGCTGAAAAATTCATCATCGATATCGAAGTCATGAAAGTCTGGAGCTTCTTTCAACATGGGCGTCTTGAGGTCTTCACTAACTAATGTTACTGTGGTCTCACTGTCACAGCTGTCGGCACTGCTACCCATGGCTTGGAGAGATTCGTGTGCCTAAGCAAGGAAGACAGAAGCATGTATTAGAACTTAGAGGGTTCCCAGAAAGAGCTCCAAGTTACAGTTCCTCAGGCTCTCTTTCCCAATGCTTGCTACATCCTGTGCTGAGCATGCTAGGCCAAAACTATGTAAATATGATGTGCATGAACTAAAACCAAAACCAATACTTTTTTTGCACATGCACAGAAATTGTTTAACAGTAGATGGCACCAAGCTATCAGAGAAGGATAAAAGATGGATTAAACAATGGCACATTGAGTTTCCTGACATATGAGGAAATCTCAAGTTTCTGGTATCGAGGGAAAACACTGTTAGTCATTCTAAATGCCCATAAAAACTAGAGCATACAGAGAGTATCTCTCACCCACTGGACACTCAATTTTCTCTTAAGAAAGGATATAATGAATGTATGGGGGGGAGGGGAGGAGACTGTCTAGAAAAGAAAGACCAGTTCTGAAAGGTCAGCATTTCTTTTTAAATTTCTGGTTTCTGACATCTTTCAACTTCTTTGGATGACTTCCAATTGGGGGAAAGGGTGTGCGTGTGTTAGGCGGGGTGGGGAGCGGGCAGAATTGCTAGAATTTCTCTAACACACAAAAAGGAAGAACTCCATGGGATCAACTGCTCAGCAGATTTATTATTTAGTCATTTTATTGACTCAATGTCAGCAACTATTTTATTTTGCTGAAAATGCTGCTGCCGCTGTTGTAACATTAAGACAGTTATAGGTAAAGTCCAAGTCACTTTAGTAAAGACAGAAAAGCAAGACAGCTCTCCCTTACAACGGAGGGAGAAATGTGCTCAAACTACCAATTTATCTATAAAAGGAAAAAAAAAAAAAGCCTTCATACAAGCATGCACAGGTATATACACACATCCCATTTCACCTGAAGAGAATTAATATCCGTAGTCGGATCTTCAGCAAACCCACTGCTATCAGAGTGCTGACTAGCAGTTCTCAATAGATCTATGAAAGAAAAACAGAAAAGGTGAGTCACAGGCCTTTTGCAATTTACACTCACCATTTTACATCTACACAGCATGAATGCAGCTGCCATTAAAAACATTAAATCTGTCCAATTTGTTTACGCTCAGTCAAAGAAAGCAAGATGAACGGGACAAGGTAGCCTCTGAATGCACAGCAAATTCACTGGCTACACGAGAAGGGCTGGCAGGGGGGGGCAGAGGCCCAGAGCCCGATTCTACCCGAACCCAGAGCGAGTGACAGCAGGGGCATGACAGCACGCGCGCTGCAGGGCCGCGTGTGCATGCTCCCTGTTCCTGCGGTGATCCTGCCACTTGCTCTAGTCGCGGCACCTGTTTTCTGAAAGTCAGCCCAAAGGACTGTGGGTGAAGGCTGCAGCAGGCCCGCCACAGGGACAGCGAGCGCACGCTGGATGTTAGGTCCACCGGGGTGCAGGGGAGAGCTCTAGGGGAGGATTACTGAGGCCAGTATGTGTGTGCGGGGAGGGGGGAAGGACACTGGAGGCTGGGAGGGAAAGCACCTCGTTCTTAAGACTCTGAACTCTGGGAACACCTTATACGACTGACAATTTGTCCATCCAAATACAATTTTCTTCAGCACACATGTGGAAAGCAACATAATTAAAACTTCCATGCAAGGCCAGGTGAAAACAGACACATGGAGGGGGAAACAGAGGAGCTGCTGGTTGAAGCTGGCAGGGTTCCTCAGGCCTCACCCAACTGACAACAAAGGCTGCTCCTGTCTCTTTATGAGGCTGTGAGAACCCAAGATTTGTAGCTGTCCAGTCACCTCGCCAGGTGGCCACAGAATCCCAGAGACAGTCACTCTGGTAACAGGAGGTGAGGGCATAACATAAGGCTGAGAGGGGTGGGGTGGGAGGAGAGAGGACTGCAGCTGGATAGGGTGAGGAGGGGTGGACGAGAGAGAGCGAGTGCTGCTCTGGATGATGGGGGGGGGTGGGGGGGGAATCTGCACTTTCCACTTAATAACTGCACTCAGATTCCATTACAACAAAGTATTAAGGTGTGGGGAGTGGCAGTGACTGCATTTCAACGCTGGTGAGTTAAGTGCCGAGGGTAAGCCTTTGGAAATTTTGTGCACTCCATGCAGTACACCTCTCCAAACGTCCTATTTTTGGAAGTTATTGTAATACGTAACACTGTGCAGTATTAAACAATTGCATTTTCTGTACAAATCTTCAATTACCGGTACTTAAAACTTTGTTGAACATCAGACAAAAGGCCCCGCTCTATAGCATAAATGAAACATTCTCATGCGCTACGTTAGTCTGCGACTAGGAACTTTTGACGGCTACCGCATTTTTTCGAGCCCTGCTCAGCTACCATGCAGCGGCACTAGGCAAAAAGAATGATTACACTACCACAGTCAGTAACAGTACGCAGTAAGGAACCAGTGCGGGTTATTTCCTAAGCCAGAAAGTGCGCTGTTCTCGGCTTTTTCTGGAGGTTACCTACCGAAACGGTCTCCAGTGCTCCTGCGAGTGCACTGCTGCCCGTGCAGTGAGAAGACCATGGAGCTCGTGCACAGACAGTTGCAAGGGTGGAAGCTTCCCACTGGCCCAGGCACGTGCAGTTCTCCAGAAGGCGGCCCCCTTCCCCCAATCTGCAGCCAAGGGAAGGCCCCCTGAGCCCCACATCTTTTAAGTAGGTAGCATAGAAATCATATGCTAAACATCCAGAGAGAGGCACTAACGTTTCACAGTCTGACCTGGCACCAGCACAACCTGAGTATATTTGCCAAATGCCCGGCCCTGCCCAGAGTGCACTGGCAAGTTTCGGGGTGTTTTGTTTTGTTTTTTCTATACGACATTCTGATTAGCTGTCTACAAATCAATCAGCAGCAATAACTGTGAACCCTTGTGTTTGCCAATAATCTCATTCAGCCATCCAAATGGAAAACAGGAAATGGAATCCCAATAACGAGCGAGGCATACGCTGGCATACGGTTCTCATTTGAGAGTGTGTGTGTGTGTGTGTGTGGAGGGGTGGGGGGGAGAAGAGTGACTGTTTATATTACTACGGGGGTGCATCTGCCTAGGCTATGAAACATAATTATGCCAAAGTAAACCGAGGGTTCTCTATCCCATGGCGATCCGAGACTTTCTGGTCCCCGGCTCAGAACGGACAAGCAGGATCAACTCAAGAGGCTGACACTTCTTCCCCTCCATTTCTGGCGTTGGAGCCCTTGTGTAGGGCTTCGCAAAATACTGCAGTGCTGCCTGGTCTTTAACCACAGCCCTTGCCATTGCCTCTCCCACTGGGCCTAGAGCAGAGTGGATTGCCAGAGAACAGGGGACCAGGCAGTGCAGTGGAGACGCTGAAGTAGGCGGTGGTAGGGGGGATCTCGGGCAACTGCGGCCTGTCTCCTCCTCGCAGGCCTCCTACCTGACCAAGCACTCTGCCATAAACCTTTCCAGCAGCAGGGCCGAGAATAGGCTGTGGGCACCCCACTGGCAGGCTATAGTGCCACAGCAATACCACACACACAAAAAAAAAAATAGAAGCATGTAGAGAGTAACAGAGCACAAGCAGGTGGGTGAGGGTGGGGGAGATAGAAACAACAGAGGAGGGAAAAGAACGAAGAGGGGAAGAGGAAAGATTGTGGTGGTTGGGGAAGGGGTAGGCAAGCTAACAGACAGAGAGCAGAGGCATGAAGGGGGATTGGAAGCAGTCTATACCCTGCACCGATGCGAAAAGGAAAAACGAGGGAGAAATACAGAGGCGGGAGGAAGAGCAGCACAGAAGGCAGTTGAGATAAGCTACGGCGAAGGAAGGGGAGATGGTGGGGAGGCAGAGTAGGAATGGCTAAGGAAAAAGCAAGGAGCAAATAGAAAAAGGAAACCAGGCATTTGGGGCATTTTCTGGGGCACAAGTGTGCCATAATCACTTTATGTACAGGCATGTGTCGCCAGTGAATGCGTAGGAGGGAAGGGGGCCTGCTATTTCCTTCACATTACCTTGCTGGTGGCACCCGAATGAAAGCTGCATTACAGCCTACATGGCAATTTGTGGCACTGTCATACGACCAGTAAATGCCAGCTGAGTTGCCCCTTCACATCTCAGGTTAAGCAAGCCTAGCAAACATAAATTATTTTTGACTAGTGCAGGTGAACCTGATTAAAATAAGGACACAAAAAAACTCCACACGAGAAATAAGAATTGCAAACTCAATACCATAGACCAACAGTATGCAGTACCGAGCATTCAGCTTAACTCTCGTTCTGTTTGCTCCCGAAGTCCATGTTATTTTTAACGAACGTTCCTTGTCCAGCCAGATGCTGGTCTCTTTCTCATCCGGATTCTTCTGATCAATTATTGCTCCCCAACAAAACAAGCTCAAAAACACCCCTACATCAAAACTTTAAAACCACCACAAATTACCGCATTAAAGCAAAAATAGAAGGCAACTACCCAAGTCTTGTTACTGAACAACCTCATTATGGATGACCATGTTTTTGCCTTGTGGCTTTACTCTACTGCCACTTACATGAGTGATGAAAACACTTTGCATGGATGAGTAACTTGAAACGTCTTACAATACTCTGCCTGTGCATGCATGCATGCCACTTGCCAACAGTTACCCAAAGACAATTATACATTGCCATGCTTTTCCAACCCCGCCCCCACTAACCAACGCAAATCCACACTTTCGCAAGAACAAAACAAGTATCAACTATACTGGAACAACAAGTTCAGTTGACATTAAAAGGAGACTGCCCAAAAACCACATGAGAGGGCTAACCATGATACTGCATCCTTTTAAGACTTTTTCCTAGAAGCATAGTTTCCAAATTTGGATCAAAGGAGATTTTTCATCCATCTTGGAAGTAGGGGCAGGGCCATCCTTGGGGGGGGGGTGAAGGGTGGGTGGCAGAATTGGGGCAACCACCCTAGGCCCCAAGTTTGGAGGGTACTCCCATGCCACCTCATATCAGCAACTTCCAATGATTCCCGCCCCCCCCCCCCCCCCCCACACACACACACTCACACACCAACCTCTACCCCTAATGCAATTCCCTACCATCAGCAGAAAGAGTCTGAGCGCAGCACTTCTTACCTGTGTCTGGCCTTGTGCTCTGCTGGCTTTGATATAAAATCTGAACCGTGCGGGGTTTTGTAGTTTCATGGCACCTACCAGCCCCACATATTTCAAACTTCAGATTGAAACTGGCAGAGGAGGCAATAGCCGCAAGTAAGAAGAGCTGTTCTCCAAATCCTCCTGCTAGCAGGAAGGGATCGACAATTGTTCTGGGAGGCCAGGGAGGGAAGGAAAGAAGATGATTGCCCTGGGTGGGGGGAGGGTGGTTATTTGAGAGATACACAGAGATGATAGTGCCAGGGGCTCCCCCTCCCCCAGACATCTCTGCGAGGAGGCATATGCTCCATTTGCATGAAGACATGCACGCATAGACCCCTGCTTCTCACATGCAACAATTCCACTGCTCTTCACCGAATGACTAGCTGCAGACACAGTTCTTGTCGAGGACATGAAGTGATCCATTTTTAGCCTCGATTCAAGAGAACAGAGGCTTATCAGATAGTAAAATGCCTGTGTGTGTTGCGGTTTGTGCTTTTATGGGTGTGTCCCCTCCTTTTAACTTTGGAACGGCCTCAAACTGTGGAGGAAGGATCTGGAGAGGGTGCAACCACATCTGACTTTCTCCGCTTCTCAGGGTGCAGGAATAGGGAAAAGTTAGCAGTTTACTCATATACTGGGCGGGAAGTTGTAACCCAGGATGTCTAGAATATCACACTTTCTACTTGTTTCATATTATCAGCAAGTGCAAGTCAAAATTACAATAATCCTTCTTCAAGCACAAGGCAGCTGCAATGCATGACACCATTTCATCCCATAAACCCGTTTCAGGGCAGGTGTAAAAGTCACTCCGAATCTTGGTCTGGTAAAGTTTCTATGTTCTGCTGCCTTCTCACCTCTTCTGTCTATAAAAGAAGCAGACCAGCAGCAAAAAAATGTCAATTTAAGTAAGTGTGTGGGGGTTTTTTTTGTTAAAGATTTTGAAAATACATTATTAAAAAATGTCCAAGCAAAGTGCCTTAATGCCCTCTTGGTGTTTTTTTTTTTTGGAGGGGGGGGGGGGGGTCATAAGCACCCATTACTTTGCTATTTCTATTTTGTGTTTGTTATTTATTTCTACTTAATGGTACCAGTTTCTGTACTTATGTAAAACATGGACAAATGCAATTCAAACCCTCACTTTAAAAAAAAAAAAATATATATATATATATATATATATATTTGTGGTTCCCACTATCTCCTGTTCTGTTGCAAAACCTAAACTGAAAGCTGAACATATTTTTCACTGGAATTCAATACATTTACTAGGGCATGTTCACACTTACAATCTATGATCTCTTGGTGGTTCTGAAGAAATACTAAGCAAATTGCATCTTTATGACTTACCTTTGCCCAATTTGTCTAGCGCCAGCTGGCAGATAGCTGGAACATGTGGTGCGTCTCCTTCTGTGCTCTGCACCTAAAGACAATATTAAAATTTTACATTCCATGCTAGATTAGTTACAACCGACTATGCAGCATTCCATTTGCACGGTGGGTAGTGACACCATGAACTCACAAAGCACTGACAATGCTCGGGGCCACTCCAAACACATCCGCCTTACCCTTCTGGTGAGGGGTCTGGGTCTTTTTTTTTTTCTTACAAGCACTGGAGGAAAACGTTTGATGTGTAGAGTCAGCTGCTATCAAGTTATCTCTAACTCCGCTTTTGTGGTGTCATTTTCATGAACAGCAACCAAAAATGTTGCCTTTGGCTTCTCTACATTACCACTTGGAAATACCTGTCACACAGTTAGAAGTAGGTTAGGCTATCGGCCCGTGGTCTGCTTTTAGTCTGTGCGCATCTACATACTGATATAAATGATTTCATGATACATCAAGCAGTTAAATTCTTGGAAGAAGCGTTCTACAAACCACTAAGTGGAAAAATATATATTAAAAAAAATAGCCCGCATCCCCCTTCTTGCAATACGGTTCATACTTTTTATCAAAAATGCATAACAGGAAGACTACAGTCTTATCAGAATAGAACCACCATTCTCACATTTTGTATTCAAAAGATTAACTACCAGTTTACATGACTGATGCAGACAGACAATTCTAACTCAATACATCCCATATAAACAAGTGTGGACTTCTGCTACAGTACAAAATCCAGCAGGGAGAATGTCAACTGAATAACTGCACCAGTTCAAGACAATAAACGATTCGCCCAATATCTGTATTCTGACATAATTCTATATTTTTAAAAATTATGTGTGTTAACAAATGCAACTGAGACAAGAATTCTGAGGCATGCATAATTAAAATTAACACGCCTTAGAAACACAGAAACATGACAGCAGGAAAAGACTGTATTGCCCATCTAGTCTGCCCATTGGTCCAATCAATTTAGCAATATAATTCTCATCACTTCCTTAGAGATCCCCTGTAATTATCCTATACTGTTAAATTCAGATACTGTTTTTGTCTCCACCACTTCCACTGGGAGGCTGTACCACACATCCACCACCCTCGCTGTAAAGAAATATTTCCCACAGTCTACCCCCTTTCAACCTCAACTCATGACCCTGCATTCTAGAGCCTCCTTTCCACTGAATAAAGCTCACCCCTGGGCATGGAAGTCTTTAAGATATTTGAACAGCTGCCTAGAGACTGCAGGCCATAGGTGGAGACACAATAAGAATGCAGGAATCCCAACATAGGGTTGTATGTCAACCTCTTGAAAACTCCTTATTGTAAAAGAAAAAGATTAAGATACAATGAAACCATATGGATGTAAAGCTATAGCAGAGTAATTTCTCATCTTTTTAACATTAGTATCTACAGAGAGCAATTTTCAAGTCTGTGTAGGCATGCTGAATTCTTCACTATACCACACTAAGATTAGCCTCACTCCTTGCTAACATCTCTGACTGTAAGAAAAATGAAAGAACGCAACAGTTCCTGGACAGCCACTCCCTTCCCCTCCCCTTCTCCCACCCGCACCCCAAATACAGAAAACCATTACCTATAAGGAGCTTACCAAGGAACGTCAGTAAGTTTGTATGGAAACTGGCTCCATCCAAAAAAAAAAAAAAAAAAAAATGCAAGATGAATCCAAATGGCAAAGCACAAGATAATATACAACCCCGGTCTTCACCGTAGTATTAAAAGAAGCTTCTCCCCTCAAGAGCTGGTATGCGGAATGACAATTTTAATAAGCTGGCAGTTTAAAATCCACAAAAATCCCCACACATACTCCCTTACTCAATACCCAAAATCTTAACAGCTGCTTTTCCCTGCATTTCATGTGCACTGACTGCAGTCCCAGCACAGCTGATGGAGCTGTAAAACTGACAAAAAGGGAAAAAAAAAAAAAAAAAGTCTACCCTTTTGCCAAGAAAGGAAAACAAAAATCAAAATAAGCAGAAGAAAGGAAGTGAGTGCTTATCTCTGTGCACAGTGGAAGAAGCCATATTCCACTGGCAGGCTGAACTTCTTACAAAAACATCTGGCAACAAAATAAAATAGTAAGGAAACATCCCTGTACCCAAACTGCAGTGGCTCCAGTCCTCACAAAAAGATTTCCCCCAGAGTCTCCTTCTATTAAAAAGTTGCTGGAACACTTTGGAGACACGTGAGAACTATTTGGGGAACAGATCTACATTATGCCACCCTTGCAGCTAAGCAGCCAAAACTAATGAGAATTTTTTTTTTTTGTTTAGAAAAAGTGTTGCTCTATATCTGCGACTTAACTGTGTGGAGCAGTTTGCAGCCATAATGCAGACAATGCGCTAGTTACTATGAGCTTCGAGAGAGTGTAAAGCCGGTTCTTGGGCATGAGTATGACTAAATACAAACAGCAGAAACACCATCAATAATCAAGAAGTAAATCAGAAATCTAAATGTACATTAAAAATAAAGTCACTGAATGAGAACCGTTCCAACCATAATTGGAATTCACATTTTGTACTGTTGCTTTGAGGGGTGGGGGTGGGTGTGGGGGGGGGGGGGGGAGAAGAAACTAGCTGGCTGTTTTTCTGTTTCTGCTTTTCTAATCATGCCACTTGTTTCCTGGTCTCTATAGCAGCACATTATCTGTAGCTGGGCAGTCAGCCAGGCCTCTTTTTTTTTTTTAAATACATAGCACTGTTCATTGAACTTGATCCTACAGCGATAGGCTGCCCGTATCTTAGCACTACAAACCCAGTATATGCTTTCCCGGAAACGGGGATATCTAGCTGGGTGCCTTTTTATAAAGAAAAATAAGACATTTCCCAGAGTTAGTGGGGTAGAAAAAGCAATTTCAAAACTGCATCTCACAGCAATCTAGAACACACAAGAAGATTACTGTATTTCTCGACTACTGTTACTGTGGTCTGAATCCAGAGGGATGACACAAAGCTGGATTGTTTCATTGTAAATTCTCTTGACGTTTTTCCCCACAATACAATTTAGAACACCAATTGATAATCGTGTTCAAAAATTCTAAGCAACAAAGCAAGAGAGACCATGAAATTCTACTTATTTGCAATTATTGTTCTCAAAAAATATACCATTCCAGCAGATCATAATCATGTACCCGTTTGAAAGAGATTCTCCTGACCGCTGGAATATTTTTAAAGTTTACATACCAATCTGTATCAGTTTCCCAACCCTATCCTGGGGGCATACCTATCCACTCAGGTTACCAGGATTGCCAAAATGAATATGCATGAGATAGATTTGTGTACAATGGAGGCAAATGCATGTACATCTCATGTGCATTCATTGCAGCAATCCTAACAATCCAACTGGATAGGTGTTTCCCAATTCAGGAGAGGATTGGGAAACATGACACCAAATCAGGGGTGGCCAGCTCCAATCCTCAAGAGCCACAAACAGGCCTGGTTTTCAGGATATCCACCATAAATATGCATGAGATAGATTTACATGCACTGTCTCCATTGTATGCAAACGTATCTCATACATATTTATGGTGGATATCCTGAGAACCAGGTTCTCTTGAGGACCAGAGTTGACCACTCCAGCACTAGATAATAGTAGAATCATTGGAATTACATGCCTCAGTTGGAGCCTGGACTAACACACAGACCCCATCAAAGGCCCAAGCTCGTCTGACTGGGCTGCAGTGCAAGACGTGGTAGTGGATCCCTGCTAAGACCGACCAAAAAAAGGATCTTTTATAGAAAAACAGGTCTGTAAGGGATGACTTCAAGGTAAGGAAGGTCACCTTGACCATAGTCTAGATATCTTCTAACTCAGGAGAAAGCAATTCCAGGCCTCAAATGCCACAAGCCAATATCCAATACATCCACATTGAATATTCATGAAGTACATCTGCATGGAAATACATCTCATGCATATTCATTAATATCCTGAAAATACAATTGGTTTGCAGTACTCGAGGACTGGAGTTGCTTACCCCCGTTCTAACTTCTCGCTGCAGTGATTCTATGCTTTGCAATGCAGGTCACATGCCTGCGGCCACCATGCTGGATACTCTATCCTCAGAGTCAAATCACAGGCATCTAAAACAGGAGGTGCTCAAGTCAGTCCTTGAGTCCTTCATCCAGTCATATTTGCAGGATATCCCTAATGAACATGCATGAGAAATGTTTGCATGCATATGAGGTTGTGCACGTATATAAATCTCATGCATAGTCATTAGAGATATCTTGGAAACCTGAAAGGCTGGGGGGAGGGGGCGCCAAAGACCAGTTTCAGCTCTCCTGATCTAAATTATGAAATAAAATGTCCTTACATCTATCCAGAGAGATGAATGGTACCACAAAGTGTGAGAATGCGCCCAAATCCTACTGTTTGACTATGAAGGCCTGATCACCAGTAATTTGCAATTTGGGTGTTCAGCACTGCTAAAATGACCAGTAGTGTCCCACCTTTCAAAACTTGCTTGCTCACCTCCAAGTGTTTTCACTCTGCAACACCTTATTACCTCTTCTCTCCCTATACCTCTCCTCATAAACACTGTTCACTGAGCAAAGACGCTCTTCTCTGTGTCCTCCAAGCCAACTCCAATTTCATACTTTCCAGCTAGCTGTGCTGTTCACTTGGAATAGACCTTCCTGAATTGATGGTGCATCATACTCCCTTTCTGCCCATATTCATATCCCATCTAAAAGTCTACTTCTTTAAGGCTGCTTTTAAAATCTTCAATCCTGGTTTCCATGATCATAGCCATGTTGATTTTAACCATTTTCTATAATAAATTTCCCAAAAGTTCTTATTTGTCTTCCATGTGTATCTGACTAGATCGTAAGTTCCATAGGGAAAGGACTTATCTGTTTTGTATCTGTACAGCATAGCACATCAAAACATACATCTAGTAGTGCTGTAGAATAAACTGTACTGGTAGTAGTAGACTCCTAGTCAGGTGAAACTGTGCATGCAACTAAAAAAAAGGAAATCTGTTAGAAGGTAAAACAGAGTCAACCAGGGTCTCCAGAGGAAGCAGTGAAGACTAGAAATTCACTTAAGATATTTCCCTTCCACATTCCAGCTTACAGCCTCTCTCATTGAGCCACCTTGTACAGCCAGTAAGTTATTAGGGGTATCAAGAATTCAAATCCCATTGTACTTGGAGTTCTTACTACTCCTTAAAGTAAGGCTTTGGCTCCCTTCTCTACAAAAAACGTAGAAAGGAAAGTGCCACCGTTCTCTTCAGAAGAATGATGTGCAAGCACACTAACCACAGACTTTTCCCTCAAAGCTTTTATGGATGGTTCCCATCTGACCTGGAATTAGATTTAAGTCTTGCATCTGAAATTCACATAGCAGAGCAAGTAACAATGCTCTGCTATGTAACAGAATGCTGCTATGTAACAGAATGCTGCTGCACGACTACTGACAAACTCTAGGAGAAGGGACCATATAACTCCAATCCTCAAAGATCTCCATTGGTTGCCAATTCACTTCAGAATCCTTTACAAATCTCTTTCCATAATATACAAAACCATCCATCAACACACCCCACTCGATCTACAAGTCCCTCTCCAAATCTATACATCCTCCAGACCAACTAGAGATGCACTCAGAGGATCTCTTCAAGTACCCACTGCCAAAACTACCAAACACATCACATTAAGAGATCGGGCTTTCTCAACTGCCGGCCCCCCTTTATGGAACTCAATCCCTCCGGACCTCAGACAAGAACCTAGCCTCCCAACCTTCAGAAAAAGACTTAAGACCTGGCTGTTTAAACAAGCATTCCCAGACACTAACTAATCTCCTACCATCATCTATACATCATACAGCCAGTCCTTTTCAAGTCCTTTTCATGTTCTTTTATGTAAATATCTACAGCTAATGTTTAGCTAATTTAAATATCTTTATCGTTATCAAATGTTATCCTATCCTTTTTTTCTCTTCTCCCAGTTTCATTTCCCCTGTTATTTGTAACTGCTTACTTCCTCACCAATAAGTTATTCAATTGTTCATTGTACACCCCTTGTTTTATGTAAACCGGCATGATGTGATTGTATCACGAATGCCGGTATATAAAAATCTTAAATAAATAAATAAAATAAATAAGATGTGACTCCCAGGTCAGGTCCTCTGTATCCAAGGTTAACCAGAGCTAGAGATGCTGCAAACACAGCATTCACCGACTCTAGGGGATAGGGATTCTAGTTATCATGGAAGAAGCACCTAGTAGCCAGGGTTCCAGAGGAATCCTTGATGTATGGCCCCACGCTGAGGACAGTTGCAGTAATAACTGGGCTAAGTGAGTTGAAAGGGGCATGTATCATGGAAGAAAATCCTCCCAATAGTTGTGGTCCCTGGTCTAATTCTGATTAAATTAGAAGCAGAAGCAAATTGCTGGGCCAAAAGATAAAAACAAAACGATCCACCGGTATAACCATGGTCTAGCGAAGACCTGGTTACATGGTGGTCAGCATGGCATGGTATAACTCGACTGAACTGCACAAACAGAGCCAGATCAAACTGCTGTAGCCATTCGGTGTTCGAGAATATAGTCTGAGGACTGCCCAGAACAGGGGTAGGTAGCTCTGGTTCTGGAGTGCCGCAGGTTTTCAGGATCTCCATAATAAATATGCATGAGATATATTTGCATACAATGGAGGCAGTACATGAAAATATACGTCAAATATATTTGTTGTGGAGATCCTGAAAACCAGAACTGTTTGCGGCACTCCAGGACCAGAGTTGCCTTGGAAAAATAAACTGAAGGAAAGCTTGAATAGATCAAAATTCCTACAAGTAGAGGGGAAAAAAAGTCTGAAACAAAGACAGGCAAGAAGGGCTCTGAACAGAGGAAATTCTACAAAGTGTAGACATTTATCGAAAGGCTTCTTCCTGTCAAGGGGCAGGGAAAAAAAAAAAAAACAGGTGAACTATTGCAATGTCCATCATCTAATGAGAAAGTTTCAGAGCATAAGAAAAGCTCTTCATATACTCTACAACAGGTCATGTGATTTAGTGAAACCAAGGGGCGCTCATCACTGGAGAAATCTGATTCCACACTGCACCAATAAAAACCTATTTAAGTCCCTAAGGAAAAAAAAAAACAACTAGTCTGAGAATCCCCCTCCCAACAGCTTATCCTCACTGCCCCCTCTCACATGTACAATATGAGGAGAACTATTCATAGAATGAGGAAAAATTAAAAAGCCAAATTTACCTGGGAAGTTTCAGTGTTTTATTCATGGGCTTTTAGGATCATTTCAAGATTAGGTTAATTCCTCGACTTGCTAAGAATCTCAAAATATGTCATTTGTCCAGATCAGGTTTCTGTTTTTTTTTTTTTAATTAAAAATGAAACTGGGTATCCAACGAGAAGTGACATGTATCATTGTTTCAGCATTTGAAATGATACTGTGGGCTTAGTACACCAGCAAAATCCATAAAGTTAAATCAACAGAGCACCTGTTAATTTTAACCAGTGTGGTTAGATATTGATGTCATGGAATATCAGATTAAAAAAAAATAATAATCTACATGCCTGCAACCAACCAACTGGCCCACTGCCAAAACACAAATGTGCTTTTTTACATGAAGAAATCTCTAGTTTAGAAAGGTAGCCGAGGGGCTACAGACACTAGAGGGAGGGAGAGCAAGTAGCCAGCACCATTCAACCACAATGTAGTGGGGGATGCTCTTTTAGAAGGCTGTAAGAACTCAGGCTTTCAAAATCCCATAAAAGGTTCTAGGTGTGGTAAAGAAAATGATCAGGGGAAACAAAAAAATGAGCAACGACTGAAACTCGAATCCTAGGCTTCAGGCCAGGAAGCATGGAGGGACCGGTGCTAGAGGATGATGGGGAGTCTTCCTGCTTCAGCCCAACACAAACAAGAGTCAGAATCATCAGGACAAAAAAAGCTGCAAGGTAGTTATCGCCCGCATGCTACCTTTCCCAGTGCTTCTATTGCACAACGGGGGAATTTTTTTTTTTTTTTCAGTTTTCTTAATAAGTTTGCATCGTTCATAATAAAAATGATTTTGCAGCATAGTCATGGTCTGAAGATGTTGCGGGGACTGCAGATAACTATTCCAGTTCTTAAGGAGTATCCTCTTGTATCGATCACCCACAGGCTGATTGCAACGCCCCGATCCACCTCTCCCAGGTGCGTGGTTTAATATTAAAATAGGCTGCCGCAGTATAAAGGAGGCAATAGGGAAAACTGTGCATCCCTAGCGCCTCCTCGGTACCCAGGAAAGGTAGCTATCAGTGTGGGTTAGGAAATGCTGGTTCAACTCGTCCATTCTCTCCCGCTACCAGCACAAGATACACCCACAAAATACACAGCCTGGACCATGTATTTATTTTATTTACATGATTCTGCTTTCTGTGGCTCCCCCTACTTAGTATTGCAAGGATAATAGGAGGAATCACAGAAAGCAGGATTTTTTGTTTTTTTTCCCCATGAGACCTTGAGCATGGCAGACCTTTATGCCAGCCCTGGGCTGGCGTTAAATTTGCCGTATTGTAATGGGCGCATTGGCTGCGTGGGAAATGTTTTGACTTGTGGAGATTAACTAATAGCCTCATCTACATGCTCTTTACATGTGATAAGCGCTATTAGCTACGCACTTGAGTGGATGCACATTTTGGATGTGCTAATTCCCATATTGCATCGGGAGTTATGGACATGCATCCAAAACGTACATCCAATCGCGTGTTGAGCTGTGCACTGGCCACAGCACATGGTATTGCATGGGCCTGCTAGTGCGTTAGTTTAAACAGAATTAAAATTTATACTAAAATTAATATACAAAAAACTTAATCTTCCCCTAGATTTAAATGCCATCAGTGCCATGGAATGAAGAGTATATGCAAAGCCACTATGGATTACAGTAATGTAAAGCTAAAAGGCAAGTTTCAACAATTACTCCTGAGGGAATACTGTGTTGTGCAGAACTTGAGAAGAATTCCCCGCCCGTGCAGAATTCTGCATTTGCCCCACCGAATTAGGTGTGGGGACCAGGAAGCAGAAGCCATGGCAGCAGAGGAAGAGTCAGCCATGCCCACTCAGGCTGGAAGAGTGGCAGCACCTGCCCAAGGCCTGAACAAAAAAGAAAGTAGTGGGGAATTTGGTGGAGCCTGAACGAGTAGGTAGACAATGAGCTTGGGGGAAGATAAGAAGAGAGCTGGGGGGTCCAGCAAAAGAGGAAGTGGCAGAGAGAAAGCTATTGGGTCTTACTAAATCTGGGGGCAGACAGAGAAACCTTAGGAGTCTTGCCGGGGACAGGGAAGAGAACTGGGGGGAGGGGATACCAAAGATAGAGAACTGGGAAGGGGGCAGAGGGAGAAAACTGGTGGGGGGAGGGAAGCAGTGAACAAACTGGGGTATTGACCCATGGGGGAGGGGGAAGAGAGGTCAAGCATGGAGAAAGGGTTTCCAGCCATGAGGGGGAGAGAGCTGGGGAGAACAATCCAGAGCAGCCAAGCCTTATGATGGGAAATATTCTGCATCTTTGAGTAATAATGTTTTTTTTTTATACTGCATTATAAATTAATTTCTACTCAAAAACCGTGACTATATTGCACTAAACAAAATAAAGTCTGCAGAATTTTAAAATATTGCACACGGAATATAATATTTTGCCCAGAATTTCCCCAGGAGTAAACAATGTACTTTCAAGATGGATCAGTCCTTTTCCTCCTAAAAGTATATGTACATAAAACTTAAAACAATTTTACAAGCTGTATAATTGTATATTAAGGTCCCACATGAATCAAATATACAATTATAGAAACAAGCCCCCTGTTCCAACAACTCTCTGCCTAAGATTTTTATATACAGACAGATATAAATATGAGTGCACACATACATCAACATAGAATTAAAGCTCATGCAGTAAGGGCATGAGATCAAGCTCTCGTGCGAGATCACGAGCTTCATTTTACAATCGCTTGAAGCAGGATTACACTGGACATGAAAAACCGAGATATACGACCCACATCTGGAAAATGGAGCTCGAAGGAATTCCCTCATCTCCGCATCCTCCCCCCTCAATGGGGAAGCAGAAACAGATGTGTCTGAAATGTTGCATCGATGCCAAAAATCCATTAGCGCCTTCCTAGTCTAGCCCCTGACGACTCCTCACCTACGGCAAGATCTGACAAGCCATACATGTGGCTGAAAAGAAGAAAAATACAATGGTGCAGTCGATAACCTTACTTGGTTCGTTTTGAACTGTATAGACACAGTGTGTGAGGTAACTTGAGTAACGAGATACGGACCCATTAACGAGTCTTGAATGCTGAAATTGTATATCCACGGGGTGGTGGGTCCTGGAGGCAAGTCAAGAACTAAAAAGCACCCAGCCGGGCGAGGTAAAGCACAAATCAGGGAAAGAAGATGAGTTTTGAATATGTAATAATCCACAAACTTTAAGTTGTGAAAACCACCGCATGTGTATTGATATTTTAAAGCAGCTTGGACTTTGTGGTGGACCTTGTGGTTATAATTTAATTTGTGGTCCAAAATATGAAAAGTAAAAAAGCCAGGCCTCCAACATTCAGGATAATAAGGTGCACAGAAAAGCTGTCCCCTTGTGTCCAATCATCCTGCATTCCAGGGACAATAAGCTACCTGTTGATTTAATATTATTTGAAGACGTACAGTATTTCCCCTTTGTTTAAATGCAATGTGAAGTATCCCTGGACACCACTTCAAATTAGAGGTTTATGCTACAGAAGGTTTTCGGATTTTGAGGGTTCCAGTTTTAAGGGGTTTTGGGGTTTTTTTTAAACATTTATAATTCCTGTGTAAGCATCAGTTAAAGTGTTGGCTTTTTACTGGAATTATGGACTGCTCTCAAGCATAGGAAGAACACTGATAGGCTGGGCTCCCACAACACCAGGTGCACATACAGGCTGCTGCTACGTTGGACCTTCCGAGAGTACACACACACTGATATAACTACAGACAGGGTGCATTCAAAGCTTTGTGGTCACTAATGGCCAAGCACAACTTCTTTATTCCAGAGGAGCTGCTACGCAATTTTTCATCAGGTGCTAAGTTAATATGGTTCATGAAGCACACGGCAAACAATCATTTTTAAGATACCAAGGAGTCAATACTCAGCCATGGGCAATCTGGACAAGCTGTCTGGATAATTCAGACAGGACATTGAGCAGCAGCTGGATAATTCTAGAATTGCTCCAGGGCATCCCCAGGCTTATCTGGATAATGCTGTTAAAGGTCAGCCCAGCCCCAGGTTACCTGGCTAACTTTTTATCTGCATATGCTGGGGGCAATGTACGCGGTGGGAATTTTAAGGACACGTGGCTGGTCCTGCTCAGTCCCCAACTTAGCTGGACAAACCATATGAATAGTTTTAACAGCTGTTTGGCAACTATGGAGTGCTGCACGTTTATGTGCATTCGCTGAACTTATTCCTATATACTGGCAAGAACTAAAGAAAAAGGGTATTGTGATTAAAGGCCTGTCTTTCACGCTGCCAGCTGATGTGTGCAACAGTTCTCAGTTATGATTAAAGCACTTCAGTAATGCTACCGGTATATCAATTAGCTCTTTGGGAGAAATTACTAGCAAAGTTTAAGACCTGTTCAGGCCCAGTATAAAGATGTGGCAGTCGTACCAGTTATTTTAGACACTGTGGAATCTGAAAGCGATGATAGAAAATTGGCAAAAAAAAAAAAAAAAAAAGACAACTTTTATTGCCTCTCCTTTTCACATACAGAGCTAAAATGAACTTAAAAACCATAGTACATGCACATGTCTTTCCTTTGCCTTCTCTTCCATTTCAGGACTTGCTGGGCCATGCCATCAAACATGGAGTGAGCCACAATAGCACACGATCCAACCAGAAGGGATGCATGCAGGTCCTTAAACTACCACTTTCTTGACACACAGACTTGGTTTGGTACCTGCGACGTCACTCAGACAGGCTGCTATTTTTTTTTATCATCATCCCATAAAACCAAGTCACAAAACAACCAGCGCTAGAAAACCAGGAACTCTTTATGCTTTTATCAATATGAACAGACTGACACGTGTGCGTTCTTGCTGAACTTTACTGCTAAGGTTGGTCAATGGTTCAATTATCTTAATGCTTCATGCTATGGGAGCTGACCCTTGTTCACAAAGCCGAGTAACCTAGATGGCTGATCTACATAAGTGTAAAGTGTTACAGAGAAAAGGCAGACGCCACCCTGTGGGAACTCCCATATAACTTTCTCATGCTCCATGATTGCCAGTCATTTCATAACTCTCTCCCTTGATCTTTGTTCCAAAAAAAACAAAAAAAAGTTGATTGACAGCCTAGTCAAGTACTTTCTGGAAATGACAGTTGACTGGTGTAATCATTTTTTTTGCAATACAATACCATGAGTCTACTATTTCAATTTAAGAAGCATCACCTGCTGTTTTTGACAGAACAAAAATGACAAAAGAACCTCAGAACTGAACTGCCCTATTGCATTTCAACATTCTCCCCGAATCTTCAGGTATTTGTTTGTACAGTGACGTGGTAAAACAAGGTTACTGATGGTATGTGGACCATCTAGTGTCCCAGTGGAGGGAAGAAGATGCATTCAACAGGCGAAAACACTTCAACAAACCTTTGCATGCATGAGACGCAAAAGCTTTGCATTCATAAGTAAACTGCTTATAAATCAGTTAAAATAATTTAGGTTGAGCTGGTTGAAATACCAATGACTCAAAAAAAATTATTTCATTTCATAATCTTAAAAAAGAGATAATGATGGGTTTGTTCAAATAAGAACACAAGATTTCTCTCTTTGGGATTTTTATCACAGTTCTATTTTTATTTTCATCCTAATAATTTTATAGGCTTGTTTAGAAAAAAAAAATGAAAATTTGAAAATAAGGTTAAGGACCAGGTGTGCATGACCAACCTCTGTCAACACCCTGGCAAAGAACGTGCAAGTAGAGGCAACAGAAAACTATGCAGACATTCAACAAAAAATGTTGTAGCAACATAGGTCAATCCTGTTGTTTGTACTTGCACGTTCTCTGCTCCTGTACCACAGCTGTACAGTAATATCAGCAATTACAAAATTTCCATTTCACTAATCCTAGCAGTGCCCCTGTAATTTCAGTTAATGCTCTATTGACTGGGTAATAATGCCCAAGTACACGTATGCTCACCAGAAGCAAATAAAGGACAATTTTGTGTTTAAATGCACCAATCCCACAACAGAAAAGCAATATTTTCAGTTCTTCAGAAGTCAGAGGAAATGAAATGATCACCCTTAAACATTCCTTGTGGCTTAAGGGAATCTTTACCCAAAAGGTAAAGCTACCCTGCCATTTAAAAATTAAAAAGGGGGAGTCACGTGATGCTGTGAGGGGAGAAGTCGCACATTTTCCCTTCTCCGCGCCCTTCGCCCACCATCTAGACCCATCCATCCATAGGGGACGTTCAATTTGTGCTGCTTAAGCTCCTCTGTTCTTGCACGGCGGTGTGGTACTTTCTTGGACTCAATGACTTCCCGACAAGCCAAGAAAGAGAGAGAAAAGGAAAAAGAACGGGGGAAGACTGCAGAAGGCCCGATTGAAGGGGAGGAGCAACCCCAAGACGCTAGCTTGGGGTTGCTCCTCCTCCTAGCATGGCGGATATCAGGGCGGCGATGCAAGAAATAATTAAACCTGAATTATTACTAATCTCTTCCAAACTCACGGAATTGACCAGCTCTATTCAGACCTTCGAGACGCGTGTTGAGGAAGCAGAGCGCAGGATTTCCGATTTGCAAGATGGCCACCACTCAATGCAACAGGAACTCACCTCGCTCAAGCAAATGGTGACTAAGCATGCAGAGCGTATGGAGGATTTGGAAAACCGCTCGCGGCGTTCCAACCTCCGTTTCGTCGGCTTACCGGAAACCCTTTTGGATCGCGAACTGCCTAAGTTTCTGGAATCCTGGCTTCCCTCTGCGCTGGATCTGGCGCTACTACATGGACCCCTACGTATCGAGCGCGCACATCGCTTGGGCCCGAAGAGGCCTGACGACTCCCGCCCCAGGGTAGTCATCGCTGAAGTGCTGAATTTCATGCATAAAACGGAGATTCTTCGGGCTACACGGGGCGGTAAGGCGCTACAGTATGAGAATCAGCGAGTCCTGGTGTTTCAGGATTTTTCGGCGGCGGTGGCCCAGCAGCGCCGTGCCATGGCGCCGTTTTGTTCTAAATTGCATGCGCTAGGGGACAAAGCCATGTTAGTCTACCCGGCCCGACTGCGTGTGCCCACCAATGCCGGAGTCCGCTGGATTACAGACCCGGTGGAGGCTGCGAAATTTGTGGCAGAGCGAGAGCAATCTTCGCCCCCGGCGGCAGGAACCTCGTGAGTGTGTCGATGCGGAGGACCTCTGCAAATGGAACGACGTTTGGCCCTTGATTGTGCTCAGTTCGCAGGAGGCGAGACGACCATTTCGGCGGATTACATCAATGTTAAATGGTGGCGGGTGTTGGGCCCGGGTTTTGGCCGCCTGCTGCCCCCAGTTTTTTGCAATGGGTTGGGAGGTGAATCCTGCGCTTGGGGAAGTCCTGTGCAGCTACCATTTCGGGGTGCTGAGTTTTTTGTCTTTTTTATTATATCCTCTCCCATTCGGGACTGGTTTACCCTGAGAACACTCACACCAGCCTGTGCTGCAGGATAAGGACTTCTTTCTCATAAGGCTTTTTGATTGCTGTGTTTCTATCTAGGTTCTTCTATTGTGTTTCAGATTTATTGTTTCAGGTAGTGATGGATGGGTGGGTCTGGTGGGGGGTGGGGGGTGTTGGTTACTGCATTAGTGATTCCAGCTCCTATTGGAGAATATATGAGGAATGTAATGGTTATTCCATTGGGGGACGGGGGGAGGGGTGGGATGGGGGGGGGGGGAGTGGGAGAGGGGTGTGCGAGGGGGCCAGTTCCCTGGATCGGTTGTATGGGTTATGGGTTCTGTTATTCTTGTACAGGTCCAAAGGTTCATTTGCTATGTGGGAAAGTTGGCGTGGGGGCCTCAGCTGGGAGGGCCCTCAGGCAGCTATGCTGACATTCTGGTTTGCTACTATAGCGTTTGGCCCCTGAGGCTTACCTAAACTATGCTTCCCCAAATGTTTAGAATATACTCATGGAATGTTTGTGGCGTTATTTCGCCAATGAAGCGAACGAAAATCTTGTCTGTCCTCCAACGGAAAAAGGCGGATGTGATCATGCTTCAAGAGACGCATCTTGATGATGCGGAGCATCGTAAATTGTGTCAGCGGTGGGTGGGGGCTGTGCATTATGCATCGGCCACCTCACGCTCCGCTGGAGTGGCGATCTTAATCCGCAAAAATGTGCCCTTTTCTGTCCTTCAGGAGATTAAAGATCCGCAAGGACGCTATTTGATTCTAGTTGCTGAATTAGACCACCAGCCCATAGTCTTATGTAATGTATATGCTCCCAATAACCCGCCCATGGACTTCTTTTGCCGGGTCTATGGAGCGTTATTGCCCTATGTCGACCAAAATATAATTCTGGGGGGTGACTTCAATTCTGTAAGGGACCCCTTGCTGGATAAGACATCTGCCAAACACCGAGTTGAGCCGCCTAGTAAAGGTATTCAATTTCTTGAAAAGTCCCTACACTTATTGGATCCCTGGAGATTGTTACATCCTGGGGAAAAGACCTTCACACATTTATCCAGGGCACACCCGACACAGGCCCGGTTGGATTATTTCTTCATTAGCTCCAGTCTGTTGCATCAAGTAGTGCAAGCCGACATCGCTGACATCATAGTATCAGATCATGCACCAATTTTGTTAGAAATGATTGGTTCCCAGCCGCATTCGGGAGGGCGTTGGTGGCGCTACCCGTATTATTTGGCGGAGGACCCAGTGTTCCATGACTACTTAAGGGGGAAATGGGAGGAATACCTGCAGTTTAATAGTGAGCATAGGTCTGACCCCATTCTGCTCTGGTATACAGCCAAGGCGGTCCTGCGGGGGGATGTGATTGCTTTTACGGCCCGGCGACGGCACTTATTGGATAAAAGATTGGTGCTGTTGTCTACCCAGCTTGGACGGGCTCGTAGGCAGCTGCAGCAGGTTCCCAGTCCTGGGGCTAGGGAGGCGTACCTCGCCATCCAGAATGAGGTTAATACCTTACTGCATCAGAGGGCTAAGAAGGGGTTGGCATATTACCAATATCGAATGTTTCAATTTGGGAATAAACCCGGGAGGATGATGGCCAATCTGGTTAAGTCCCAGCGGGCTTCCCGATTCATCCCAGCGATTTATGATTCCTCAGGTAGGTTGGTGAGGGATTCCCCCTCCATACTACACTCCTTTTCTGAATTTTATTCTAGTCTCTATTCCCAAGAGCCAATGAATTGGGGAGCGCTTGAACAATTTTGCAGCCGGGTGCACATTCCCCGATTAACTGTGGAACACCAAGGTACTTTGAATCAGCCCATTACTGAAGAGGAGATTCGGAGGGTTATCAAAACGGCCCCCAAATATAAGGCGCCGGGGCCCGATGGCTATACTGCTGAATTTTATAAAATTATGCCGGAGTCTTTAATTGAATCCCTCACTCACACCTTCAATGCTTTGATACAGTCAGGTTCCTACCCACAACACACAAACTGTGCTACGATTACTTTGATTCCCAAGCCGGGGAAGGACCCCCTGCAGCCGGAGTCCTACCGGCCGATCTCCCTTCTCAATGTGGATCAAAAATTTCTGGCCAAAATTTTGGCAGACTGGCGGTTCTGCTGCCGGATTTGCTGGGCCCCGGCCAGGTGGGATTCGTTTGTCGTAGGTACGCCCTTACCAATATTAGGAAAGTCATCGCTGCAATGACACTGGGTCAACTGGACGATATTCCTCATCTGGTGGTTAGCCTCGACGCTGAAAAAGCGTTTGATCGCGTGGAGTGGCCTTACTTATTTCATCTCTTTCAATTGATGGGGATTACGGGGCTCTTCCTTGATGCAATACGGCTGTTATACAATGCACCCATGGCCACTATTGGGCTTAATAATTCGCACTCTGCAGCTTTTCCTATTCATAGGGGTATGAGGCAGGGTTGTCCGCTATCCCCCTTACTTTTTGTGTTACAGCTTGAACCATTATTGGGAGCCATTCAAAATGCCCGAAATATAAAAGGTATTCGACTGCAGACTGAAACCTTTAAATACGCAGCATTTGCGGATGACATTCTGGTGTTCCTGACAGACCCGGTACCTTCCTTGGCTGCGCTCTTGGAGTTAATTCGACAGTTTGGATCCTTTGCGGGCCTCAAATTGAACCTTGGGAAATCTGAAGCTCTGCCATTTCCCCCTTTGTTAAAGCACGCTTGGGGACCTTTGTTTCCTTTGACATGGGCGTCCTCCCAAATCCGCTATCTGGGAATTTGCATACCGGCTCAATTACCCTTATTGTATTCTAGTAATGTCACCCCACTTTTAAAACAAGTGACGGAGAGGATGGAGGTTTGGCAGAAACTTCCCTTATCCTTGTTGGGTCGCCTCAATCTGTTTAAGATGATTATTCTCCCTAAATGGCTTTTTTTGTTTCAAAACCTGCCCATTTTTCTTAAGGCCCCAGATCGGCGAAGGCTGGAGATGGCCATGCGGCGTTTTTTGTGGCAAGGCAAGAAGGCGCGTATACCTTTTCGCTTTCTACAGCCTCGTTGGGGACAGGGCGGATTGGGGGTCCCGAATATGCAACTTTATAATGTGGCCGGGAATCTCAGGCTTATCCGAGATTGGCTTATGGGAACACCAACTTTTGTTGATCTTTTGGTGGAAAAGGCCCTGGTCGCCCCGCTGGGACTGACTTATGTCTTACAGGCAGACGCCTCTAGATTCTCTTATCCCCCTCTGGTGGCGGCCTTATTGGCACCCTTAAGACGCACTTGGCGGGTGGTAACCCATAAATTGGGCATCCCCAGACAATGTGCCTATCTATTGCCGATTAGAGGTAATCCCGATTTTTCCCCGGGCTCCCAGGCAGCGGGATTTCAGGATTGGACGTCCCGGGGCATTGAATATCTTGGTCATGTCCTGGATGATGAAGGTAAACTCATGTCTCATAAAGAAATTATTGCGCAGTATGGGTTGTCCTTCCGTCATGTGTTTCCCTACCTGCAACTGCACCATTATGTACATTCGCTCCCGCTGGAGACTAGGCCAGCGCAGGTTTTTTACAAGTTGGATGCCTTTTTTGCTCTCTCAACACGGAAGGTGCCCACGTTAGCCAATTATTATAGGAAACTCCTGGGGAACAATTTGGAGGAAATTACTGCAACCCTGGTTGGGCGATGGAATGGGATGGGTGGGACGGTGGTGACGGCGGCTGACCTTTGCAGTTGCTTCCGCCATATCTCTAGTGTCTCCTCCAATACTTATTATCGGGAGATGCAATTCAAATTTTTATGGAGAGCCTACATTCCCCCTACTAGGGCGGTGCATTATATCCCAGGGGCCTCCAAACAATGTGGGAAGTGTAACATGACGGAAGGTTCCTTACAACACATGTTTTGGGATTGCCAGAAGGTGAGGCACTTCTGGGCACGGATAACTCGTTATTTGGGAGGGTTACTGGATGAGGTGATACCTGTCACTATTAAATTGATATTGTTTGGACATTTTTCGCCCGGCCGGCTCAAAGGTCGGGGACCGAGACTGCTCATCCGGAAGGCCTGCGCAGTGGGAAAGAAGATGATCTTAGTGAACTGGCGGTCTCCAGACCCACCCTCCTATTGGCAATGGCGCAATCACTTGCATCGATTGTTATTGATGGACAGACAATGGGCAGCTACATCTTTTCAGAGGGAACGTCGCTTTCTCAGTATTTGGGACTTTTATCTTCAGTCTCTTACTCCACAAGTTCGTAGTCATGTATTGAATGGTATGGCCACGCAAGGACTACACTCTTTGTGATCCAATTGGACCTGGAAGACCGATGACCGACTGGGGCGCTGGGGGGGGGGGGGGGGATGGTTGCTCTGTAGGGGGGGGGGAGAGGGCGGGGGTGGGTGTGGGTGTAGCTATTCCTGAGTTGGATGGTTGATTATTTCATACGCCCCACTACTGGTGGTCACGTTGTTTTTGTATATATACTGCATTATTGGGCTTTGTTGTACGACCTTTACTGTTATCTAACTTGGCCTTTGGGTAAATCAATAAAAACCGTTTGACACTAAAAATTAAAAAGGGAAAGAACTCGTATGATTTGTGGACTCATGTGCCGCCCAGGCCCCGGTTTTAAACTTCCTTTTGTAGTAATTTTCGGACTTTTCTTTATCCAGCATCTAATATCCAAAACAAACTTCAAAGGCTCTTCCCCCACCATGTACCGTATCTACCAGCGTGCAATATCGCGTACCACTGTAACACACCAAACACCACAGCATAAGAGCTCCTGCACGTGTGCAGAGTGCTATTAAGCCTTTTTTTTATGTTGGTACTTTCAAAGAGATTTTCCTCATATTACTGGGGTTAATGCATGCCAAGAACAGTTTGTTCCCTCTCCACAACCGCATATATATCCCCAGGCCTAAGCAGACTGCATGTGATCTCCAAGCAGCTCCTCCATGATGCTCGCAGGGCAATTAAAAGTCAGCCCAGAACGCTGTCAGAACAAGCCCCCAAAAACAGAAGCAAAATGGATTTAGCTGTAATTTGATATACATATCCAAAAGCTAAAGCAGCACAGCGATAAGCCTTTGTGTCTGAGAATGGCTGTGTTTTGGCACCTGTATTGAACTGTTATATTAGGCTCTTATTTAAAAAATGTGGTTAGTCCATTCCTGAAAAGATGCTTAAGACCTTAAGGTCAACTTCCTGGCCTGATATAATGTCCAGTTTGGGATTCCAAAATGCAGAGAGAATTTTATGTTTTTTCTTTTGACAAAACTGCAAATTTTAAGACACCTGAACTCAGACTAGAGCAATGTGCTCATAAATTCAAATCAAAACTCAAAAACATGGCTCTTTAAGCAAGCCTACTCTTAACTCCTCTGTTCTTCACCCTTTTAACCCCTCTCCATCTCTCGACACTTCTTCTTTCCATAGAGATCCCCCTTGCCCTCTCCCCCTTAGCTCCACCCTCTCAAACTAGACATATCTGCCTGTATGTAAAGCATTGTCTCTACATCCTGTAATGCCTCGCAGATCCCGAAATTTGTGAAATTTACAGTTTATTTATCCTGTCCACACATTGTACACGCTATTGGATTTTGCACTACTTCTTCCCATCTTAGATGTTGGGAGACACATTATGTATACAAGTTTGCGTTATCGCCTTCAAGCCTTATGCCTGAATAGGTATATAAGTTTGCTATATTGCCTTCAATCTTTGCTCTCTTTCCTACGTGCACATCCCAGTTCTTTCTTACCCTGTTTTTTGTAACTGCTCCCTTCCTTCTTTGTTCTCCCCCTGTTACATGTAAACCGGCATGATATCTCTGATGATGGGCGTTCAAGAAAAATCACAAATAAATAAATAAATAAATATTTACTTTGAAGGTTTTGGTGCACCTGGTTTAAAATGCCAAGAAACACTGTGTCTAACCATATTTAGGACACTAAAGCAACCTTCTTTTAGTTTGCTAACATGTTAAAAGTAAATGATGTACTTAAATGAAACAAAAAATAAGTCTAGCCTCAAAAGCTAAACTGAAGAGAAAATAGGTATTGATGTATTTACTTGAGTTTTTACGAGACTTATAAATCAGTCATACCATTCATACATTTGAAGTACTTTTTTAGATATGGAACTATTTTACAATCTCCTATGGGAAGTCAGAACAAAAGCTATATGTACACTGGGGTTAGTCAATTTCTGTTTTAGATACTGCAGGAAAAGAATCAACTTTTCTTAAAAAAAAAAAAAAGAGCGAAAACAAAAATGCTGAAAGACTCATCTGTAAGCATGTGGCATTTCTGGGATAGCATCCAACAGAGAAGTTAAAAGCAAGGGTGGAAAAATCCTGGTCACCCAGGTGACTACACTTTCACTCCTGGCACCTCTCGGCAATCTCTCAGCTGCCGGGCCACGGAAGGAGCAGCTATGGGCCAGCAGAGACTGGAGCAGAGAAAGCAAAAGGGAATATTTGAGGGCCAGAAGACGCTAGAAAAGGAGGTTAGGAAGAGAGGGAAGCAAGAATTTAGAATGAGAAGATATGGGCAAGAAACTGAAAGAACAGGGAAGAGGAAGTTGTTACTGTACAGCAGTAAAAAAAAAAACAAAAAAAAAACCAAGCCCCCCACCCAAAAAAATGAAAGCAAAGGCCTACCTTCTTTCCCCCAAAAAGCAGAAAAAGCAAAACAAAAAAGGCAAGCAAAGAAAAATATAAGTTAAAATTATAATGAAAAAGATTGCTTTTCCATCTTTCAGTCTGTCATCATAATGTATAAAAAAAAATGTAAGCACTGTGCTGCATCCTCATATCCAAAAGCAGAAAAATAGTTAGAAAAATATTTTGGCTGGCACCTAAGTTAAGAGATTGGAAGAAATCTTATTTTTCAAAACTGTGTAAACAGTTGAAAAATCCATGGGTCAAAGCACCTGAGGATTCTGCACCAATTTTCAAAGAAAAAGTATGCGTGCACTTTCCCTTTGAAAATTGCCCAAGGGAAAAAAAAAAAGACCTGCCAAGATTTGCATCTGCTTTTTTTCCTGTGGATGTTTTTTCCTGCATGAACATGTGTAGTTTTGAAAAACCAAAACTATGCACATCGTTGCCATCCCTCAGGAATGCTTCCACAACACATGCACATTCACCCGCTTACAAGGTGGCTAATTTTCATAAAAGCTCTTTCAACCTGATAAATGGCTTTGAAAATTGTCCGTTTAAAGCCTATTTGACTCCAGTTACGTGCATAAAATAGCCATTACAAGTCAGCCCAGGGCTCAGTGCAAGTGCAAGCATGCATGTTTATTTTTGCACGTGCTGGGGATAGACGTTCTGAAGGGTGGAGCTGAGCTAGGACTGGCGCGGACTTTTGTATTTTCTTAACACATGCACAGGTTCCCCTGCACATAATTATACCCTTGACAGAGGTGTCACTTTGTGCAGCTGTGTATGCGCGTGGATCAGGGAATTTACCAGGGAATTTTCAGAGGAAACTCCATACGCATAAGTTCGTTTTCAAAATAACGGGGTAGAGTCTGCATGTAAAAAAAGTCTGCTCAGACTTTATCCCAAAAAACAATTATAAACTGACCCTTAAAAAAAAGCATGCTCTCAAACTATCATTATACACACCAACTGAGCCTTTTATTTATTTATTTTACAGGGCTTTCAACTTACCTCTTCCAGCTCAAATGAGTCCTTCTGCTGTATCATTAAGCTAACTATGGATGGGTTTGGAACAGGTGCACATGGTTCCTTTTCTGGAGTAGACGTAGGTGGATTTTTTAAACCTGTGCATCTTTCAGGCTCATTGTCCATTGAAGCGTTAAATTCTTTGCCAAAAGCAGAGGAGTCTGCAATACTAGCTTTTTCATGCAATACATTTTGGTAATCTGAAGTTGGGGTTGGTTGGTCCTCAGACATGGTCACATCTTGACTTCCCTGGGTTGCATGCCCGACATTGTGTGTACCCACAGTTGCTAGAGAATTCCCAGCCCCTTCCTCTTTCACCGTAGCTAATGAGGAAGGCGATTCTTTCTTTTTAAAAAGTTTTAGTATTTTCTGATCGCCTTTAGCACCACTGTCCTCGGCCCCTGCTGCACTCGCTGGGCTACCTTGCTCAACTGGCGACGGTGTCGTACAGCTGCTGCTTTCTCCGGCCTGCTGATTCCCATGTAAATTGAGCCTTGATAAGGTTTTCATCAAACGACTTGCTGCATTGCTAGGGGATCGAGTGAGAGGAGCAGGATTTGGAGCGTCCTTGCTAACAGGAGATGAAGACATACTGCCAATTCTTTGTAATGGAGTTCCGGAAACTTGAGAATACAAGGAAGAAAAAGCATTGGCCACAGTAGTAAGCACCTCAATCTGACGAAACCGGCCTATGCAAAGAGAGAGATGTTACAATTAATGAAAGAGGCTGCAAGAAATTAGAACTATTCAAACAGACAGAAATAATTACTTACACAGCTTGCTTAAAATCTAACTTGCAGAAGAAAAGTTTAAGTTTGTGTAAAAATAAGTTATTCAGATCTATAGAAGATATATAGCTGTTTTGATACCTAAAACCACCTGTATCAAGATAACAGATTCATAAAAAATTAAATATTGCCTCACAGAGATGTGTATTTGCTTTTAAGAAATGCAAACACTTGCAACAAATAAGGCCATTTTCTGTTTGTTCCAAATGGAAAAAATTTAAAATAGGCTCCAATGAAAATACCCAACATTTTAGAGTATTTTTGCATTCACTGCATTTAAAATTAAAAAATTAAAAAAACAACAGAGTCCTCAGAGAGCCATTATCTAAGGCCTGGGCTCTGAGGAGGGGCCCAGACCTGAGGCCTGGTCCCGGCACAGAAGCCTAGGACTACATTTCTACAACTGCACATCAGAATTGAGGTGTCTGCTGTGGAGGAAGGGAAAGAAATGACGAACGGAGTCATTTTTCAAGCGCCAAGACACGAGCAGAAGTGAGACCGTGGCACTGGAACCAGGTCTCAGGGCTGGCATCGGGACCTATGCCTTTTTCCACCCCAAATCTATTTATTAAGTTTTCACAAAATACAACAGGAGTAACTACCGTATTGGTAAATAGACACGAGTATAAAATTACATATAGAGATTTACCCCTGTTAATCCCTTCCCCCCCCCCCCCACCCCCACCATGAAAGATTTCTGTGGCAGACTAGGCTTATTTGCACTGGGCTCAGCCCATTCAACCCTGAGCCCAGTTCATTTTTCTTTTTCCATTAAAGTCAAATAAGGAAGCAACTCCCTATTGATAAAAATATGAATGGAAAGAATAAACAATTTTTTTGGTTTGTTTTAAACAAACAAAAAAAAAATAAAAATGGAGGTGACCTACCAAATGAATCCAAATGAAAAATGTTACCTCTGTACATCCCTGCTAATAAGCAATAGATGTATCTACTCAACAACATTGGAAATTTAACAAAAAAAAAAAGTTAACTAAAAGTAGGCAGGTCATTTCTTGCAGTAATCATGAAGTTCAAGAAAGTTAAAGAAGTGTAAATGAAAAAGCTTATTGCATCCAATTCAGCCTCATACTTCTGGAATGATTTGATCTTTAGTGAAATGGACTTGTTGGGCCCAGTCCAAAATAAAGATTCCCAGCTGTGCAAAGCACTTTATTTAGACAAAACCTGAAAATCTGATGATTCAAAGAGTTCTTGGCCATACAAAATGCTGCTAAATATCTGAGCCTTTAATACATTTCCATACAAACTTACTTGTTAAAGCATAATTTGGGTTTTCCACCTCCAGTCTTTGCATCTGGGCACTCAGAAACACTTTAATATCTATCCCCCTGGCAAATGAGCATGCATTAAAAAACCTCGATGGTATTTTAGAGGCAATATCTGGTTCATCCTGTCCAAATCCAAGATTATAAAGAATTTCTTCCGGATCTTCCTCGTATAAGTCCAGTAATTCTGAAACACTGAAAAGCAAGTTGATCATTTTGATTGTAAGGAATACAAGCAAGCAATCTCCTTGCATTGTGAATATCAAAATATTGAGCCATCAGGTAACAAAGCAGCACTAATCACTGTATATTTGCTATTGTACTTAAAAAGACAGAAAGAAACGCACAATGTCAAAGCAAGGGTAAGGTAAAGCTGAAAGCACTATTCCAAAGGGTTAGGTCACAGCAGTCAGGAACTCAAATATATATTCAAAATGAACAAAAAACAGTTCTTGAAGATAGGCCAAAGACCTTCATCCTCACATTTTACCTTTCAACTCCAATGCTCGTCAAGACAGCACAAACACCAAACGGGGGCATACTGGTTTGAAAAAGCAATCATCTGTCTAGATCCTTATTTTAGTCTCTCTCACATTCAATGATCCTGCCTGCACCAGCCTGGCCCGAGCTTTTTTTTTTTTTTTTTTTAAATCGTAAAATAACTACATTCAAGATCCAAAATCAAAACCACCAACTGCTCAACTTTTCTTAGCAAATTACCTATTTAATAGTCATGCACATTGGTCTTGTAGAACGCTTTGCCGAGCATATTAAGATGCTTTAATGCATGCTATAAAAATAGAAAAAAACCAGACGTGAGATATAAATGAAAGGCCTTACGCCCAAGACGCCTACCTTGAGACGGTAGTGCTGCTTTTCCCAGAGCCCGTGGAGTTCATGCTTCTACCATTCTGGTGAAACTGAAGTCTCCTGTCCTTCGCCAACATCCCATTGCTAGGAACACAAGTTTGCAACAAGATCAAGTTGGGCGTAAGCCTTTCCTTTCAACGATCCAACTCATGTTAATAAACTACGTACGTACAAGCTGGATACATACCATACTGAATCCATTTGTGCATTGCTCTGATGAAGGTGATTAGCTGCAAGTAGCAGAGTAAGATGTGTATTAGCATCTGTCAGAATGCTAGTCAGCTGCTACAGAAAGGAAAGCACTTAGAACCTGCCACCACAGGGATGCAGGCTGCCTGGACACATGCCAACCACCTTACCTTGCATGCAGAGAGATATATAAAATCGCTAGATGCGTGTCATTAAGTCATTCATGCACAGATTTGTAACAATTAGTGTCAGCCACTACTTTATTTTGCTTTTACTTTAAATCCCATTTTTATCCAGCCTTTGTCTCATAAATAAATCCTCCAGCCAATTTCCCAAACCTGAATCCCTCTGTGCAGTGCTGAAGGGCAGACTTAAATCTGTCATTCTCATACAAATATTAGTAAGCACCACCCAGCACATCTGCACCACTTACAAATTTCCATGACAAGTGCCATAAGCTTCAGAGACATAGGTATACTCAGTCACTGTTTTCCACTGGGCGAAACCACTCCTGCCCTACACTTTACTGAGATTAAGAACAATGCCAATTCCCCCAGTTGTGTGCGATGGTGCTGAAGCAACCCCCTCCCTGGATCAGCAACCAACAGAAGAGAAGGGCAGCATGAGAGTTGACCACTTGAATTCTTGTGCCAGTCTAGAGGGCAAACATTGCTCTTTGAAAGGTGTGATGTCCTTAAACACCAGTTAAACCCTCTAAGAATGCCTTTTACTGAAAGCTCATTTCCAACTTGCCACAACATGCAGATTTAAAGCCAACCAACTCTACACACATTACATTAGGGCGCAGATTGATTCACCAGACTAAAAAAAAAAAAAAATCTCAACCAGCTTCAACTAGTTTCAGATTCTGTAATTCATTACTTTCAGGCAATCCAACACTCTGCATACAGACAAACTAAAAGTGCATCCTACCAGACCTAAAGATCCAAAACTTGAAAGATCAGGAGAAAAAAAAAAAGGTTAGAGGTCCTTCTCATTTCTAAGCTAATACAAGAGGTTGCATGTCACCCTTCATGGGCCGCCCAGGTTCATATGATTTTCCCCATCATTCCCCACAGGGAAGTTTCATAGTTAGAAGGGACCAGAGGTTTTAAAAAACAAACCACGGCCTGGCTGAGACATTTCCCCACAATGGCGCCCGACTGTAGATCTGAGTTCCTGGAATTCAGATTCCGAGCATGTGTTGTAATTCAGTAAATAAAGATACAAAGAGAAAATAAAAAACAAACACACACACACCTCTACAGTCAAAACTTCAGTACTCAAAATGTGTTAAAAGAGCTACAAAGCTATTGTGAAACAGGATTAATATCCCATTAACTGTGCAAATAATTACATGAAAGCATCAGTAAAACTCAAAGACTTTACCACACACACTGTTATCTTATTACTACAGGGCACCATGCAAGCATCCGGCTGATGCCACAATGCTCAGAGCATGACTCATTGAAAAAGCTTCAAGGTATTTTAAGATCAGGAAAATCAATATTAAAAAGATTCAAGTAAAGCTTAGTTTAGTATGGATACACACGCGCCCAAAAAAAAGAAAAGACAAAAAAAAAAAAAACCACCCAAACAAATAACCTGCTTTTTAAAAGGAAAAAAAAAGTAGTATTTGACTATATTGCTATTTCATTTGATATAGTCAAGGCCTTCTAAATGATTCATGGGCATCTTGACTCAGTGTATAATGGGAACCAATATTATTATTTTTTTAGTTTTCAAGTTAACTGGTAAACATGCTATGTGTTTTGCTCTATTTAATATGTTTATTGTAAAGGCTTTGGCTGAATTACTGTTTGCTGTAAACCGAGGTGATGTGCTTCACGTGCCGCGGTTTATAAAAAATCCATAAATAAATAAATACTGTCCAGTGAAAGCTGTTTGAGATTTAAAAAAAAAAAGGAGCCCCTTATCATCAAAACCACCAACTGTTAATTGATGAACAATGAATTGTTATTCAGCAGCCACCTGATGTGCAATAATGAAATGCAATTATTTTAATCACAGAAAATATACATTTACAAATATTTAAACAAAACCAAGACAAACTAGAGTGGGCAAGTTCGCAATTAAAAAGATCTCATTTTTACCAAGAGACCTATGGTTATTGGGAAGATGTTACGATTCACCACTAGAGCAGGTTTCTAACAAAAGCAAAATAAAAAATAAAAAAATAAAAAAAAGTCCCATGTCTGTCGCACCCACCTTCTGCTCCCAGGGATAAGTCATCTTCAAAGCTCCCACCATTTTTCACAAGCATACCTGGGGAAAACAAGACATGGAAGTCAGTAGCTAAATGAAGGTTTCACTCTGCGCCACAAAACAATAAAATACGGTTCAGTTGGTCCTCCAATACACCAGCACTACCAGTAAAGAGATTTTCCTCTGTATTTGTTTCAAGGATCATTTCATTTAAAGCACCACTGCCGCGGCCATGAGGAGGGAGCTGGCTTTCATTTCCCCAAGCTAGGTTTTCCACTCCCCAGGCCGGTCGGGGCTGCAAATGCTGCGGAGGCAGAGTCTGCATCCCTTGGGTGGGGGAACGGGGAGTACCCGTCGTCTTTCAACAGTGACACCTAGTGAATGAAATCAGGGTCCGCATTAGCTGGGTTCCAGCATGAGCCGTGGTTTGCGACAACCTGCTCCACCCCCCCCCCTCCCCAAGTCCAAGGACGGTCACTGCGATGTGTGGGGCTGAAGTGAGGGCGACAGACCCCCCCCCCCCGGGTACTTGGGGAAGTGATGGCTCACAAAACCAAAGCCCAGCACTTGAGCTGGAAAAAACAGAAGGGAGGAAGAGGAACCTGCTGGCCCCCCTGCCCCCCCCCCTAAAAAAAAAAAAGACAACTTGTCGCTAAAACCAGCAGGGGAGGGGCGGCTCAGCCAGCAGACCTGCAGGTAAACACATTTCCATGGCCCCGTCCCTGCCTTTCACAGACTCTGACTGTACTTTGAACTTTTTGAATTGTAAGCTGCAAGTGGTAAAGTCTCAGGCAGGGCAATCTACCTTGCTGGAAGCAGTGAAACTATTAGAGGCGGATGGGGGAACCCTACCTGCTTTCAGCATTGGCCGACTGCCCTGTCCCTTCTCCTTAAACTTCAGCCGATGTTTCCATCAGAACCAATGGAGTTAAAAGATCAGAGTCAATCAAGTCCCTTCACCTACTGTAAAAACCTTGAAAGGATCCCTTTAATCTTTCCTCCTTCCCACCGAATACAACCAGAAGATAAAAATAAAAAAGTGTTAAGCATTTAATTTGAAAGTTACACTTTGAACTGAGCAAGTAAAGAGAACGTTTCAACCCTAGATGCTACTTAAAAACTTACCCTTCAGCGCTGGATTGTTCTGCTCGTCCAGAGAGGCCCCCAGTGGTGTTCTAAAAGCCAGAGAGATTAGCAAACATTACTGCTGAGCTCACGAAAAAAAAAAAAAAAAAGCTTCTTCACGTCCTTCCTTAAAGGAAGTACACCGAGCATGTGATAAGTAACAGCTTCTCCCTCCAATTGTACACATGCAGCATGCACACAAAGAAGGGGAGACCCAAAGACCTTCCACCCGAGAAGGCAGCTTTATAAGAACGCATGGTCACCGGTATCCAGCTTCCCTGTCAGAGCACAGGGGGAGACTGACCAAAGCAGATACAAAATTCATCTGGAAGTCTTCGCTTTGACCCAGGGCTTTAAGGGGAAAAGCTGACCGCGAAATCTTTGTGATTTCATGGCATGCCAGTGTATCTATATTGTGTATTTAGAGGAAGCTCAATTTCTGCTTTTTCCTTTTTGTAGTAGTGAGAGCAGCAAACTTTAGAGCACCATGATGCAGTCTTGCATGTCTTTAAAAAGCTGGAAAGGGCTTATCAGCATCTACTGGATAAACTCCTCCATTCCTCTCAAAATACTGTTTCTACAGACGTGAAGTGGGACCTGTTTTGGAAGAACTGAACTCGTGTCCCTCAGATCAGGTCTTCATACTAGCCTACATTTTGTCTTATACTCTGAAAGTTTGTTCAACACATCAAAACATGCAAATATATTAATACTGTATATACACACACACACGTATATATCCACCTTAAATTTATACAAAGCCTGCGAGACAACTGCACCAAAAGCTCTATGACATGAGAGAGACTGAAGGAGAGAAGAAAAAGGGAAGGGGTGTGGACTTGGTTATGATAGAGACATTCAAAGCCCTTAGACAAATAATGCACAAGCAGCAAATATGTTTCAGTTGAAAGGAAGTTTTAGAAGAGGTCATATGAGGCAGAATCACGAGTATCGTCAAAAAATATTTCTTCACAAGTGAGAGCTGAACACAGCCACAGAAAGTCAGGGATAAGAACAGAGAATCCCCAGATGCAAAAAAAAAAAAAAAAAAAAAGCAAAGAGAAAACCAGAGAGCAACAGTGGTCTGTGGCAGTGCGACAGGAAATAAACTGGGCATAGCCTTACAGTCATGACCGTGGTCAAGGCAAAACATGGAAAAAGCCACCTCTCCGGCAAAGCCAGCCTGGACGTGGGCCTCTCTCCCCCCTCCTTCTTCTCCAGAACCCCTGACCACTCGCACAATCCCACCTCCCTGCTGCCAAATGATCCTCAAACCTGCCTGCATGAGTGTATGCTGACCTGCCTGTCTGCTCCACCAGCTGGCTTCCAATCTCATGGTCTACATCAGGCAGGGCCTTGGGGCTTCGAGCCAGATGGTGGAAGAGAGACGCAGGTCAGCGTGCACTTCTCTTGCTGGTAGGGGAGAAGGTAGCTCCTTTGGGGGAGGGTAAGGAGATGCCACTTTTTGGGTATGGGAAAGGAAACAGCCGCAGTAAACAAAAAAAGGTTTTCCTACCTCCACTGCGAAATGTATAGCAGGGTCTCAAGATAAAAATCCCTGCTTTACAATGTATTTCAGAAAGCCAATTCAGCTATCACTGGGGTAAACAGTCAGCTAGCACACATTTATAGTACAATAGGATTGAAAGCAATTGGGGTTGGGTAAAATGGAGTGTGAGGGAGGTAGGTGGTGGAGTGTGTGGGGGGAGGGAGAGTACTTTTACAGCTGAGCCGATCAGGATCTACAGTCCATTCAGCACCAGATGGAAAACCCTTCCTCCTGCAAAGTCATGCCTTTCCTAAAGAGGAGGCAAAGTTTGCAACTGAACTGCTTGTTTCCATGCTCAACAAAAAAGTTTCGGCCAAGATCGTCTTTTTAACATGCCGGAACAGTCACAGCTCTTCCCCAAAAGCCACTTTCTAAAACATGCTTGGCAACTCACAAATGCCACCGTGAACTGGGCGGAAAGTGAGAAACAACAAAACAAAAAGCCAGTCCGGGTTAGTTTCAAGGGCTTTCATCTTCACTTATTACTGCCCATTGAGCACATTCAATGTTAAATGCTTATTTTCTTCAGTTCAATGTGAACACATTTCTATTATTTCGCTGTGTTATTTTTCACCCTCCCTACCCGGTTGGTACCCTCACCCAGAGCTGAAGCAAGAAAGCCTGTCAGCTTCTTCCAAAGCTGGTTGGCAGGTCATGCTTCGTGGGCAGCAAAGCTGGCACTCACTGCCCAGAAGAAAACCAGCCATTGTTGCAGGAAACTTACAAAGAGCCACAGCCTGCAATGCACAGTCCCTTCAAGTCAAAAACATATGCATGGTTTGAAATGTAGAATTTAAAGTGATAAGAATTATAATGCTAAATTAATTGGATGGCTGGGCAGACTGAATGGGCCATACAGTCTTTCTGCTGTGAAGTTTCTATATCTAGATCTTTCTAAATAAGACACAGTCCAAACACCATCCTCAAGCACGCTACTGGTCAGTAGTAATTCTGGGTTCTTCCTTGGTAGAAGTGAATGGTACCGCATCTTAATGTGAAGAAGTACTCAGACTCCACTTTGAGAACACTTCCCTCCCTCTGATTCTATATAACAAATAGAATGGGCATCCTACGGATTTGGCATGTACTAAAAAGAGATGTCTAGGAAGCAATATTTGTTTTGTGTGGGGTTTTTTTTTTTAATTAAGCTAACAATGAGACAGTGGACTAGGACAAATATCAATAACTTTTTTTTTTAACTGTGAATAATCAGCAAAATAGCTCGATATGAGTATAAGAAGGTTGGAGCCTTTAAAACATATCAGTTTAGCTAGGTGGGACAATCTACTGGTTCACCGGATACTGAAATCAGTAGAACACTGAAAACCAAAGCCTGGGAGGCAACTCTCAAAGAGCAGACAAGACTGCACCCGATGGGAACAGGTCTATAGTAGAGAGGAGAAATGCTCCAAGAGGAGCACTGACCAGCCTAGGTGGCAAGAACAAACAGAGCTCGGAAAGAGAAGCAGCTAGCGATTTATTTGGCTTCCAAGTAAGTCTGAGTGGGAGGCAAACTAAAAGACATCTTTTGAAGAAAGATGATTTTAGAAGCAGGGTGAATCAATTTAAAAAAAAGGATAAAATATCATAAATAGCTGACCTCAGTAAATACATTTCTTCGCAGTTCTATTTTTCATTGAAATTGAAACAGATGATGACGGCAAACAAAAAATTGAAACAGATGACGGCCCTTTCAGTCTGCCTGTTTTCCTTTCTATTTTCCCAATACCACAAACTCGATTTGATCTCTGGCTTCTTCACTGCTATAACTCGTCTGTGCGTTTTGCCACATTTTCTTCAATTTCATTACTGTTTTGGCCTCTACCAGCTCCATTAGGAGAATGTCCCATACATCCACCACTCTTTCAATGGAGAAATATGTCCTTTCAGTTACTCCCAAGTCTACCCCCATTTTCAGCCTCATACCATAACTCCTTGTTTAAAAACTGTCTTTCCACTTGCAAAGGACCCACAAATTTGTCCCTTCCTGGTTGAGCTGCCACAGTGATTTCAACAGATCTGGTGTTAGTGAGGTCAGTGTAAGTGAGGGAGTGTATTACAAGGTTGGGGTGCTCTCCAGTGAGAGGTGCCATGGATTTGAGAAAACTGCTATGCCCATGTGACCCAGATTCAGAGGGAAAGGGAGTATGATTGAGAAACAATCAGGAGAAGCCAGGCTGCAATCTGCTGTCCAAAGGTGTCACCTCCCCACAGAGTGCCGCTAGCGGGGTCTTTCCTTTCACCGCAAAAGTACTTGGGGGAGGGACTCTCTCGCATGGCTGAGGAGTGTCTGGGGAAAGAAGAACGCCTGCCCAATGAAGGGATGCTTGGTACTTCCATGGAAGAAAAAGGACACTCCTGCAGTTCAACAGGAAAACTCGGAAGGACCTGAACAGAAGACACTGCCACGAAGTAGAGGGCTTTGAATTTCCTCATCTGCCTTGGGAGAAGATTTGGTGAAGTGTTCACCAAGAGAGGATTTTGGCCTTGGTCGGGAGGTTTGGAAAAAAACGGACACTAGCCAGCTGAGGAAGGAGCTCCTACCTAAAAGAAGAGTCAGCCAGAAGCTCACCAAAAGCACTGTGATATTGGAGAAGAGCTTGCTCAGGAGGCTCAAGAGAGAGAAGGGTTCCTTGTCCTATAGAGTTAGCTTGTTTGGGAAGGCAATTTTTGCGGCTAAAAGTGACAGATTTATTTTGGGATCTTTGGATTTTGTGTTGCTGTTTGGTGCACTAGCCATTGATATCATTATTTCAGACTTCACTTTACAGGTCATCAGTGCCAACAGAGAACTTTTATTTTGAAGAGCAGCTTTGGGGGACCATGCTTTGATTTTTTTTCTGCTTTTGACTGGGCTGATGAGCAGAAGAGCCCTAGTGAGGAAAAACCCTAGGGCCTTGAGACTTCTTTGCCCCCTGTGCAGGAACCCCAGCAGGTCATGGGGCCTGCAGTGGGCCATGAGCCTCCCTGTGAGCCCAGGAACAGATCGCGACAGGGGCTACACACACTGAACACGGTCTCCCTCTTGCATTATTTGAAGGTGTGAGGTATTTAAGATTTCAATCATATCTCCCTTCTCCTCTAGGACATACATGATTAGGTCTAAGTTCCAACTCATACAACTTATGATGCCCTGGGCAGCCCTTCACTGTACTTACTCTACTCTGTTTCTACCCTTTCGTAGATAAAACCTCTAATTTGGGCACAATACTCTAGATGAGGTCTCACGATGATTTGTGCAGACACATTATCACCTGCTTTTATTCTGCTGGTTATGCCTTTCCATATGCACCTTAGCATTTCTCTGGCTCTCTATATTGCCTTTTTATATTGGTAAATCTGAGATTGGAAAAAAAATCACTCCCAAATGTTTCTCTGCCTGGCGTACCTCAGTACCAAAATATTAAATATATCTATTCTCACAAATAAGACCTATGATTATACTATCGGTACACATAACCATTGCTAACTAGCATTGACAAGTGTGCCTAACTATGAGGTCTTTCTAATGAGAAAAAAAAATCGTGATTCACGGTGTATATTTCTGTGGATATTTCTGGGACTTTAGCTTTAGTCATACGTTGATCAGTACACCTCAGTACCGCACACCCCTGTTTTGAATTATTCTCTTCAGATTTTTGCATCCCAAATGCATGACATTGGCAACTAAGATTTAATGAAAAATCATGCATGTTCTTGATTTCTTCTCAGGCTCTTGCATCATGCTTCAAAACTCAGGGGCTCTCCACCCAGTCCTCTGGACACCTAGCCAGTGACGTTTTCAGGATATTCATGATGAACATACATGAAACAAAAGTGCATACAATGGAGGCAGTGCATACCAATCTCTCATGCATATTCACTATGGCTGAAAACCAGACTGACTAGATATGCCAAGGACTACACTGAGAATCTTTCAAGAGTGTTCACTTTATTAAAGATCTTAGTGTCACCTGCAAAAAGAAAAACATTTCCTATTAGCATCTCTGCAATACCACTTATCTTTCAATGACCCTGCTTTCCTTACAATGAACTCCATTTACCACTACTCTGTTGCCCGTCACTCAGTTTCTAACCCAGTTTACCACCTTCGGACCCACCCTCACATTGCTCAGCTTGTTTATGATCTTCCTGCAGCAGGAGTGGCCAACCTGGTGGCTCGGGAGCCACATGCAGCTCTTTCATGTACAAAATGTGGCTCTTGCACTCCTGGCAGCTGAGGAGCACAGAGGACAGAGGGGAGGGACCGGAGCAAGAAGTAGAGAACAGAACCATTATGCCCCAGCATCTTCTCCCTCTCTTGACCTGATAGTGCTGATCATTGCTGCAGTCAGAAGGGAGAAATTGGAGTAGGGATCAGAGGGTTTTTTCTGCTTATCCCTGCTCTACTACACAAACCCTCCCCGCACCCACCCCATTTGCAAACAGCAACAGCAGAGGACAGAAGTGAGTGAGGTTGGAGTTGACAGGAGATCAAAGACGAGCTAGTCAGCAACTTGCTCCAGGCCCTGCCACCACCACCACCCTGTCCAATCTTCCACCCCATTTGCCGTCTGGAGTAGAGGGCTCTTCTCTGGTCTGCTGTCTGGAGGGGAAGAACTGCATTGTACACTGCCCCAAACCCAGTAGCTCAATGTGTTTCCATGACTTGGGATTCAGCTGACAGCTCAGGGCAAGAGGGCAAGAAGCAGTCACCCAAAGCTCAAGTCAAACCAGAATAATTTATGGCAAGGGAAAGGCAGTGACTGCTGAGAAGGGGGTGAGTGTAATTGATTAATACTTGGGGAAGCAGTACATGAAGTGAATGCTTGAAGGAGAAATGGTGCAAGAGGGAGTGAATATTTCTGAGGGCAGTGAAAAGAGATGAATACTGCAAGAGTTGGGAGAAGGGGCACAGCACAATTAGGAGCTTAAGCTGTGGAAAAGATTGGGGGGGGCGAATATTGTTTCCCTCCCCATTTCTCTGAAGTCAGCAATGAAATTAGACGCATCTTATTCCTCTTCAAGGCCCATGCTGCCACATGATTTGCAACAGGTGCGAGAGGACCAGGGCTTGGTTGGGGGAAAGAGAGGGCCAGGATAGGGTGTTGTATGAGAGCCACGTAGGGGAAATGGAGATGGCATAAAAGAGGCAGGAAAGAATTCAAAAGAAAGGGGAAAGGCAGAAGAAGGGTGCGAGAGAGCCAGGGGTAGGGCGTGTGTGTAAGAAAATCAGTGGTTGTGATTTGGTGGGGGGGGGGGGGGATTGAAAAATAAAAATGGCATCAGGGTGGGGCAGGTCTGTTGAGAATGTATGGGTGAGAGAGTCAGAGGGGGTGAAAGGGGAGGGCAGCAACAGAGCCAGAAGGGGTGATGGGATGGGGGGGGGGGGCGAGAATGGAAGCTAGAGGGGTGATAGGATGGAGGGGTGAGAGAGCTAGGAATGGTGATTGGAGGGGAAAGGATTTCAGAGACATACAGTGGGTCCAGTGCAAAAGAGGGTGAATGCTTCTGGAGGGAGTGACTTGCAAAGGGATGAATTTTGGGGGCGAGCAGTTGGCTATGTGAAAGCCAAAAGTGGTAATGGTGCAAAGTGTATGCAGAGAGCCAGAAAGTACACTGCAGGGGAGGTGTCAGAGGGAGTAGGGCAGGGGAAATATTGAAGGCAGACAGAAAGTGAGGAGAGGGGACAGAGTAGCACAAGGGGTGGGGAGGGAGGTGTAAATGTGTAAATGTTGGAGCTACTGTCATTGTTCTTGTGGGGTTTGAGGTAGGTTATGCTGGGATTGATTAAGAGAGAGTGACGAGTATAAGAGAGAGACAGACAGACATTGGGAGAGAAAGAAGATGCTGGTCAGAGACAGGTGGGGAGAGGGTAGGAAAATTAAGAGAGCCTGGTGTGACAGACATCCAGGGACAGGATGGGACAGAGAGAGAGAGAGAGATACGGGTGGAGTATTGAAAGAGACTGGTGGGGAACTGAGAGACTGATGGAACAGGATGAGAGGAGTGAAAGATTTGGGGGGATAGAGTGGAGCGATTGTGAAAAACTTGTGGGAGGAGTAAGAGAGAGACTAATGGGAACTAAATGAAGTGACAGAGAGACTGGTGGGGGTAAGGTTGGGAGATAGAGAGAAAAACAAAAAGACTGATGAGGAGTCTGAGAGAAACTGCAGGGACCAGGGTGAGTGGATTGAGAGAGAGGGAGAGGTACGGTTGGAAAAAGAGGGCCTCCCCCTCCCCCCTTCGTTTTTTGAAAACGTGAGGCTATTTGCTATAGTGATTTCTTGGCTCTTGGTGCATGAAAGGTTGGCCACCCCTGCTCTGGTATTTTAAGGGGGCTTGCAAAAGTTCTGGTAGTGCCATGGACCATTCTGTTCAGTTATTCTTGGGAGCCAAATTCCGGTGGATGGGGCATGTGCAGATATTATCCCTTTCCAAAAGTGAGAATAAAGGAGGAGTGTGGTAACCATAAGCCAATTACTCTCACCTTGGTGGGTACATTCATAGATTCACTGCTAAGGAAAGTTACGGAAGGGAATGGTTTCACCATGTCAAATCTGATCTATTTCTTTGACTGAGTGACCAAAGAGTTATGGTAGATGGGGGAGAATAACAGATGTGATGTAATTACATTTCAGTAAAGCTTTTGCTCCTGTTCCACTAGATCTATTCTACTCACAGACTTGTCCACCTTCCAATTTTAATATAATTGTAGACGCTGTTTTGCACGTGACGTGGCTCTACCCTTCTTTTCAACCCATTCTTCAGTAAACAAAAGTACGTGTGTAGTATCTTCTGCTTTGTCCTCTTCATCTCCCACGTATGCCTTCCTTTCACCATCCTTACACTTCATCACTAATATACTTTTGTCATCTTTACTGCCTTGCTATTTCTTCCTCAGTTTGTGCCATTTCTCACCTGCCTACCTTTCCTGCATCCCTCAACCTTTCCAGATATTTTTCCCTGCCCACCTTTTTTTGAGATGTCTTGGGTTTTTGTTTTAATAATCTTTTTTCCGTTGCTTTTTTTCAAGTCACGCCTTTTGAAAACCATACTGGTCTCTCTGTTCCTTTATCATGGATTCTTCTACTTTCACCCTCCCCTCACCCCAGGTCCATCCACTCACCCTGCCTCACCCTGAAGTTCTCCTCCTCAAAGCTGGCTAAGTCCAGAACCTTCCCACTTCAGTGTGACCCATTTCTACTCTTGCATTTAAATTAAAATCACACTACCTACGTGGAAGGCAGGTGAGCTTATACTGTGACATAAGAAACATTTCCCATTTGAAGTACCAGGTCCAGAACTATCCCTCTTTCCTGGTGGGCTCTTTACCACTTGCCTGAGTACTTCTTGGAAGGGGATCCCTCCTTACTTCTATCTACTGCTGCAGCTAAAATACTCCAATCAACATCTGGCAGATTAAAACCTCCCAGAGCAGCACTGCCTCCCTCTCCACTGAAATTATATATATACACACACAACCAAATCTCTTTACAATTCTTTGCCTTGTTCTGATTTAAAATGGAAAAGTTCCAGCAATACTGCACACTCGAATGGCATCACTCAGGTTTCCAGTGTCATATGCCTATCAAATGCAAAACATCCAAAACAATTTTTGATCTCTCTCCAGCGTTGTAATTATGCCATGAAATTGAAGATTTCTACCAACAGAAGAACAATGCTAACCTCCTGCTCCACCTCACCCCCAAAGATTCCAAAATGCAAAACCCAGGAAAGAAAAGTAAATCTACTATTATACTGAATATTTAACACCTTGGACCTTTGAAAACACACATTGAATCTGCAGTGTGCCTGGTCATGCAATTCGAAGGGAACAATGAGAATCTGGCTTAAAGAGAGAGAACTCACCCCATTTCTACAATGTTAAAATAATCAAACCCCAAACCAGTCAGTTCTACTGCATTTTGGCACCAAAAAAGCAGGGACACAAACCTCCACTAGAGCAGGGGACAAGAAAAAGGAAGTGGAACTAAAATAAAAATTTAAGAAGAAAGACTGAAACAAGCTACACTGCCTCGGGGGGAAAGGTAAGATGGATCAACTTGAAATAAAATGCCAGCAAAAATACTGTACAGTTCTAATTGATTATGATTAATAAACTGCCAAGCACTTGATACCAGAAGTAAGAACTGTGCAACCTAACCAAGCTCCAATTAAGATATCCAGGAGATCCAAGTTGATAGCTTGCTGTAAGAGCTCTGCTACAAGAGGTCCAGGATTATGTGTTTTGGGGGGTTTTTTTTTAAGGGTTTTCATCATGTTTTTGAAGAAGGGGAAAATTCAGAATTATGCCAAAAAGAGTCCTGATTCTGAATGCTAGCCCAATGGATCATTCTGTGCAGCAGACAGCGCTGCTTGAGCCTCTGGGCTCATTTTAGAAAGACCTAGAGAACGTGTCATGTTGGAAGGCGTCACGCAAAGACCAGAAATGTTGTTTAGCTCTAAAGAATCATTCAGACCAGTGCTGAATTCTTCTTCTACAGAGCCAGCACGGCAGAACATTGCCACTATTGCAGCCTGGCCACCAGAGCGTCCTGGGGGACTCTGGCATTCTACTCCAGGAGAATGTCACGGTGGTGGCCAAACCGCAGGCAGCCTCGGGCCCAATGTTAGCCCGTGTGGCTGGGTCAAAAACGGGCATTTCCAGACCTGTGAGGGAGTTATCACAGGCTGAACAAGCAGCTCTAGCACACAAATCCCCCCCCCCCCCCCCCCAATGAGTGTCTGTACTCCCAAGCAATTAAGTTAGCGACACTGACAACCACAACTGCCAAAGTGATCACTTTATAAGTCCAGCTGCTGGCCTTCCAGATTGATTCCACTACTTTAGGTTATATAAACCAGTTATGTTTCTTTGCTGACAAAAATGGAGTCTACACTATTTAACGTGACACAAACCTTAAGGACCATGCTACTACGCTGTCCAGTCAAAAGTCTCTGTCCTTCAAACGAGTGAGGTTGCATTTATTAAATCGACAACTTTGCCCTTGCTGACGAACAGAGAGTCTTGAAAATATCACTGGGAGGAAGAATGTGTGTTTCAAGAGCTTTTCCTAAATCATCTTTAGTTTTGCCAGTTGAGATGTTTAAGGAACACATATTAGCCATCCTGAAGTTCCCTTCACCAGCCTCACCGCCTGCCATCTAGGTACAGTAGTTTCCTCCCTTCAAGCATAAAGAGGATGGACTAGAATAGCTGAATTATTTCATTGGATAGTGTGGAGCTCAAGGGAGGAGAGAGTTACTAGGATCATCCCCAGCTGGTGACTTGTTCTGGATCTGGACAGGGACTGGGCTCTTGCTACTTTTTATGTTAAATCATCAAAATACAGCTTGTTTTTGGCAAAAAATAAGATTTCCCAATTTGTACAAAGTAAGCTTTTCTGGGTATATATCATCAAGGCACTGGATTTATCTTAATATTTTGGGCCACGTGTATTACGTTTTAGAGAGCACAGGTTGTTATGTTTTGGGGTTTTTTTGTTTTTGTTTAACAATTACAGAACTTTCTCAAAGATAGATACCAACCATGACTGCTAAGCTGTCTGCTTGCCTAAGAATATATCGGGGGTAGAAACAGTTTGGCTCTGTATGAGGTTACTTTAAATTAATATACTGTGTGTATTTTGGTTGATTTTTTTATTTTATTTCTGATTGTTCTTTATTTTTGACTTGCAGCTCTTTGCCGTATTGTACACTTTAGACTAAGAATGAAAGATGTTTAGTTTTCTTCCATACATTTCCAGAATTTTTGTTTTGAGTTTCATGTCTTGCTTATTTCAATTTTCTAGCTTTGTTCTTGCAATAATTTAGAAAAATGCATAGTAAAAGATGAAAAAAAAAAACAAGAGAGACATAAAATGGCAGCGAAGCAGATCAATCTTCCAAAAGACAAGCTGGAAAAATCACCTGGGGGGGAGGAGGAACAAAGGAATGAGTAACAGGTCTGAAGGATTCACAGGAGGGAATACCTACCCACTCGTTTGCACGTCTGCCATTCAAAGTGTTCAGAATGAGCAGCAAAATTTCCAACCGATACTAAAAGTCTAAAATGGACTTAGGGCACCGGCTCAAGGGTGATGGTGACCTGTGCGGTGCACGGGCCGTTCTTCTACTGACTAGACACTGCATATCAACTCAGTTACCAACGAGGCAAAATGACTCAACACATCTGCATGATTTATAAAAACAAGTCCAATAATTATCCACCTGTAAGAGTTACATAATACTTACAAACTATTTATTCAACAACATGCATGACTTGTCACGAAAAATAAAATTGTTTACTAACAGGTGTGGGCTCTTTGGAACTTTATGAACTGAAAGATTTTCTGGAATATTTCCCCATGCACATTTCTTCTCATTTGCATAAAACTTTTCCTGTTGCCCTATGTGATCCAATTTGGCATGTTATTTGACCTATATATTTCAATTTTAAAAAATGGCATACTGATTTCCCACACTGTATCTCAAAGTTTTTCCAGCAATCAAGTAGCTGAATTGAAATATTTGATCAGGAGTGTGTGGGGAGAGGGGAGAATATCTGTGAAGTAAATATACAGAATCAAACTCAAAAGCTTTAAAAATTACCAAGCTTGCCTACTACTGCACTGGCATCCATTCATTGTTACTAAAGAGTTTTATGAAAATGTTGTGGTTTTTTTTAGAAAGGGAACAAGTTTCCATCTCACATCTCGGCGTACTAAGCTAGGATCCTATTTTAGGGGGGGGGGGTCTCCATTTTAAACAAGCAGAGTCATCTGCCAGTGCTCTGTGCTCTAGAGTCAGCACTAGTGTCACAGTAGCAAGAGAAAGCTCTGAAAGTCCTAAGTTGCTCAGAAAACTGCTGCAGTGTCTGCATCGCTGGATGAAGACACTGAGGCATGGCACACACCTCAGGGAAGGAAACTGCAAACTCACTCTGCAGAAGTCCCAATCTCACTCCTCATATGAGCCTTTATTCTACCAAATTCATTCAGGAACCACATAGCAGATGTTCAGCTCACATCAGATTTTCTTAAAATGCCAAAAAGTAAAAGAAGCTATATGGCCTAATTTGGGAAATATGGGAAATATTCAGCTCTGTCCTGTAAAGATGCATCTTGTTTTCATTTTTAGCATTATTATGAAGCCTGCAGAAAGTCCTTAGGGAAGGAGAATTTGTACGTATATGTACTGAGGATCTCTAGGAGGTCTACAACTCAATTTAAAATTTTTGCTGTCTGGAATAACAATGCAGAAGAGATGGATAAATAGGAGACTCCACTGCATTTAATAAAATCCCAATAGAAACAGTCATGCCCAGACAAAGAGCAAATTAATAAAACATAACAGATATGAAAAGAGCTCTAGAAAACTTCATGGCACCATGGCATTTGTAGCAAGCAAAAAACATAAAAATGGACCTATATCTGAGGCAGTGCTCAAACCAAAAATTCTTTGCATACTGTGTACTTTGCACAGCACAGCATTCCCAAATCACAGAATGCACATAACTCAAGAGATTCCTACTATCCATCAAGACCGAAAATTTAAGCCTCACTACTTGTTCTTCTGTGTTGCTACTTAAACTGAATTGTGTGGATATTTTCTCCACTTCAAAATAAAGTGCTTTCAGCCATTTGCTAAACAAGTAGATAGAAGGCAAGTCAAGGAGGTCTGGCAACAACTGCCTGGTGGGGGATGAGGGATCATGCACCCTCATCAAGGCAGGATACTTGAGAACCAAGGAGGAGAACTGACTTGGATGAGGAGCAATAACCCTATAAGCACTCAAAGTTTCTACAACTGGCTGCTGAAATATATCCATAGCAGTGTGGACAGAATTAACTGGGCAGAGTGGAGGAGTCAGTGTAAATATCTGGAGGAGTTTCAGGTCCTCGGGATATGCGGACTGCACTAATTTTGCACACCAGTGCTCCATGCTAAACAAATTTAGGATCATGAGTGTGATTCGCAAATAAATCTCTACAATCATATTTTCTATGAATTACAATCGATCCCCCTTTTTTGGGGGTTCATACATGTATGTATGTATGTATTATATATATATATATATATATATATATATATATATATAAAACCATTTATATATTAATGCCAGCAAAAATCTGTCCAGTCATAAACTGATGAAAACCATAGTAAGGAGGGCAGATGAAGGTTATCCTTTCTGCCCAGGCTAGGATGGACCATTATGATGTTCTTTTCTAACCTTTTCAAGAATGCAGAACACATCTTATAGTCATAAATACACATGAAAAAGAACTTTATCAATATAATGTTTCATGACCCCTCCATGCGCCATAAGATGAAAACAGAAGACAGTTTGCCAGCTCCTTGCACAAAGCCTGTCAAAACCTTAATACAGCAATATCAGCCAGATTCCTTGGTATCGTTAATTTCCTGCCTTTACAGGTTTATCTTAAATTTTATTCCTAGGCTCTATTGTCCTGATATATTTATGTTTGGGCGTAAGACATGTGCACCTTTAATTACTGCCACCACTATATATATATTTTATATTTTTTTTTTTAATCTTCAAGACCACTCTTCTATTTGAGTTGTATTTGCAGGCATCGCACTAAAGACTGAACAAGACATGAAACAGTCTCTGCATAATAGCATCCCGACATCAGATCATCACTGAGGCAGGTAAGTGAAGAAACTTTCATAAACTGCCAGCATTATTTAATCCCCAAGATTTCACCCGCTCTCTCCCCCTCCCAACAAAAAAAAAAGAAAAAAAGAAAAGGACAAATGAAGACAACCCATGCATATGCATGAATTTGGAGAGCTTTTCTATTTTAACTCAATTGAAATGACTTCATCCTTCCGGGATCAAGGTCATTTTTAAAAGGGTACATCTCAGGATTATGGTCCAACTCTCCTGCCTCCCTCCCCTCTAGATTGCAGCAGATCAGTGCCTGAACAGGCAGGTTAGCATGCTTCAGAGGGGATGGATGTAACCAGTTCATTAGCACTTTCCAGCCTTCCTTGGAAAAACATTAAAAAAGGACATTTTTATTATTTTGTTTGTTTTACCTGGCTAGAGAATTACCTCAAATTAACTCTGATGCTCTAAGGTTTTATTTAAACCCACAGATACTTATTTCCGTGGGCAGTTGTGAAGATTGGAGGCACAACCTGGTTACTGACATAGGTGTCACAAGGTGTGCAAGGTAAAAGGGCATCAGATCTCACATGATCTGGGACACAGATGTTCTTAGAGCCTTGAGGGTGAAATCAGGAAAATAAAAAAAGGTAAGAAATGCTAGAATGAACCCTCTATAAATTATACAGCGCCACATCTTAGAACTGAAAGTTTCACTATTAAAGGGAAACTTCTATGCCCATTTCACCTATTTTGAGACGCTGTGCTGTGTACCTTATCACATTTTGTTAGGCAACTAAGTGAAGCAAGCATGATTTCGAATGTTTCTAACTTTTTCCCCCATCGATAAAAAAAAAAAAAAAACCACTTAAAATAAGCAGTAGCCTGTCATGCTGCTGCATTTTCTCCCACGGTTTGGGTAATGATGGAAGCGATGTTTACATTTACATTTTCAGGATCTCTCTCTACCTGCAGAACCAGGTGTGACAGTCCGGTGATTCCTACTGCAGCACATAAACTCCAAAACGTATTTAAAACATAAATCTGGACCATGCTGGTGTGAACCAGAGCTGTGGACAGACAGCATTCTCGGCCATTTGCGTCCTTTTAAGAAACCCTTTTCCGATTCCGAAAATAAGAATAAAAAAAAGAATATGAATATTCAAACAGACAGCGCAAACAAACAAAACCGACAACAACAAAAACAATATTTAGTATCCGGAGCAGACACAAACTTCCCAAGTACCTAAAAGTTTACTACTTGCCTGCCATGCGCAAGAGGAAGATTCACTCACCTACAGTCTTTCAACCAGATCGCGATCTTTTCATTCGGAACAGCCCCTTCAAAAGGAAAAAAAAAGTTTCATCACTAGGGCGGAAAGCTAACAGTTGCAATCTTAATTCCTTGCATTTGCAAAGCTAAACATTAGGGGGGGGGGGGGAACAGACCTGTCCCGGCGTCGGCCAGCTCCAGTTTGCCCGCGATCTCGCCCGCCAGCGGCGCGGCTTCCGCCGAGAGCTCCTCCGCCTCGGACGCCTGCCACGAGTCCCTGCTCTTCGCCCAGGCCTTCCTCTTCTCGGTGGCCCCCTTCCAGTCCTCCGCCGCCGCCGCCTCCATGGCTGCCGGGGCGCCGGGGGAAGGTGTCAGGGGGGGGGGGGAGGCGAGGCGGGCAGGTAGAGAGCGTGCGGGGAGAGGCAGCAGCGAGCGGGGCGGAAGTGGGGGCGGCCTCGCGCGCGCGCGCGCTGCTCAGAGGAGAGGGCGCGGCGGCGGCGGGGCTCGCGGGGCGGCGGGCATGCCGCGGAACAGCAGCGCGGGGGAAGGGGAGGGCTGACGGCGTCTGCCCCGAGCCCGCTCCCTTCTGACCGCCTTGCAAAAAAAAAAAAAAAACCGAAAACAAACCCACGGAACGAGGCTCTTCTTCCGCTTGCCCGACCCGCCCGGGGACAGAGCGCCTCCCTCTCCCCCTCCCACGCTCCTACTGCTGATCCCGGCCCGAGGGAGTCCTTCTCCGGCGGCGAATCGGGAGCTAATGGCAGCCTCCCGGAGTGGGGAGGAGAAGGAAATACAAAACAAAGGGCGCGGGGGGGGCTGTTAAAGATCCCTTGCAGTCTCCTGGGAGGGAAGTAAAGCCGGGAGATGCGCTGTAAGGCGCTCTCCCCGCTAGGGACTGCCTCCCGTTCCTCGGGAGTCCAGCGGGAGAAGGACTTGTGCGAGCTCCGCAGCGCACCGCAATGCAACCCCCTGTACCGGGGGCGGGAGAGATGGGAGGGAAGACTTGGTATTGGTTGAGAGGGATAATACTTTTTTGAATGTTAAATCATTCTCTCGCCGCCTTTCATCTTCTGGGAAAATAATAATGTAGGTAGGGGTTTTTCCCCCCACCTTCCATTAAAATGGTTATTAAAGTGCAGGGGTGTTTGCGAACGATCCCGGAACAGAAAGTTGCTGTAGAATGCAACGTTCAAAATAGGGGGGGAAAGGTGCCTCTTGACAGGGTGGTCCCTGCCTCATTAGATGGGAAGCTGATGGGTCCCCCTGCAGGATGTGATGCCCCAGGAAAAAAAAATCAGACTTAGGCAATGTGATGTATGCCCAGAGCATGTGACTGCTATTTACTACAAATAATTAAAGCTCCTTTGATTAATCACTTTTCTTAATTAAGACGTCTGGAAGCATTAAAACATGTTACATGTCTTCTGGCAGAAACGATGAACTATCAATGGAATGCAGTTTGATTCCCTTTTTCTGCTAATGTCATCTTTTGCTGATTCTATTCTGGCTTGAGGGAGAGAATGCTAGCTCTGGAAAGATACTTTTAAAAAGATATTATCTTATACATGTTTTTGTTAACCTTTCTCTGAATTTGAAACACTTGTTCCCCTTAGCTGCTATAATACTGCACTCTACAGTAGGATTTAATTAGTAACTGCATGGACCATAGTATATGTAAGGAATTGTAAAGGTATGCTAGCAAATCAAATGATATGCTAGAAAGCTGGTGCTGACCCTCCAGTCTTACAAAAAGTGTTGAATAGATATTGCTCTCTTGTTTGATTTTTAACCGATAGTTAGCTCATTAAACAACCAAAGCATTACCATTATAATTGCAGATGAGTTATTCAGAAACTTGTATGTAAACATTTAAAAAGCTGGTCACTCAAAAGTTGTCTAAAAGTACCCTTCCAGGCAGCTTTGATAGGTACTTAAGAACATAAGAAAATGCCATACTGGGTCAGACCAAGGGTCCATCAAGCCCAGCATCCTGTTTCCAACAGTGGCCAATCCAGGCCATAAGAACCTGGCAAGTACCCAAAAACTAAGTCTATTCCATTACTAATGGCAGTGGCTATTCTCTAAGTGAACTTAATAGCAGGTAATGGACTTCTCCTCCAAGAACTTATCCAATCCTTTTTTAAACACAGCTATACTAACTGCACTAACCACATTCTCTGGCAACAAATTCCAGAGTTTAATTGTACGTTGAGTAAAAAAGAACTTTCTCTGATTAGTTTTAAATGTGCCCCATGCTAACTTCATGGAGTGCCCCCTAGTCTTTCTACTATCCGAAAGAGTAAATAACCGATTCACATCTACCCGTTCTAGAGAAGTACTGCAACAGAAAGCAAACATTTTTGGTGGATGTTTGCCTTCATTTGTAATTTTCTGAAATTAAATTACAGTGTATTGTTTTAGGAAGTTAATATTTTTGTTTTGTTGCTCCAGCAAACAGAAAACAGGACAGTGTGGGGTGGAATGGGAGGCAGCACAAGCAGGCCGGGGACGGACCCTTTCAGACAGGGTTTTTGAAGAATGACTCTAGATTCTGGTTAGGTGGATGAATCTGAATCAGGACTGCACTAACTGGATGATCTAGGAAGACAGTGCAAAATATATGAAGTAAAACAATGCTTCAGATACATTGTAATGCTGCTATTTCTGTTGACTGTACCAAGCTTAAGAACATCTGAAGCTTACTTAAGGGAAAAAAGCAACAAAGAAAACTCCAGGCCTTTCCTCAAAATGGATTTCAAACTAGCTAGGTACTAGGTAGTGTAGCAAAGGCAGGGCTGCATGCCCAAAAAAATACAAGGCCAAGTATATGGAGTAGTATCCTGCACCAAGTGCAGTGAAAGAGAAAAATATCTGCTCATCCCAGGTTCATTTGAGGGCTAAGAAGATCTTTGATTAAATTTTGATTCCCTACAACCAGACTCTGATATCCAACCCCTGTTTTAGTTCATGGCTAAAATATGATCTCAAGGTTTTGGAGGGGGGGGGGGGGTTGTTTATTTTTTAGTCTGTACCTGCAGAGAGTATCCGAATTGTGCCCTGTCTTTTTTTGGATCCCATCTAAAAATCAACCCATTTCTAAAACAGATGTCAACTGAGCAAAATACTATTATTGCATCTGTACATTAAAACTGTTTAAACTGTCTAATTTTTAGTTTAGAAAAGTCTAAAAATAGCATAGCTGAGTAAGTTTCACAATGTCATTTAAAAGTAGACTAGGGCCTGAGTCACTAAGACTTTTTTTTTTCATGGATGCAGACAGAGAAAAGCCTCAGTGAATTAGGCTCTTAAGAGTAGATAAATAGATTTTCTTCAATACACTTTCTGTTCTGTGATGGAATATAATTTTAGGGCTACTTATCTAGAAAAAATGAAGAGAAAAGCATATATGATAGCAACAATGAAATATCTGGCAGATTTCCATGATAAAAAAAACAAATTAAAAAAACAAGGTAGTTGGAAAGATGGAGGCTCAGAGAAAAAAATGAGAAAGTACTTCTTTATGGAGATAGTAGATACATGTAATCATCTATCAGCAGAAGTGAGAACAACCAAAACAGTAATTAAATCAAACACCCTGGGACAAACACAGATGGCAGTGATAAGGTCAAGGGAGAGACATGAATAGTGATTTAGTAGGATCTGAGATGGCACAGTAGATAGCAGGAACTGGACAGACTGGGTGGATCAAGAGGTCTCTGTCAAAAGTTGCCATGTCACTATGTCAGGGGTAGGGAACTCTGGTCCTCGAGAGATTTGCATGCACCGCCTCCACTGCATGCAAAATCTCATGCATATTCATTCTGGAGATCCGGATAACCACAACTATCTGCGTCATTCAAAGAATGAAGTTAACGACTTCTACACTATAGGGTACAATTTAAGAGATTTAACTGACTAATTACAAAGTTAAACAGCTAAATTGGCCCTCATGACTTAGTGCATCCTCAGTTTGAATTTGGGTCAGGAGGGACGTACTCTCCATCCTGATACCAGCCTTTCAATGGAGAACTTTAAAAAAAAAAATAAGGAATGGGTGTGGTGGTGCAGGTGGATTTTTTTTTTTTATATCAGATTTGGCATTGGAAGGAGCTTGTGACACATGGGCTTTGGGGTGAGAAAGAAGGGGGAATTATGACTTGGGATGGGGAACGTTTTGTAACACATCAGGTACCTAGGTGAGGTGGAGAAGGGCTATCAGTTTGGGTGGGGGTGTTTTCTCACAGACCACACTTTGGGGACTGAAGGGAGGGGGCCAGCAACTCGGGGAAGGGGAAAGATTTGTAACATAGGCGTTCAGTGGGGAGAAAAGGGCCTGCCAGTTTGGGTTAGGGAAGATTTGTCACACATTGGGCTTCAGGGTGGGAAATTGGGATGGCGACTCTGGGATGAACCTTTCATCCCAGGGCGGGGAGAGGGGAGGGAGAAATCATGAATCCAAAAGAAGATTTTTGTCCCACTGTGATAGAGAAACTCTTGTAACCTGTTTTGGACCACCATCCAGTCACTGCAAATACCACATAGCCAGGCACTTGCTGCAAAAACCCTGTTTATTTTCTCACACAACCTGTTCCATCACAGGCAACGAAACAGATCCATCACTTGTCACTGCAAGCCTTCCAGACATTTACAACAGGCATCTCCATGTATGGGTTGACTTAAACCCCATGCAGCAATCCAGTCCTGTCTTGTAGCCTATCCAGGCTGCTAAACGTGGCAGCTCACTCACCCAGTCTTCTTATCTGTATATTTTCCCGTGGAGGAGGTAGCAGGTCCAGTCGGACAGCTACCTCTCCTCGCATCATTCTGCCCTGATGTCTGCATGCTAGAGAGACTAATTGGCTTTACCTAAACCCAGCAATCATTGTTAATTCTCCCTGCTGCCAGTTCCTGCCCCCCTGATAGACTATGAGCACCAGCTTTCCAGTATTACAATTCCCAACTGCCTTTTCCTTAGAGCAGTATCACTTCCAAAGACTATGTTGGGGTTCAGAGAAGGACGGGAGATCTTGATTGGAAGGGAAAGTTTTGTCATACATCAGGTGTTGGGATGAGGGATGGAATATCTAGGGAGGGGTAGAGAAAGAGGAACTTTCAGTGGTCAGGCTGTTTGAGCCAATATTCATAAAGCTGCTCAGTAATGAGATAACCAGCTATAATATAACTGGCCAAGTTCATGTGGATTTTCAGGCACAAACTAAGCAGCTAAGCTGTGGAAGAAAATTCTCCTAAATTTAGGAATAATCAGTTCCCTCTAGCTTCCCATGATTGTGCAGCTATGGGAATTAGCATAATTAGCTTGTTGCCACATAATTGACAACCTGCCACAGAATCAACATTCCTGAATCTTTCTATCTCTTAATTCAATTTTTTGAAGAAAGCTACCTTCAGCCTCAGCTCTCTCTTTGCTCCGGCTCCATCATTTCCTCTCACAAACAGCCTCTCTTTCTGTTCTCTAAATCTTTCCTCCTGCCCTGACATGAACAGGAGGCTAGGAGGTGAAATTGGAGTGGACAGAGAAACAGAATGTTTGATCCCGCAAATATCTATTAAATCCTTGCCAAACTAAAGATGAGTCATTGGCTAACATGGGCCGATTCAGTAAAGTCCACGGGAGAGCGGATGAACGCCCGCTCTCCCGGCGCGCGCACAGGCCACTCGCCTGTGCACGTGATTCTGTATTTAAATTAGGTGGTGCGGTAGAAACGGGCAAAAGGAGGCGCTAGGGACACTAGCTCGTCCCTAGCGCCTCCTTTTGACCCGGAGCGGCAGCTGTCAGTGGGTTTGACAGTCGATGCTCAATTTTGCCGGCGTCGGTTCTCGAGCCCGCTGACAGCCACAGGCTCGGAAACCGGACGCTGGCAAAATTGAGCGTCCGGTTTTTGGCCCGACAGCCGCCGGCCCATTTTAAATTTTTTTTTCTTTTTTTTACCCTTCGGGACCTCCAACTTAATATCGCCATGATATTAAGTCGGAGGGTGCACAGAAAAGCAGTTTTTACTGCTTTTCTGTGCACTTTCCCGGTGCCGGCAGAAACTAGCGCCTACCTTTGGGTAGGCGCTAATTTCTTAAAGTAAAATATGCGGCTTACCTGCACATTTTACTTTCTGTATCGTGCGGGCATACCTAATAAGGCCATCAACATGCATTTGCATGTTGAGGGTGCTATTAGGTGCCGCGGGTTGGACGCGTGTTTTCCGCCCCTTACTGAATAAGGGGTAAGGGAAAACGCGCGTCCAAGAGCAGGTTAACAGTGCGCTCTGTCGGAGCGCACTGTACTGTATCGGCCTGATTGCTGGATAAAAAAGAGGAGTGATGACCCTTTAGAAAAATGTCATCTTTGTACAAAGGTTCTTGAATCTGCATAAATGGCCAAAAGTCCATCATTTACAAAGACATGAATATATTTTTGGAAGTTTGTAACTGCTGGTGTCTCACAGTGGCAGAGCAGGCATCAATTTGAATTCATATACGCCTTAATGACTGACACTGCTGCTGACAAGTTTCAAACTTGTGCTAATTCATTCTTATATCTATATCTGTTATCATATGTCCAACATATATATCCACATATCTTTCTGTGTAATTAATAGCATGACAAAATGCTGATGTTGATGGTATTTTTAGTAAGCAGAAGCTTGGAAAGATGAGAAGGACTTTCACAGGAAAACATAAAAAGGGTAGTTTATGCTTCCAGCACCGCTTCTATTAGAACAGTACTAACGTGGTGGTAGCTGGTATGCTTATACCTTGCTTCCAGCAGGAGTTATTATGTATCGGGGGAATGGGGAGGGTCCAGGGGGTGGCCTGTGGGTGGGGGAGTTGAGAGAGCATCATGATTTAAAATATTGGTACAGAACTGGGCAGGGCATGGGGGGCTGACCTGTGGACCTAGGACAAGATTGTCAAATTTTGGAAGGGTTTGGGGGTTGTACAGGGCCTTATATGACATTTTCAGTGAGCGCGAGAGGATCATGCCACAGGCCCATTTGCATCTTTTTTGTTCTGATTGTAAACAAAACTACTTAACTGAATATCTTTTGAAAATAACTGGTAGGCAGGGCCAGTGTAAGGGTATTAGGTGCCCTACGCGACCCTTACGGTGCTGCCCCCCCCCCCCCCCGGTCCACCTGTTTCAGCGTTGACTGTGTGCTTCTCAGGGCACCGAGCTGTAGAGGGGCACTGAAGATCAGCCACGTGGTGCCGCAAGCGGGGCCTATCCCGCTTGCGGCAAAGAGAAATAGAAACAGTCGGTGCCGAAACAGGTAGGGGGCGCGCGACACTGTGTGCTTCTCAGGGCCACGAGCAGTCTCTATTTCTGTTTGCTGCGAGTGGGATAGGCCACGCTTGCGGCACCACGTGGCTGCTCTTCGGCGCCCCCTACGACTCGGCGCCCTAAGCGACCGCCAAAGTTCATCTAATGGACGCGCTGGCTCTGCTGGTAGGTTGCAAGTTATATGACCACCTAAGGCAGAATAACTTTAGACCTGCTCTGAAGCAGGTCTAAAATTATCCAGTTAACTTAGCTGGTTATTGTTAACAATGGCTAACTGGGAGATGCATCAAGCTATCCTAGTGCTCTAGTGCATTAAAAGAGTGTATCACATGATGGAGTACTATAGTAGCCATACCATACAATATATACAATATTTTGCATCTCCCTGCTTTCCTAGCCTCCCCTATTATGATGACCTTCTTTGCATGTGATTTGCATGCGTGATTAATGCAAATGCATGCAAACAAGGTCATTCTGAGGCAATTTCATGCAAATATTTTATTGCAGCCGACCGAGAAAGTGGGGAACTGCGATAAAATAACACCTTTTCATTTTTCAATGTAACATTAGAGCCCTGGGATCCTATCATGAGTTCCGAGTTTCCCGCATTACATTTACCAGGCCTCCAAAATAAGAAATAAAACCTCCCACCCTCAAGGATGACACTAGTCTCAGCCCCAACTCCCCCAAAGTGGCTATATTTTTTTTTCTTTTGTGTTGGGTGACCGTTTCAGGTAAAGACGGCCCCTTGAGTTTAGTGGCCACTATCTCCTTAAATGACTGCTAGGCAAGTTCTTTTGCCTCGCGGTGTTGGGACCCAAGACTAAAGAATGTGCCATAAGCCTCGATGTTTTTTTCAGAGGATGGTTCCCACTATCGCAGCGACACCCCCTCTTGATAATGGGACCCCTTCTACAATAAAACAACATGGCTTAGTGGCGCTAAGCTTAAGTTAGCTGCATAACCTAATTCCTCCCAGAAATGTCTCTGGAGCTCCTTTTTTTTTAATCCAGCAATTTTAGCCAGATAATGACTCATCTTGTTAAAATCTAGCCAGATAAGTGGCTCAGTATTCAAAAACTTTCCATTTAGATGGATAACTTGTAAGTTATCTGTCTATATGGTTTGAATATTGGCCTCTATATGATTGGCAAAAGAGCTCATGTGATCTCCCTATATTTTGATTACAGATACAACTCTTACAGCATACTCAGAGTTAGTCTGTGGCAAATATATATATATTTTTTTAATTCAAGAGCAGGTGAACCAAAATGTATGCAGTTAACAAACAGTAAAAACCTGGTGTTTAAACAATTCACTGATTTTGATTTGGAAGGAAATCAAATGTCAAAATGAACAGCTCAGTTTTTCAAGAGCTTTGCTGCTGTCACCTTATGTAGAGACAATTATATAACTAGTTCATCATGTACCTGCACTCCCTTGATTTGCTATTTTGCAACATTACATTCTTTAATGACTTGTTACTTAATAACATATGAACATAAGGAAGAAGAGTTGCCAACTCACTCCAGATTTTTAGAGTAGGCGGATCCAGTCCACCTATTCCACTGCCTGCATAGCCTTGTAGAATTGCTTTTCTTAGGGATATATTCACAACAGTACCTAAATGTAATCCACTTTGAAGTGCCTGAAAAAGCAGAATATAAATCAAATAAAAAAAATTAAAGTAAGGGCAGAATATATATAATGTCATGGTTACCCTCGCAACTCTCAGAGTGGCCACAACAAGATAACAATTTTTAAAATTAAGCATCGGATGTGGATTTACTTGATAGAGTAAGGATTCCATAATTTGGCAAGGAATCCATAATTTGGCAATCAGATCCAGAAGATCCAGGCCATTAAGAACATAAAAAAATGTCATACTGGGTCAGACTATGATACATCAAGCCCAGTATTCTGTCTCTGACAGTGGTCAATCCAGGTCATAAGAACCTGGCAGGATCCCAAAGGATAGATCCAATCCTCCTTGCTCATAAGCAGGCATAATCAGTGGCTTACACAACTACACTAATTATTTTCACCACATTCTCTGTTAACAAATTCCATTGTTTATATGTTTAATTTAATTAATTGTGCACCGAGACCTAGTATATGAAGGGGTAAATAACTGTTCTATGTTTACCCCATTCAAGATTTTAAAGACCTCTATCATATCTCTGCTCAGCCGTCTCTTCTCCAGGTCTAATCTGGAGAGCCCTAAGCCGCGCATATGGGAACTGTTCCATCGCTTTTATTATTAGGTTTCCCTTTTCTGTACCTTTTCAAGTTCTGCTATATCTTTTTTCAGAGATGGGATGACCAGAATTCTATACAATATTTAAGGTGCAGTTGTACAATGGATCAATACAGAGGCATTATGATATCTTTTGATTTATTTTCCACTCCTTTCCTGATAATACCGAATGCATCACTTTGATCTTGTCCACTGCCATTTGTATGCCCAATCCCCCCCCCCCCTTTCTCACAAACGTCTCATGCAATTCCTCACAATAGGCTAGTGATTTGACAATTTTGTGTCATCTGTAACTTGATCAATCACCTCACTCATCACTCCCTTTTCCAGATCATTTATAAATATATCGAATAAAACACCAGTCCAAGTACATATCCCTGTAGTATTTATCTTTCTCCATTAAGAGAAATAACCATTCAGTCCTACTCTCTACACTTTAGCCAGTTACCAATCCACAATAGGACATTCATTCCTATCCCATTACTTTGTAATTACCTGATGAGCCTCTCATGGGGGCTTTTGACAAATGCCTTCTAAAAATCGAGATACGCTATATTAACCGACATATTCTTCTCCACGTGTTAACACCCTCAAAATTTCTTAACAGATTGTAAGACAAGATTTCACCTTTACTATATCCATGTTTACTCTGCTCCATTATTCTGTGTCTGTACAGATGGTCAGCGAATTTGTTTTTCAGAATAACTCCTACCATTTTGCCCTTCATTTATTTGATTTATTTTTATTCTGCTTTTTCAGGCACTTCAAAGCAGATTACATTCAAGTACCAATGTCAGGCTGAGTGGTCTGCAGTTTCCCAGATCACCGCTGGAGTCCTTTTAAAAATGGGTGCTGCATCGGTCACTCTCCAATCCTCAGGTACCATAGCTGTCTTAATTAAGAAGCAATGTCAGCAATTTCTCTTCTGAGCAGAACACTGGGATATATATTATCTGGTCCTGGTGATTTGTTACTCTATAGTTTGTTGAATTCTCTATTACATCTCACGGATTCGCTATGATTTGATTCAATTCCCCTGACCTGAATCACCACCCTCAAAGAATGTTAACAGAGTTATTATGTATCGGGGGAATGGGGAGGGTCCAGGGGGTGGCCTGTGGGTGGGGGAGTTGAGAGAGCATCATGATTTAAAATATTGGTACAGAACTGGGCAGGGCATGGGGGGCTGACCTGTGGACCTAGGACAAGATTGTCAAATTTTGGAAGGGATAAAGATCAAAGAGTAAAGATCAAAACAAAAAATCGGATTGAGTTTTTATTTATTATTTATTTAACATTTTTTTATACCGGGATTCATGTAAATTTTACAGATCGTCTCGGTTTACATTGTAACTGAAAAACAGGCATGTGAAATGCAATTACATAGAACAAGGCCTTCTCTTTCCTAAGCATCCCTTTTATCCCTTAGTCATCTAGTGATCCAACTGATCCCTCACTGGCTTCTTGCTTGAGAAAGAGTGTATTTTGAGTTTTTTGCCTCTCTGGCAATTTTTTTTTTCAAATTCTCTTTTGGCCTACCTTATTAATACTTTATATCTAACTTTTCAGTGCTTATTGCTCTTTCCTATTTTCTTCATTTGGATTCACCTTCCAGCTTTTGAAAGATGTTCTTTTGGATCAGATATGTGACTAAAAGGGAAGATTGTCACATTATTATTCTGTCATTGCCAGTTGGCATCCTAGATTATTGTTATGCTCTGTATATTTGATTACCTAAATTATGGAATGCATCAGCTGGGTTAATAATTAACTGTTCTTTGAGGGAATATACTGCCTCAAGATTAAGAGCTTTATATTGGCTGCCTGTAATTTATAGGGTTAATTTTAAGTTTGTTGTTGATTGGTGTATATAATCCACTCAGAACGCATGGTTATATGGGTGGAATATCAATGTTTTTTAAAACATAAATTAGATGGACGTGAGATCTGCCACCTTTGCACGAGGCAGGCAAGTTACCAAGTGATCCTCATGCCTATCAGTCGCCCATCTACATTTTTTATGACCGAGTTTCCAAAAATGATGGTACTATCCCTTTCCTCCTGGGTATTTGCCCCTGGAAAAACATCCTTGGTACAACAGATAACTTATTACCTGGAGGGCAGTCCTGGCTACAGGATCACTTCCTGCCACACCAAAGTGGCATGGACGCCACCATCATGCCTCCTGTCATTACGCCATGCTGTTCTCTAGGCACGCGCGTGCTGGTCTTTACGGGCTCTGTGGCAGGAAAGCCCAGCACCGGTGCCCCCGTATGATATCATGTGGCTGGGAATTTAAACCCTGCCGCCCCACCAACTCGCCTCAGCAACAGGTCTTCTTTCCTAGTGCAGTGCGTGTTCCCCGTCTCATCCTGCCTTCTAACCACGCCTCATCCAGCCTTGTCTCTTCCTGCCTTCCAGCCTTGTCTCATTCAGCCTTTGCCTTGTGCAGTCTTCTACGTCTTTGCTGAGTATCTTTCCAGTCCTTCTGCCTGCTCACCTGGACCTGACTTATGCTATGGCCCTTGATTATTCTCTTGCCTGCCTCCTGGATCTGACCTTCGCTACAGACCCTGACTGTGCTCTGCCTGCCCAAACC